>NC_081575.1:111482913-111487267 GCF_022355385.1 Mustela nigripes | reverse complement strand
GGGGGGAGGGTGGGGGGGGCAGGGGGGGGAAGGGGGCCCAACCCGCGGCCCCGCGGCCCCGCGGCCGGCTCCGGAAGTGCTCGGAGCCCTCCGCGCCTTGGTCCCGTCCCGAGTAGGCCCCTCGAGGCGCGCGCCTAGCCTCGCGCCCGGCCCCGCCCCCTGCTCCTCACGCCAATTCGCGCCTTTCGCCGGCGCGTGCCGCGGCCTCGCGCGCCCGCCGCCCCCCGCGGTCCCGGCGCGCGCCGCCCCGCAGGGCCTCTTACTCTCTTTACTCGCCATCTTGCGTCGGGTCGTTCGCCCCTCGCCGCCGCCGCCTCGGACTCCCCTCGCTAGCCAACAGCAGACCAAACGCAGGCGCTCCTGCCTCGCCCTGGCGCGTCACACTCTTCTAGCTCTCGAAGCGTGAGCTCCGTTTTACAGCTTGGGTGCTCCCCAAACGCTGCGTCTTTCTCTCCTGCCTCCTCCCCGCTCGCGGGTACCGAGGTCTGAGGCGCTCTTCTCTCTCTCTCCAAACTTGGAACGAGACTTTTCAACCCGCGCCTCCCAGCCCGCCCAGGCAGCTGAGCGCAGGCGCATCCGCCCTGGGAAAAGTGAGAGGCGGCGGAGAGGCGGGCCTGGGAGCCAACGGCTCGGTCGTTTCAACCAATGAGGTGCGTCCGGCAGGTTTCACGCGGCATTTGGAGGCGGGCTTCTGGGGGTGGGCGGGGCGTTCCGCGGCAGGAAGTTGGCGAGGCGCAGGCGCGAGGACTCGCCCAGCGCTCCCAGGGCCGGGCGCGGGGGCGGATGGGGGCGCGCGGGGGTGGGGCGGATGGGGGCGCGCGGGGGTGGGGCGGATGGGGGCGCGGCGTGCGGGCTGCGCGGGGGCCCGCAAGCCCCGGGGCCGCGGGGCGTGGCTGCTTGCAGCGGCTGTGGCGGTGGGGTAGGAGGGGGGCAGGGAGACTGCCACCGCTTAGCCAAGCAAAATCTCAGAGCGAGGGAGGAAAATGGTTTCTAGTCTCGAGAGATTACTGTGCCCTCAAAGTCTCCCCGATAATCATGGGCATGCAGTTCTGTGCACCCTGGAAGGTTTCCCTCCTTGGGCCTGGTCGAGCTAAGGTGGGGTTCGTTGGAGGCGAAGGGAACCTTTTACAGAGGCCGCGAGCGTCTTTTGGCTGCTGAAGCCGCCGGGCCTCCCTATTAGGCTAAACCTGCGGCCTGTACTGGCACAGGCCGCCGACAGCTCAAAGCTGACTTGAATTGCATTTTCGTTTGTTTGCACATTTGGGTCCTTAAAATGATTTGCGCCCTCTCGAACTGCAGAGAATTTTGTCCTTACCCCAGCGTTCTTGTCTCTGCCCCAGTCCGAACCCCTGCTGAGTCATTCTTGTCACCTGCAGGGGTTTGGGGCGACCCCACTCCACGATGGCGAAGCTGGGGAGAGCTGCCCTAAACTGACCAGGGATGGCTTGCTTGAGCGCAGCTCTACCTTGGAATTTGGTAGCCCCTGAGGAGTGCGTGGGAATGCAGAGAAAGGAGGCTGCAGGGCCCGAAGGGCGAGATGGTACCGGGTGGGGGGAGGTGGCCAAAATGCCTGCGTGCAAAGGGAGCCTCAGTGCACACCCAGACTCGGAGAGGGACTCTCCCTGCAAAAGCAATTCAGAACGTTCGCTGCTTTGGTATTTTCCAAGTGCTTTCATGAGAATGACCGTGGTGATCCTCAGACAAAATTGTTCAGTTGCCTCTGTCATGTCCACTTTTCTGATCGGGAAACAAACACACACGTTACTGTAGTCGGTGGCAGAACCAGTAATATTACTTTATGTAGAAATTTACTGTCTGGTGTCTCTACTTTCCAATAGGGTACAATTCATTATTATAACACTCTGCCTTCATGTCAGGCCCAGGAATCTTGTTAGGGGCTAAAGCTGGGGCAGGGCTGGGCATAAAAGGCCTGGGCTAGAGAGGGACAAGGGTTGGAAGGTGTTTAAATAGCACAGTTCTTGTATTCTAGAACACTGGTTGGCAAACGTTTTTCTGAAAGGGGCCAGAGTAAATATTTTAGGCGTTGGGAGCAACTACTCAGCTCTGCCACCTTACCGTGAGAAAGCAACCCCAGACAATATGGACGAACCTGGCTGTATTCCAATAAAAGTTTATAGACACGGAAATTTCGTATAAATTTTCACTGAATTTTCATATAAATATCACGTGCCATAAAATATTCTGATTTGTTTTACAATTACTTTAAAATGGAAAAATCATTCTTAGCTTCCGAGTCATACAAAAGCAAGTGGTGGGTTATATTTAGCCAGAGGACTCTATAGTTTGTCCAACTTGTTCTAGAATAATTGTCTTAAGGGCTTTGCTTCAGTGGGAATGTCCTCATGTACACAGCAAGAGATGGCTTGCCAATTTCCAGTTTCCCTTTTGATCAGTAGGCATGATTTCCAAAAACTATTACATGTGTAAATAGTTGAAAGAAATCTTCACAGACATTATGGCTTTAAAATCTTTATTCTGTCCACCTCACTGAGGGTCAGAGGCAGAAGTATGAAGTAGATATTTCAGGAGTTTCTGAGAATACTCAGGCACTATCATATACTTAATCCAAAAGTATCATGTACAACATATTTTATTAGCTTTGGATTTTTGTTGTTGTTGTTGTTGTTGTTCCTAAGGAGAATCTGTTAATCCTTTTTTTCTAATTTTTTGAGTTTTGTTTTTGTTTTTCCAGTCAGGTCCTTTTTTTTTTTTTTTTTTTTTTTTTGCCTCAAAAAGGAAATACCTTTTCCTTCAGTTTGCTAAACTGTTCAGTTTTGTTTTTGTTTTTCACCCCAACTTTTTACCTCTGGTCCTTTTTCTCCCACCTTCTCTGTGTTTTTGTCTCTCTTGCACTAAGCTAAGTCTGCTAAATGAGCAAGATGAACAGGTGCATTCCTAAAGTATGGGCTCTCTTACCCAAGAGAGGCCCTGTTTAGGTACCTTTCCCTAAGACTGCTTACATCGAAGTTGCTATATTGTTAGCCACCACTTTCTCCATGCCTACTGTGTTTTACTTGTATTATAAACTGAAACAGGTTACACCAAACCATGCTGACCTTTAATATGTGTGATGCAGTCTGGTATTTTATTTCATTTAAAAAATATACAGATTACCCTGTCCCTTGCACTTTTATGATCACACTTAGTCACAACTTGAAGTTTGAAAAACACAGGCACTAGGATATTTTTGAAGCCTCTAGCCAGTCCCTGACCATCTTTTATAAAATAGCAACATACCAGGGTGCCGAGGTGGTTCAGTCAGTTAAGTGTCTGACTTCGGCTCCAGTCATGATCTGGGGATCCTGGGATCAAGGCCAGCGGGCAGGTGCTCCAGGCTCCCCGCTCAGCGGGGAGTCTACTTATCTCTCTGTCCTCCCCGCCCTCTGCTGCTCATGCTAAATCTTGCTATCTCTCTCAAATGAATAAATAAAATTTTTTTCAAAAAAATACCAACATACCCCATGCCCCCCTTACACAGGTAATTGCATTCTACTATTACTATTACTCTATTATCTTTTCTCTCATGATGCTTTTCACCACCCGAAAAATGTTTATTCATAGGTTATTCTCGCTACACTAAAATATAAGTTGCAGGATCTTTGTTTTGTTATATCCCCAGTACCAGGACGGGTGCTTACCACATGAGGAAGCTCAGGTAGAGAATGGTGGTTTCTTGCCAAGGTTACATAGCTAGTGAGTGTTGGACTTGGAATTTGAATTCAATCTGTCTTATATAGCAAGACAGCAAAAGTGATTCTGTGTGATAGAATGAACTGTTTACCAAAAGAAATGAGAGAGGGATATAATACCCAGACATTCTGTGTTTGTAAGCAACGCTCACTGGTTTCTGGTGAAAATCTCAGCTGTTCAAAAAACATTTGGAGTAACTACTGTGTTCCATGCATTGTTCTGGGAACCGAAGGTACCTGGTATGAACAAGACATAGCTCCTACTCTATACAGTCCTAGTTTGTACAAACATTCATTCTATTTTATACATTCCTTTATTTTTTTTTTTTATCACAAAAGCAAAGCTCATTACAGAAAAATCTGAAAATTACACAGGCAAAAAGGAGCATAAAGAATACCAATTTTGTTTCTGACCAAATGATTTTCATCCAAATTGTTAGGAATGGAAGAAGGTACAGAAAACATTAATAGCTATTGTCTCTTGGTTACTGGTATTATGAATGATGGTTATTTTCTTTTCTTTTCTTTTTTTTTTTTTTTTAAAAAAAAAAACAAGTAGTTGGGGAGGGGGGGAGAGGAGGGGGAGGGGGGGGAGGGAGGGCAGGCCCCGAGGAGGGAGGGGGGCCGGGGGGGGAGTCGGGCCC
>NC_081575.1:111474780-111477913 GCF_022355385.1 Mustela nigripes | reverse complement strand
TTTTAAGATTTTATTTATTTATTTGACAGAGAGAGATCACAGGTAGGTAGAGAGACTGGCAGAGAGAGAGAGCGGGAAGCAGGCTTCCTGCTGAGCAGAGAGCCCGATGTGGGACTCGATCCCAGGACCCTGAGATCATGACCTGAGCCGAAGGCAGCAGCTTAACCCACTGAGCCACCCAGGCGCCCACAAATAAATAAAATCTTAAAAAAAAAAAAAAAGAATATATAACCCAAAGAGTGAACCTTAATGTACACTATGGATTTTCATTAATGACAATAACGTATTTATGTTGGCTTATCAACTATAACAAATGTACCACACTAATGCAAGATTAACGTGTGAAATTGAATCAATAAAGATTAACATGTGTGGATTAAAAAGGGACACTGTGGATTGGTGGGAGGAAGAGCTATGTGGGAACTCTACTTTCTACTCAATTATTCCTTAAGCCTGAAACCGCTTGGGGGAAAAAAGGTACCTTTTTTTAAAAAAAGATTTTATTTATTTGACCTAGAGAGATCATAAGCAGGCAGAGAGGCAGACAGAGAGAGACTGGGAGGGGGAAGCAGGCTCTCTACTGAGCAGAGAGCCCGATGCGGGACTCGATCCCAGGACCTTGAGATCATGACCTGAGCCAAAGCCAGAGGCTTAACCCACTGAGCCACCCAGGCGTCACCCCCCTCAAAAGTATCTTAATTGAAGTCTTATCCTCTGCAAGCTTTGGTTTCCTCCTCTCAGAAGCGAGGAATTGTACTAGATCTCAGAATGAAATTTTGTCCTTAGAAGTAGAGATGAATTGGGGCACCTCGGTGGCTCAATCGTTGAGTGTATGCCTTCGGCTAAGGTCGTAATCCTGGGGTCCTGGGATCGCATCCCGCATTGGAGCTGGTATCACTTGGCTGGGCATGTTCCGGCAAAGAATAGACTCACACAGAAAAGTTTTCTTTATCAAATCTTTTTGATGATATTTTGAACAGAAGAACTTCAGGGAAAATTTGTTTCTATGTCTATCACGTGTTTCCTGTCCGTGTTTGTTTGAAAGCTGCTTTGTGTGTTCAGCTACAATTTAGGCTTCAGCGACCTTGAAATGTGATAATTTCAAGTTAGGGCAAATATTCTAACTTTTGGGAGAAATCTTAGTTATATTAAAAGTTCAATGACCTGGCTTTGTAGCAAATATCACAATAGTTTTATCTTAAATAAACACAAAAATTTATATGATAATGTAAAATCAGTTGGTCACAAGGACCTTGTTGTGTTATCCTGGTATGAAATAAAGACATTCAAGAACATCCTGGCTGTATAAACCACCACTCCAGCAGAAGGGAGTAACAACATTTATATAAGCTACTGCATCCCATGTTCCCTACAGATAGTCATAAATGTTTGATAATGATATCTAATGACTCAACTGAATGAAGAAAGAGGTACCAGAGAAGCAGACTGAAAAACATCAGCAATCCTCTTTTTTTTTTTTTAATTTAATTTATCTGAGTGCAAGAGCGAGAGAAAGAGCATAAGCAGGCAGAGTGGCAGAGGGAGAGAGAGAAGCAGGCTCCCCACTGAGCAGGGAGTCAGTCCCATGTGGGACTCGATCCCAGGACCCTGGGATCCTGAGCTGAGCCAAAGACAGCCACTTAACCACCCAAGTGCCCCCATCAGCAACCCTCTTAATATATACAACAATGCTATTTAAATTGCAAACATATAAAAGCGTTATAGGGGCACCTGGCTGGCTCAGTTGGTGGAGTATGTGACTCTTGATCTTGTGGTTGTGAGTTTGAGCCCCGTGTTAGGTTTGGAGATTACTTTAAAATAAAATCTTAAAAAAAAAAAAAGTAAAAGCATTGTAGATGATTCTTGTTGCATCATTTAATTCCTAAGAAAACTTGAGTTGAGGGAGCCCTGATTCTAAATTTACATTAAAACCAATATTTAGTATGAGAGTTAGTGTTGCTACTTTTCTGGGGAGTAACTGTTAATACTAAGTATTTTTGCTTATGTTATGTTAATTGTTTTCCTTTAATCAAGAAAAAATAAGCTTGCCACATCCACCACTTCACTCCCATTATAGAAAGGAATGTTGCATATATATTTAGATTACTTAAAGCAGTGGCTTTAAATTTTTTTCTTGGTCCGAACCCACAGTAACATGTACATTTCACATTACCTATCATCTATCTCTCTTTTTATGATACTGAAACAAAAGTAGTGCCTATTCTTACTATGTGGTAATACTCTCTGATCTGATCTGTTCTATGCCGTTCTATTTGATTAATGAAATACAATCATGACTCTCTAATTTGATTTCACTAATGGACCAAGATCCACAGTTTCAAAAACATAGCTTAGAAAGCTCCAGATGAAATGTGCAATGAATAGACCATTTCACTTCTGAATAAATATAAAAACTTAAAATTGATAGTTCATAGACTGTGTTTCTGGGGAGTGGGACTGAGAGAGAGTGAGCACCTTTTAATTTTATCTGCCTGCGTTTTAAAAATTTTAACATGTATAACTTTTATAATAAAAAATCTAGCATGATGTACCTATTTATCCTAAGGAGCTGATGTAATAGATTCTAAAAGTTATGTTTTTTTTTTTAAAGATTTTATTTATTAATTTGACAGAGAGAAATCACAAGTAGACGGAGAGGCAGCCAGAGAGAGAGAGAGAGAGAGGGAAGCAGGCTCTCCGCCAAGCAGAGAGCCGGATGCGGGACTCGATCCCAGGACTCTGAGATCATGACCTGAGCCGAAGGCAGCGGCTTAACCCACTGAGCCACCCAGGCGCCCCTAAAAGTTATGTTTTTTAAAAGGCAGTGGAAAATTGAACACAACAAGAATGTACAATTATAGG
Organism: Mustela nigripes; assembly: GCF_022355385.1. Classification (NCBI taxonomy): domain Eukaryota; kingdom Metazoa; phylum Chordata; class Mammalia; order Carnivora; family Mustelidae; genus Mustela; species Mustela nigripes. The sequence continues at coordinate 111,475,051 of NC_081575.1, read as the reverse complement.
GTATTAGTTGTGGAAATTATAGTTTGTCCATGGATGTACCACACCAGCATTAAAAATGATCAGGTAAGTTCTAGCTCAGTGGTTCTCAAACAGGGGTGATTTTGCCTCCCAAGGGACATTTGTCAATGTCCAGAGACATTTTGGATGGTCACAACTTGGGGAGGGAAGTCCTCCTAAAATCCAGTGGGTACAGGCCAGGGATGCTGCTGAACATTCTATAACACACAGGCCAGCCCCCCCCCCCCCCCAAAAAAAAAAACCCCCAAAACCA
>NC_081575.1:111413173-111474680 GCF_022355385.1 Mustela nigripes | reverse complement strand
CCTTTCTAATTTCTGTAAATAACTTTATTTTTGGAAGCTTTTTATCTCTTTCTTATACTTAGGTTAGAGTTATTTATGTTCATGTCTTATTTTCCTTTCTAGGTAGAAAGCTCCTTTTCACAGATGGGATATGTGTCTGATTCATCTCAGTATAACCAGCAACCAGAAAACTTCATGTCTTGTAAGTGTTTAATAAATATCTGTTGAATTATTACATAAGAGGAAATATGACATACTATAATTATTGAAATGGAAAGATGCTCTCAATATATTTAACTGGGGGAAAAAAGCAGGTTATGAAACAGGATGAGTGATCTCTAGATTCAGTGCAATTCCTAGCCCAATCTCAGCTAACTTCTTTGTAAAATTGATAAGCTGACCCTCAAATTCAGTTGGAAGGTCAAGGGACCTGCAAAAGCCAAAACAATCATGAAAGAAGTTGGAGGACTCACCCTGCAGAACTCTCAGAGTAAATTATAGGGCTGAATCTTTGTGACCTTGAGCTAGGCAATTTCTTAGCTATGACACACCAAAAGTACAAAATGAGGAAAGATTAACTGGGCTTCATCAAAATCAAAGCATCTGTGCTGCTAATCATACCATAAAGATACCCAAAAGACAACCCACAGAATGTGAAAACATTTTTGGAAATTATATATCTGACAAAGGAATGTATATAGAATATATAAAGGACCCTTACAACTCAATAATAAACGAAAACCCAATTTAAAAAATGGGCAGGGCACCTGCGTGGCTCAGAGGGGTAAGCCTCTGCTTTTGGCTCAGGTCATGATCTCAGGGTCCTGGGATCCACAGGGAGCCTGCTTCCCCCCTCTCTCTGCTTGCCTCTCTGCCTACTTGTGATCTCTCTCTCTGTCAAATAAATAAATTTTTTAAATTTTTTAAAAATATTTTATTTATTTATTTGAAAGACAGAGATCGCAAGTAGGCAGAGAGAGAGGCAGAGGGAGAAAGAGGGAAGCAGGCTCCCTGCTGAGCAGAGAGCCTGATGCGGGACTCGATCCCAGGACCCTGGGATCATGACCTGAGCCAAAGGCAGAGGCTTTAACCCACTGAGCCACCCAGGCGCCCCAATAAATGAAATCTTTTAAAAAATGGGCAAAGGAGGGGCGCCTGTGTGGCTCAGTTGATTAAGCATTTGACTTCAGTTCAGGTCATGATCTCAGGGTCCTGGGATCAAGCCCTTCTTCGGGCTCAGCACTGGGTGTGGAGCCTGCTTGAGATTCTCTTTCTTCTCCCCCCCTTGGCTCCTCCCCCTCGCTAACAATAAATAAATAAATAAATAAAATTTAAAAAGATATACAAATGGCTGATGTAGGGGAAGAAAAAATATTTTCCCTCTGCCCTTCTAGATTCTGTACTGGGACCCCTGTAACAAAAGACAGATTGACAAGAGAAAAGCATACAAATTTATTTAACATAAGCTTTATGTCACTCAAGTGCTTTCATAAGGAAATGAAGACCTGATGAAGCAGGTAAATTGAAGTGCTTTCATGCTAGGTTTGATGAAGAATGAACAAACGTGGGAAAATGATAAGACAGAAAAGTTATGAATAAGTAAACGGAGGTAGCATGTTCTGAACACCGTCACCAACAAGTGCATGAAGAGGGAAATATAAATAAAACCACAGTGAGATGCTACTCCACACCCACAAGAATGGCTGTAATAAAAAAGAGGCGTAATAACAAGTATCGGTGAGGAGATGAAGGAACTGGAACCCATTTACATTGCTGGTGGGAATGTAAAATGGTGCAGCTGCTTTGGAAAAACAGTTTGGCAGGGGTGGCGCCTGGGTGGCTCAGTGAGTTAAGCCTCTGCCTTCAGCTCAGGTCATGGTCCCGGGGTCCTGGGATTGAGCCCCGCACTGGGCTCTCTGTTTGTGGGGCTCTCTGCTTGGTGGGGAGCCTGCTTCCCCCCTCTGCCTGGTTTTCTGCCTACTTGTGATCTCTGTCAAATAAATAAATAAAATCTTAAAAAAAAACCAGTTTGGCAAAATTAAACACAGAGTTACTATATGACCCAGCAATTCCACTCCTCAATATGTCCCGGAGAGAAATGAAAACATATAGTCACACAAAAAGTTGTACACAAATATTCATAGCAGCCTTGTTCATACTAACCAAAAAGTGGAAAAACAACCCAAATGTCCATCAACCGATGAATGGATATATAAAATGTGGTATATCCATGCAGTAGAATCTTATTTGGCAATAAAAACTAAGTATCTCTGTATCTGACACTGACACCATGGCTGAACCCTGAAAATATATGCTAAGTGAGAGAAACGAAGCATAAAATCCACATATTATATGATTCTGTTTATATGAAATGTCTAGAGTAGGCAAATCCATTAGACGCACAAAGTAGGTTATTGACTGCCTAAATCCGGAAGGTTTGGGTGGAAATGGGGAAGATTTTATGAAGTATAAAAATATTGTGGGGCGCCTGGGTGGCTCAGTGGGTTGAGCCACTGCCTTCGGCTCAGGTCATGATCTCAGGGTCCTGGGATCGAGTCCCGCATCGGGCAGGGAGCCTGCTTCCCTGTCTCTCTCTCTCTGCCTGCCTCTCCGTCTACTTGTGATTTCTCTCTGTCAAATAAATAAATAAATAAAATCTTTAAAAAAAAATATTGTAAAATTAGATTGAAGGGGACTCCGCTGGATGAGTCGGGGGAGCATGAGATGCTTGATCTCTGGGTTGTAAGTCCAAGTCCCATGTCCGGTGTGGAGATTACTTAAAAAAATAGTCTTTAAAAAGAAATAAGTAGGGCGCCTGGGTGGCTCAGTGGGTTAAGCCACTGCCTACGGCTCAGGTCATGATCTTAGGGTCCTGGGATCGAGTCCCGCATGGGGGGGGGTGTGTGTCTGCTCAGCAGGGAGCCTGCTTCCCTCTCTCTCTCTCTGCCTGCCTCTCTGTCTACTTGTGATCTCTGTCAAATAAACAAGTAAAATCTTTTTAAAAAAATAAGAAAGAAATAAAAAGAAATAAGTAAATACTAGATTGTGGCAATACTTACATAAACCTGTAGATGTATTAAAAGTCAGCCAATTGTACATTTTAAATGAATCCTACAGTATGTTAGTTATATCTCAATAAAGCTATTTTAGAAAAAGAAAAGCAAAAGCAACAGAACGTGTATTTGCTTCCTACAATGTCGTGAGCTTAAGATAAACGTGGAATGTTAGCGGGTCAGCCTGTACCTGGTTTTCAAAAACATTGTTTGTGAAAACCCTGATTGATGAGTTGCAGCTGCACTGGGAGGGATGTGACTTGGCACTTACTCTCAGAGACAATGCACCGACCACAGTGCACACGTAGCTGCTAAAGCGCAGGGCGGGCTGCCCTGAGTGGAAGTCTCTGCGCTGGTTCAACTTAACGCTCTCCGCAGAGCATGCTCAGTGAGGTGAAGCTGCGCCTAACTGCATGCCCCACCCCGGGAGGCCACAGCTCTTTGGCACCTGCGCTGCTTGCTGCGTGCCTGTTAAAGCTACGTAAACTAGTGTGCAGGGAGAAATACCTCGATATGTAGTGCAATCTTATATTTAGCTATGTTAGTAGGTGATTCCCCTTGAGTGTCCAAATTCCAGATATCTTTGATTTCTTTATACTTCTCTGTATTTTTTTTTTTTTGGAACCCGTAACATTTTACTTATTTTTTAATAAAATGATTTGAAAAACAAGTTTTTGCATTCCTTGGCAAAATCCTACGTGGTCATGGTGAATCATTCTATTAATGTATCTTTTCAAGCTTTTATTTATCCATTCGGTAGAGAGACAGCACAAGCAGGCAGAGAGGCAGGCAGTGGGAGAGGGAGATGCAGGCTTCCCTCCAAGCAGGGAGCACCGTGGGGGACTTGATCCCAAGACCCCAGGATCACGATCGGAAAATAGAGGCTCAGCTGAGCTGCCCAGGTGCCTGGATCCTATTAACGTCTTACTGAATTTTATTTGCTATTGTTTTATTTATAGTTTTTCATCTAGCGCCTTCTGTTTTCTTTTTTGCCAGTGTATTCTTCAAGATTTCAGGGTTGTAGTGTTCTCATACAATCAATTAGAGAGTTTTCCATGCTTGTCTATAACCTGGAACTGTAGGTTGAGTATAGAAAGAATCTGTTTTAGGTTGCTGCTTTATTATAAAAGGATATAATGCAGGGGCGCCTGGGTGGCTCAGTGGGTTAAAGCCTCTGCCTTTGGCTCAGGTCATGATCTCATGGTCCTGGAATGGAGCCCTGCATTGGGCTCTCTGCTCAGTGGGGAGCTTGGTTCCTCCTCTTTCTCTGCCTGCCTCTCTGCCTACTTGTGATCTCTGTCTGTCAAATAAATAAAATCTTTTTTTTAAAAAAAAGGATATAACACAGGAGCAACCAGATGGAAAGGGATATGGGGTTTCCAGTGGACAACCTTCACACCACTTCCTCCTGCTCACCAACCCAGAAGCTCTCTGATTTTGGGGGGGAGGGGAAATTACATATTAATATTGTCTTTGAAAAAACAAACCTTGGGATGCCTGGCTGGCTCAGTCAGTAGAGCAGCATGGGACTCTTAATCTTGGGGTTGAGTTGGATCCCCACACTGGGTGTAGAGATTCACTTAAGAAAAAGAAAAGCCTTATTTTTTTCTTTTTTAAAGATTTTATTTATTTAACAGAGACACAGTGGAAGAGGGAACACAGCAGGGGGCGGTGGGAGAGGGAGCAGCAGATTCCCTGCAGAGCAGGGAGCCCCACATGGGGTTCGATGGCATCATTACCTGCCGAAGGCAGGCGCTTAACGGCTGAGCCATCCAGATGCCCCAAAAAATGATCTTTAAAAAAAGAAAAAAATAAACCTTTACAAAGAGTTTAGCTTTTTGTCCCCATCAGAAGACTCACTAGTGAGACTGGAAACCCTGGGCAGAAGGATCAGTGGCTGCTCAGGCCCTGCACATTCCCGCACATTCTGTGCATCCTGTGGACCGGGTGCTTGTGCGGGGCTGCTGAACTCTGGTCCCCAGCGCTCCAGGGGAGGGCTCACCCCGCCGCCACAGCTCTCCCTTCCCATTGTGCAAGCGTGAGGACAGTCTGGCATGGCAAATGTGGAGGTAGGGGAAAAACTTTTGGGATTAGACACGAAGCAGGCTGAGCCTAGGTACTAGCTGTGTAAGGAGGTGCGGGGAAGGACCCCCTGCCCCGCTCCCAGAAACAGGAGTCCCCTTCGTCCAGCGGGAAGAGAGTCAGTTTAGCACCCAGAGCCCTCCACCCACACAGGAGGACCCTTAGGTTCCAGTCTGTTGCCGGCTGCCCCATAGAGAATTCTTGGGAATCATTCATCGAATAATCCTGCTTGTATCTCCTCACTTTCGAACAGTTATATATAAAGTACTGTCCTTCGTTTAAACAGGGAGTGTTTAAATAAATATTCTATGATATTTAGGAATAATATCATTAGGCGATCAGACCTCCTCAAACAGATTTTCTTTGGTAGTCTCTAGAGTTTTCAAAATCCATGTAGCTGTTCTATGTTACCTTTCTTTCTAGTGGTCAGATTACTAAAGCTTTCTAAACTAACCCTTTTGCAAATAATCCACCTCAAACACAGACTAGTTTTCATCTCTAGCCACAGGAGGGCGCACAAATACATTCATCAAGTGAAGTTAGGTGTAAAAAAGTTGGGACGATCCTGACTCGGATTGAGAAAAGAGCCATGGGTAGCATTGTACGCTTGTTAGCATAGAGCAGTGCAGTCCACCAGAACTTTCGGCGGTGATGGAAATGTTCCGCATCTGTGCTTCCGGTCCATCAGCCACTAGCCACATGTAGATACTGAACCCTTGAAATCTGGCTGATGTGACTGAGGACATGAATTTTTAATTTTTTTTTTTAAGATTTTATTTATTTATTTGACAGAGATGGAGAGGCAGGCAGAGAGAGAGAGAGAGAGAGAGGGAAGCAGGCTCCCTGCCGAGCAGAGAGCCCGGAGCAGGACTCGATCCCAGGACCCCGAGATCACGACCCGAGCCGAAGGCAGCGGCCTAACCCACTGAGCCACCCAGGCGCCCCTGAATTTTTAATTTTAATTATAAATTTAAATAGCCACATGTTGCTAGTGGCTACCATATTCGACCATGCAAGTCTAGAGTACTAGACTCCATAGGAATATTGGTTTTTCTGAATGGCTTCCTGTACTGACATTTACATAATTTTGTATCTAACAACAGTAACTTAAGACCTAGAGGAAACTAACATTGATGTTCTCACCCTTGGCCAGCTACTGTGCCAGGCACACTTACACACCCACCTGACTTGACTTACTACACACCTAAGAGACGGATATTACTATGTCCATTTAATGAACGAAGAAACAGACTCCGGAGAGTTGAAGCAAATGGTCCAAAGTCAGAGATAGTCATGGAGCCAGATATACCCATCTACTATTTTTTGAGAGCCTACAATGTGTCAATAAATAGATCAGCTAGACACTATTACAAACAGTAGACATCTGTAATGGGAACCAATGCTTAATACGGGGCCTCTTTAGTAAATGTTATCATTCTGTTCCATATAATATTTTCTGATTTATTTGAGGATGACTTGTATATTTTTGCATATCATGTTCTTAGAGTTGGAAGAAACCTCCAGACTAACCACTAGCACTACCTCTGGCAAATGAAACTCTCACTGTGAGCTCTGACCTAGGCAGAGGGATAACTGGGTTTTCCCTGTTCAGCTCTGACTACTAACTAAGCCTACGACCTTAAGTAGATAGTATGCCTTTCCCGGGCTAGAATTTCCTCACTTCTCGAAGGACACTTTTAGCCCAGAAGATCTCTAAGGGCTATTTCATATTTTCCTGATTTTGAGACACATTTTTTTCACCAGATTTTGTCTAATGGGCAGTTGGCAGCAATTTTTCTTAGTTAGACCTAAAACAGTGGTGTAGCTTATAATCATGACATGTTAGACTAGATGAAATATGGTCTGTGATTTTAGAATATCAGTAAAAATATTTACATTTAAATTTATTTTAATATACATTTTGAAATCCCCACAGAGGCAAAGGCAATGACATTCTATACTGGCTCTAAGTACAGTTTAAAATATTCAGTTGCATATGTCATAACCAGTGCTTCCCCGAGTGACTAAGACAGAACATGCAACACACACACTCAAAGGTCTCCATTGCAGTAATGACCCACGCCCCATAGAACCGAAGATCAGCAAGACTGATCTCAGGCAAAGCTGGGAGTGGGTGCCCTTTTGTTTGTCTTGAGGGTTTCTCATCCTTTTCCTTTCTTTATCTTCAGGTACTCAAAGCTCTTAAGTACTGCTTTGTGACACCTTCATTCCTTTGTTCTGCCCCAACCCCCATCTTGATCAATTACACTTGAGAGTAAAATAATTATAGGCGTATTTTCTCATAAAGCTATATGACCAAGAAAATCACTTGGTTATCAGTGGTGTATTGGTATGGTTAACAACAAGCTCTCCAGGGGCAGGGCTGGAGGAGGGCCTGATTTGCAGCCTTTGCCAATTTCTGTGGATAAATGCCCCCACGGTGGCTGCTGCTGATTTTAAGCTACTGATACGACGTCAACCACTTCGTAAAAATTCTGAAAATTTAACAGTTAACCTCTCACGAGCCAATATGACCCTGCTTCAGCATACCACAGCTTGGTACAGATCTGATTATTCCATTCTTCAGCCACAATCCTGTGATGGTTCCCTATTGCCTCCAGGATAAAAGCTAACTACTCCAACTTGATGGTTAAGAGCAGGAGATGCTCCAGGTCTCATGGGTCCTGAAGATGATGCAGTTTGGGGGCCCTCTTAAAGAACAATAATACAGGGGCACCTGGGTGGCTCTGTGGGTTAAAGCTTCTGCCTTCAGCTCAGGTCATGATCCCAGGGTCCTGGGATGGAGCCCCACATCGGGCTCTCTGCTAGGCAGGGAGTCTGCTTCCCTTGCTTTCTCTCTGCCTACTTGTGATCTCTCTCTCTCTCTGTCAAATAAAAAAAAATCTTAAAAAAAAAGAACAATAATACAAACTTAATAGTATAATATTAGCTACAAAAGTGAATAATTATTTGGAATGAGAAAAGAAATCACAGAAAATTGCAAAGGTTAAAAAGCTGACAAACACCAGAAGCACCACAAAATCTGAAAAAAAGAATCACATGATATGATTGGAAGAACTTTCCAGAGACATGCTTCTGACTATGGACATTTTATCTTTTTTTTTTTTTAAAGTAGGCTCCACACCCAGTGTGGGGCTTGAACTTGTGGGGCTCGAACCACCCTGAATCAAGAGTCACGTGCTCTACTGACCTAGCTGGAGGCCCCCCAGGCTCTGGACATTTTAAATCTTGTTTCTTATCCAGCACCCCCTAGCCACGTACTTCTGGTGCCAGGTGCTATAAGACACAATCAAATTGCCATGTGCCCTCTGGGCCCTCCGCAGTAGGCCAGGGGAATATTCCTGGGAACCATTCCCATGTGGGTGGCTCTTAGTGCCCTAACCCCTCATGGAAGCAGTTGTAAACCGTGTAAACTCGTGTCTCTGAACCCTAGCAAAATGAGTCTCCAACTCAACTTCCCCTTAGCTGGGCGGGCCCCCAAAAGCCTGTGGCCACGCCAATGCCCCTGAGCATGATGGGAAATGTATGGGTCAGGGTTCATGGAGGAAGCCGACCTGCCACGGGTGATATATAGTAAGAGACTCATTCTGGGGTCAGATCTTTGGCAGCTGTGGGAGCCGGTGGACAAGGCTGCGTGGGCTGCTGCCGCTGTGTCTGTGGTCCATCCCGAAATCGCTGTAGGTCATCGGGAGAGCAGCTGGGAAGGAGGAGGACATCTGGGAGACGCTGAGGGAGCTGTGGGCTTGAGTGCTGCCCAGTCCCATCTAAGTGTGGGGGCGTCAGATCAGCGACACTGCAGGCAAGCTGCCACGGAGCCTGGCACCCTGGGCTAACCTTCAGAGCTGCAAAAATGGGGCTGCAAATTCACACCTGCCTCCCACGAAAACGTGTCTAGTGGCCGGTGCTAACTTGGAACCACAGAGGGGAGAGAACATGGTGCCAGCTTAGCTAAACTGATGCAGGACAAAGCTCCCGCAGGAAGTGTGAGAGGGGACACTGGAATGCAAGGAGACAACGTTTTATTTTTATTTTTATTTATTTTAAAGATTTTATTTATTTATTTGAGGGAGAATGAGTGAGAGAGAGCATGAGAAACGAGGAGGTCAGAGGGAGAAGCAGACTCCCCAAGGAGCTGGGAGCCCGATGTGGGACTCGATCCTGGAAGTCCAGGATCATGACCTGAGCCGAAGGCAGTTGCTCAACCAACTGAGCCACACAGGCGCCCCAGGAGACAACGTTTTAAATTGATTTCAGCTTATACATTTTGGTTTTGCAAATTTAAGCGTATGGACACGGAGACACGTTGCTAGGACCTTAAGCCTCATGAGCTTCCTGAGAGATCCACCCTGTTAAAGAGCTGCACAGAGTTCCAACCTACCCACCAGCCTTACTAGATATCTTTTCCCTTTCTCTCTCTGTTTCTCCCTCTCTCTGGCACTCTCGCACGCACACACGCACGTACTCACACACGGTCACTGAGCTCTTATGTACCAGGCATGTTCTAGGCACTGGGGATCCAGAAGTGAGCACAGCTGACAAAGACGTGCACCCGAGGGGAGTTCACCTGCTAATGGGCTGAACGAGCTAAAACAAAGAAATGCACAGAAATGCACGTTTGCACATCAGATGGTTGGAAGTGCTTTGCAGAAAAGTAAAGCAGACAAGGGTGATAGGGAGCTGGAGCGAGCAGGGAGGAGCTCTGGGGGTGGTCAGAGAAGGCCTCACTGAAGAGGTTAAGCAGGCCTCTGAATGAGGGGACAGCAGAGCCAGAGCTGCGGAGCTATCTGGGACGCAGTGTCCCTGGCCAGGAAACTATTGCAAAGTCCCTGAGGCCGAATGGAGTGAGCTTGCTTTGTTCTAGCAGAGCAGCTCCAGTGAGCTCTGGCCAAGGTGGGAGAAGAGGTCAGAAAGGTGGCTGAGGCGTGGATGGAACTAGAGGGTGACATTATGCTAAGTGAAATCAGTCAGTCGGAGGAAAGACAAATACCATATGATCTCACTCCTAGGTGGAATTTAAGAAACAAAACAGATGAACAGAGAGGAAGGGAAGGAAAAATAAAATAAGATAAAACCAGAGAGAGAGGCAAACCATGAGAGGCTCTGAACTCCAGGAAGCACAGAGGGCTGCTGGAGGGGGGGGAGGGTGACTGGGGGATGGGCATGAAGGAGGGCACTTGACGGCGTGAGCCCTGGGAGTGATACTGACGAATCACTAGATTCTACCCCTGAAACTAATAAGACGCTGTATGTCACCTAAATTGAATTTAAATAAAAATTTTAAGAAAAAAGAAAGGTGGATGGGGGCTACCTGATGAGCCACTAGCCTTTGAGTCTGGGAGCGGGGACGACTGACACGATGACACTGAAAGGTTCTGCGTTGAGAGGGACTGAAGGGGGACAGAGATGGACTCCAGTCCATCTGGGGTCCAGTTAAGAGGCCTGCACAGTAATCCTGAGCTGTGCTCACCGCCCCGAGCTCCACTGACCTTTTGCCCAGCATCGCCTTTCCCAGCTGCTTTACTTTTGCTGTTCCCCGCGTCCCCCCCCTACCCCGCGCGCCTCGCCCCCCCACCCCGCGCCCACCTGGATGGCGCTTCCTGCTTCCTCTTCTCAGGTGGACTAAATCTGTTGGCAGAATTTGATCTCAATTTTATTTTTCAAATCTGATAACACGTTAAGTTTGCGAGATTTCCTCCTGAACCCGATAAGAAACAGCAGGTGAATTGCTAAAGCGAAAAGACGTTTTCAAAATGGGAAAATACTATTTCTTTATGAGGCGCTGAGCTAAAGCTCACGAGTGCCTGAGAGTGTCCCCTCCTTGCATTTTGTGCCTCAAATGCCTCACTCACTCCTAGTCCGAGTTTGGCAAGTCCTCCAAAATGACATTAGAAAGGCCAAATTAGTAGCTTGACGGTAGAGAAAGCTGGCAAGACCCTGAGATCATGACCTGAGCCGAAGGCAGAGGCTTTAACCCATTAAGCCACCCAGGCGCCCCTTTTCTGCCTTTCTTGTCATTGATGGTTGTGAAGAGGATATAGGCCAGTCACGTCATAACGTGAGGTCATGGTCTCAGGGTCCTGGGATTGAGGCCCACATCAGGCTCTCTGCTCAGCGGGGAGCCTGCTTCCCCCTCTCTGCCTGCTTCTGCCTACTTGTGATCTGTGTCTGTCAAATAAATAAATAAAATCTTAAAAAAAAAAAAAGAAAGGCAAAGAAGGCTGAGGAGCTGACAGGAACTGTGTGGAGAGATATGCATAGTACTCCGGATTGGGTCCTGGACAGGAGAAGAGTGCTTTGAAGGATAATCTTGGGACAGTGGGGAAAATGTGACTATGAACTGTAGATTGGATAATAGCATGTCAATATTAAAGTTCCTGATTCTTGTGACTGAACTGTGGTTATATGAGAGAATGTTTTTTATTATTGAGAAATACGCTATGAAGCATTTAGTGGGTAAAAGAGCAATAAACTTATTCTACTAAGGATTAAAATGATCTGTCTGTGTCTATCTACCTCAGCCTACCGTCTATCTACTACCATCTATCCCATCTGTCTGTCTGTCTATCTAGAGAATGATAAAGGAAATATGGCCAAATATGAATATGGGATTTCTTTGTACTATTTTTGCAACTTTTCTGTGAATTTGAAATTACTTCACAATAAAGCAATTTTTAAAAAGATTTTATTAATTTATTTGACAGAGAGAGAGAGAACGCAAGCAGAGGGAGCGGCAGGGGGAGAGAGAGAAGCAGATTCTCTGAACGGGGAGCCCAATGTGGGGCTTGATCCCAGGATCTGCGATCATGACCTGAGCCAAAGGTGGATGCCCAACCGACTGAGCCACCCAGGCGCTCCACAGTAAAACAATTTTTAAAAGTCTCCAATTTTAGGGGTGCCTGGTTGGCTCAGTCAGTTAAGTGTCTGCCTTTGGCTCAGGTCATGACCTCAGGGTCCTGGGAGAGAGTCCCACATTGGGACTGCTTCTTCTGCTCCCTCTGCCCTCTGCGCACTTGCGTGTGTGCTCTCTTTCTTTCTCTCTCAAATAAATAAATAAATAAATAAAATCTTTAAAAACGTAAATAAAAGGTGGGGGTACCTGGGTGGATTAGTTGGTTAAGTGTCTGCCTTCAGCTCAAGTCATGATCTCAGCACCCTGGGATACAGTCCTGAGTCGGGCTCCCTGCTCAGAGGGGAGCCTGCTTCTCTCTCTCCCTCTGCTGCTCCCCCTGCTTGTGCTCTCTCTCTCTATCAAATAAATAAATGAGTAAAATCGTTAAAAATAAATAAATAAATAAATGGCGGCTCCAATTTTAGACATCTAGATGAAGAGAATGGAGATGGGAATCATTCTTTACAGCAGGTATCAATTCTTAGCTTTCAAAATAAACACAAATGCTATCAAAGAGTCATCTTTCTGCAACAACATGGGGGAGGATAAGCCATTACCTTTTTGATAGCTTTGAACTTGCCGTTCCCATTTACATGTTAGGTCCACTAGTTCTGTCAGAGTGGGCAATTGATAAGGTACAAGTAGTTAGGAGTCCAAATAACTGAAGTGTCTTACTTTAATTGCTAGAATGGACAGAAATGCACAAGGAAAATTTCTCTAACAATAGCCTGTCATTAAAATGTGAAGTGCGGTCATATGCAGGTAAGTATTTTATATTTTTCTATAGCACTGCCCAGAATTTGGCAGAGGGCTTTGGATACAATAAGTATCAGTTCTCAACCTTGGCTGCACATACCATCTGGGGAGTTTTTAAAAAAGTATCGATGCTGGGGCACCTGGGTGGCTCAGTGGGTTAAAGCCTCTGCCTTAGGCTCAGGTCGTGATCTCAGGATGCTGGGATCGAGCCCCGCATTGGGCTCTCTGCTCGGCGGGGAGCCTGCTTCCTCCTCTCTCTCTGCCTACTGTGATCTCTGTCTGTCAAATAAATACATAAAATCTTAAAAAAAAAAAAGTATCCATGCTTAGGTCCCTCCTCCCAGAATTTGACACAATTGGTTCTGTGGTACAGCCCTAAGAGTTTTAAAAGTACCCATGTGATTTTAACATAGTTATGGGGAAGAACTGATCTAGAGTCCTTCATTTCTTTTTTGGATAATCATAGTAACATAATAAGAGATGCCAGCCACAGGACAGAGGTGACTTCACTTGGGAAGGCAGTATCATGGGAAGGATACTTCATCAGCAGAAGGCATCTCTCCTTCCTTTCGACTCCCATATAATTTTTGTTCCATGCCACCCAATAGTTTTTACCTTGAATTATAGTTACTGTATTTGTGTTGTCTTCCTTGCTATACTGCAGACTCTTGTATCACAGGATTCATGGAGAAATCACTGTGTACTATTGTTAAGACAACAGGACCATTGGGGCACCCGGGTGGCTCTGTCCGTTAAGCGGTCCACTCTTGATTTAGGCTCAGGTCATGATCTCAGTGTCCTGCCATCAAGCCCCTTGTGGGGCTCTGTGCTCAGTGGGGAGTCTGCTTAAGACTCTCTCTCTCCCTCCCCCTGCCCACATGCTCTCTCTCTTTCCCAAATAAATATATCAATTAATTTAAAAAGACAGCAGGACCGGTGTGCCGAGCTCTGAGAGTACCAAAAACAGGTCTTTAAGCTGTCTTTAGAGCTATGGCACGTGGCAGCGTTCATCTTTGTGTTGGAGAAATGCCGAAATATTTGGAATCTAGTATGTTCACACCCAGTAAAATTCTATGGATAGAAAAAGGACTGAAAAAAAAATACATCAAAATGTTCATAGAGGTTGCTTCTGGTGCATTTGATTACCGATGCCTTTCTTTTTCTTTTCTGTATTTTACATGAGTATGTATCAACTTGAAAGCTATCAGTAGAAACTAAACACATCAAGTACTCATCAATCAATAAATTCATCATGATTACTTTAAAAAATATGATGCTGAGAAATTCCTTGGTCATCTTTGGTGCATGTTAGAAAATCAAATGATTATTTTTAAAACAGTAAATAGGGACTCCTGGCTGGCTCAGAGGATGGAGAGTGTGACTCTTGGTCTTGGGATTGTGAGTTTAAGACCCCTTGGATGTAGAAATTACTTAAAAATAAATTCTTAAATAAAAAAAATAAATAAAGCTGGTAAATAAAGGGAAAGAACCAATCATTCATCCAGCTTTCCTCAATGAACTCTGCATCAGAATGAACCGTACTGCATTTTTTCTATTTATTCACTGGTTGGTGGACATTGGGTTTTTTTTTTTTTTTCCCAAATTGGGGGCTATTATTATAATGCTGCTATGTGGGTGCCTGGTTGACTTAGTGAAACACGCGACTCTTGATCTTGGGGTTGTGAGCTTGAGCCCCATGTTGGGTCTAGGGATTACTTAAAAATAAAATCTTTAAAAACTGCTCCTATGAGCAGTTGAATACACGTCTTGGTATAGACATATTTTAATTTCTCTTGGGTACACAGCTAGGGATGGAATTGCTGGGTCATATGGTAAATTTATGTTTAACTTTTTAATAAACTGCCAAATTGTTTTTCAGAGCAGCTGCACCATTTTACATTCCCACGAGGATTCTGTGGGAGTTCCAGTTTCTCAACAATCTCACCAACACTTGTTATTGTCTGTCTTTTTTTTTAATAACTTTTAATAGTCATTTTTTAAAAATTTCTTTTCAGCATAACAGTACTCATTGTTTTTGCACCACACCCAGTGCTCCATGCAATCAGTGCCCTCCCTAATACCCACCACCTGGTTCCCCCAACCTCCCACCCCCCGCCCCTTCAAGACCCTCAGATTGTTTTTCAGAGTCCATAGTCTCTCATGGTTCATCTCCCCTTCCAATTTCCCTCAACTCCCTTCTCCTCTCCATCTCCCCATGTCCTCCGTGTTGTTATGCTGCACAAATAAGTGAAACCATATGATAATTGACTCTCTCTGCTTGACTTATTTCACTCAGCATCATCTCTTCCAGTCCCGTCCATGTTGCTACAAAAGTTGGGTATTCATCCTTTCTGATGGAGGCATAATGTTCCATAGTGTATATGGACCACACCTTCCTTATCCATTCGTCCATTGAAGGGCATCTTGGTTCTTTCCACAGTTTGGCGACTGTGGCCATTGCTGCTATAAATTGTCTGTCTTTTTGATTATAGCCATTCTTAGGTGTGTGAAGTGTTATATCCTTGTAGTTTTAATTTTGTTTTCCTTAACAATGTTAAGCATCTTTTCATGTGCTTATTGGTTATTCATTTATCTTTTCCTTTTTTTTTATATTGAATAGCCTATCTTTATTCTATTTACATTTGTTATAAATATAATACATTTTTGAAAACTTGTTTATAATTAACTTGAGTAGATTTATATTTTAAACAGATCGACTCAATTGTTAAGGTTATATAATAAAGAATATGGTAATTTAAATGACAAAAAAATGTCATACTGTGAAATAGTACACTGTATGCTGAGATGGATGAGGAAGAAAGGTCATTTATCTTCTTTGGTGAAATGTCTATTCAAACCCTCTGTCCATTTTTGATTATTTTTTAAAAGATTTATTTTTTAGAGAGAGAGAGCCTGAGGGGGAGGGGCAGAGGGAGGGGGAGAATCTCAAGCAGACTCCATGCTGATTGCGAAGCCCATCTTGGGACTCAACCCCATGACCCTGAGATCATGACCCAGAAAGAAACTAAGTCAGATGCTTAACCCACTGTGCCACCAAGGTGCCCCACTCAATTTAAAAATTGGGTTATTAGACTTACTACTGAGTTACAAGAGTTATTTATATGTCCTAGATACGAATTCTTCATCTGATATATGATTTACAAGTATTTTCTCCCAGACTCGTGGCCTGTTCCTGAGCATCTTGCCTATGGCTGGTATTCCATAAGAGAATATCAAATGAATGGTTTAGCTAATTAGGCCTGCTCCACCAGGATGATCTATTTCATACCCACAGGCTGGTCCTCTAACCGTTTTGCTTCTGAGTTTACTAAAATTTTATTTAGGATTTAGCATCGTGTTCAGAAAGGACATTGGCTGGTAATTTTCATTTTTCAAACCTGTATCAACCAGGGTCAGTTAAGAGACAGAAACCACATCGTTTGTTTAAACAAAAGATGGCATGATCTCACTTAATATATGCAATCTAAAAGAGTCAGACATGTAGAAGCAGAGAACAAAAGGGTGGTTGCCAGGGGCTAGGAGGAGCGGGACCTTGGGGGGGTGTTGGTCAAAGGATACAGGGTAGTCATGCAAAATAAATAAGTTCTGGAGGCAAAAAAAAAACAAAAAAAACCCCAGTCTCCTGAAAGAAAGCTCTCCTTATGCACAGAATCCAATTGAGTTGTATTCTATCCACTGGGCAAAAAAGTGCTTTTATTCAATACATTTACTGGAAAACTTGTAATTATCTCTTTAGCTTTAAGGAGGGCATGGGATGTGATGAGCCCTGGGTGTTGTACACAGCTGATGAATCATTGAATACTACATCAAAAAATGGGAGATGGACTCTATGTTGGCTAATTGAATTTAAATTAAAAAAGAGAGAGAATCCAGGAAAGTCACTGTTAAAGGGACATCCTTTAATTCTGTGTTCCATTCTAAAATAAATAATAGGTAATAATTTGAAAAGAGAATTTAACATAAACAAATGTTAACTGTGAAAGATAAAGAGAGGACTCTAAGGCATCATGGATGAGTGAACAAAAGGAAGAAGCTGGCATTATTAAAACTCTGAGGGGCTCCTGGCTGGCTCAGTCTGTGGAGCATGCGACTTTTGATCTTGGGGTCATGTTCTGGCCCCACGTTAGGTGCAGAGTTACTTAAAATAAATAAGTAGGGGCACCTGGGTGGTTCAGTGGGTTAAAGCCTCTGCCTTCAGCTCAGGTCATGGTCTCACGGTCGTGGGATCGAGCTGGGGCATCAGTCTCTCTACTCAGCAGGGAGCCTGCTTCCCCCTCCCTCTCTGCCTACTTGGGATCTTTGTCAAATAAGTAAATAAAATCTTTAAAAAAACAGTAAAGGGTGCCTGGGTGGCTCAGTGGGTTAAGCCGCTGCCTTCGGCTCAGGTCATGATCTCAGGGTCCTGGGATCGAGTCCCGCATCAGGCTCTCTGCTCAGCAGGGAGCCTGCTTCCTCCTCTCTCTCTCTCTGCCTGCCTCTCTGCCTACTTGTGATCTCTCTCTGTCAAATGAATAAATAAAATCTTTAAAAAAAAAACAGTAAAAAGAAAAAAGTAAATAAAATCTTAAAAAAAAAAAAGAACCCTTAGAAAATTGGAGGAAGGGACTGAGAACCAGAGTTCGGGGGAGGGGTGCGGCTAACTGGGGCTGCTATCTTTGCGCTGAGCTATAGCAACAATGACGCTAGCTGTCCAAATGTTGGAAGAACTGCCAGTGGGATTCAGATGCTTCTGTGGGAAGGACTGTGGCTGCCAGTGTGTAGGGAGCTTTCGGGAGGAGCAAGCCTCCTCCTTTTCCAACCTTACAGTCTCTCTGACTCTCTCACTCCCCCTGCTGGCAGACATGTGGTTTACAGAGTCCCAAGCCCCGGCATCATCAGCCCCAATGTAGAAGGACTGGTTTGGACCTGGGTCCAGTAACGTACTGTTTGATACAAGGTCATAGAAAAATAAGGTAATATTTTCCTACATTTACCATAAATTATTACAATTTACATAATCCTAGCCCCTCCCCTTACCTGTGTAGTTTGGATGAGTTTTCTTAAGCTTCCTTTCCTTTTGTTTACTCATCTGTATGAGAGCAATAATTCTATACCTGCCTCATAGGGTTATTATTTGAAAGTTTCAGATAGATTCTCTAAGAAGCACAACAGTTCTGCGTGGTTTTCTTTTCTGAACATCTTTTACAGATATCCTTCTTTTTTTCCCCCCTGTTAGTTCCCAATTTGTCGTTGTGCCAATTTAGGTCACATATATTTTCACCAAGGACCATTTTGTGTTTACCTTGTCCAGAGTCAAGAAGACTAAGCCGATCTGAAACTTAATGTGTCCAGAAATTTTAATTCCTGTGTATAGCCTTTACCTTGTGTCCTGTTCGGTTGTCTTGATTTCATTAAAAGTCAACACCAACCAGTTGATTGTCCAACCAGAAAGCTTAAAGTCTTTCGGGATTGTACTTCCTACAAGCATCAGCAGTTGGGACACCTGGGTGCTCAGTGGGTTAAAGCCTTTGCCTTCAGCTCAGGTCATGATCTCAGGGCCCTGGGATGGAGTCCCGAATCAGGCTCTCTGCTCAGCAGGGAGCCTGCTTCCTCCTCTTTCTCTCTGCCTACTTGAGATCTCTCTGTGTCAAATAAATAAATAAAATATTTTTTTTAAAAAGTGGATTTTTAAAAATAATTTTCATTTGATTTGGTTCTACCTCCAAAATATATCTTCAGATCCATCCAGTCCTTTCCATCTTTATGGCCAGCAGTCTAGTCCCAACCACCATTATCACTCACCTGACTAGAGCTCCTACCTCATCTTCCCACTGTCATCCTTAACCATTCTAATCCACTTCCCACAAACTATCAAGGGATATTTAATTATTTCTCTTTCCTGCTTAACTCTTCAGTACTTTCCCATCATACCTTGAATAAAATACAAACTTCTTACCATAGTCACCAAGGCCTTACATAATTGGATTCCTGTCTACCTCTCAGGCACATTTCATGCTCAATGTGTACTGAGAACATTCTGCTCTTCTTTCAGTTTACTGAACTTGCCAATTTTGGTTCCACCTCAGGGTCTTTGAACTTACTGTTCTCTTTCCGACTTCCCACACACCAACCCCACCCCTCCTTCTCTTCCTTTGAGTTTCAGACTTTATGTCATTTGCCCAGGGGGACCTTTGCCAACCACTCAGTCTAAGCTGGCCCCCACCTTATTATTTTCTAATCCAACGCAACACTCTGCTTTCTTCCTAGCGCTTATTGCACTGTGTGAACTTTCTCTTTTCTTGTTTATTTACTTGTTTTTTCAATATCCTTTATTAGAATATAAGCACCAGAATATGAGCTTACAAGATGGTGTCTTGTTCACCATCCTGTTCTCTAGTAAGTAGGACAGCACCTGTTTCAAAAAAGATACTCGAGATTTATGAAATAAAAAACAAAATGGAGCATTTTCCCCCCATCTGGCAGGCTGGGAATTGAGCAAAGAAAGTGGGTGAGACTCTTTGAGGTGGCTGAAACAATGGTCAGGCTGACTTTCCCATGAACTGGTGGGGAATGGGTCAACTTGGGTTCATGTACTTTGAGGTTATTTTTTCCTCTTGCTTAGGGGCTGGGAGGACCGAAGAGTTGTGAGATGAAGTCAACTAGAATTATCTACGCAAGTTTCCTTGTCTACCAAATGAATAAAAGGACCATGAAGATCGCTGAAATATGTAGAGGACAAGTGGAACACAACCTGTAGAGGAGCGTGGGCGGGATCAGGGGAACTAGTCAGAATACTGTGGCAGCCCAGGTGAGTGTGACTGTGGTTTGGACTCGGGTGGCAGCAGTAGACATGTGAGAAATGGTTATACCTGAAATATACAAGAAAAATTTTGTGATGATGTATTCACTAGACTTCTCTTTGTTTCATTTGACTTTTGCTCTATGAACTGCTCTATGAACCCAGTTCATCCTGCCCTGATATTCCATTTACATTCTCTGATGTTTGTATAGCCATACAAGTTTTTTTTGAAGTTAATTTATATATATATATATATATATATATATATATATATATATATGTAATCTCTACACCTTATGTGGGGCTTAACTCACTACCCTGAGATCAAGAGTCACGTGTTGTTCCAAATGAACTGGCCAAGGGCCACCCAATATCCACGAAACTCTTGAGCAGGTTTCCTAAAATCTCCAAGACTTAGGGTACTCATCTGTGTATTTGAACAATATTGTGGCCTAAATTCCCTGGTGATGCTGACAAAGATTTTTTGTTAGACCAAACTTTGGTCAGCCTCCTGAAACTTCTTCTAGCCCCATCTGGGCACTTTCTTATAAAATCTAGTTTTAGCAAGAACCCTAAGTCAGTTTAGCCAGACACCACATCATCCCTATCTGAACCTCCCAATATCTTTTTCTTTTTTAAATTTATTTAAATTCAATTAGCCAACATAGAGTACATCATTATTTCTGATGTAGTGTTCCATGATTCATTAGTTGTATGTAACACCCAGTGCTCATCACAACACAGGCCCTCCTCAATACCCATCACCCAGGTACCCCATCCTATCACTCACCTCCGCTTCCACAACCCTTAGTTTGTTTCCTAGAGTCAAGAGTCTCTCATGGTTTTTCTGTCTCTCTGATTTCTTCCCATTCAGCTTTCCCTCCCTTCCCCTATGATCCTCTGCGCTATTCTTAATGTTCCACATATGAGTGAAACCATATGAGCGATTGACTTTGTTCACTTAGCGTAATCCCCTCCAGTTTCATCCATGTCGACCCATCACAACCCTACATCATTGCTCTTACTGCTTCAATGGGGATACAGGTACCCACTCTGAGTCACAGACACTAGTCTGCCACTGATTTTTGATCATCTGTCAAGACAGAACAAGGTGTACCACCTTAACTAAGCCTACCTTGCCCTTCTTTGGAACCCTCAGAGCCACATGAAGATTTCTAATTCTGCACCTAGGTAACTTTAGTGTGCATTTGTTAACATGCTTGTCTCCCTTTTTGTAGACTCTAAGAGCCTCAAAGGTAGAGATCATATCTTTTTCATATTTCTCTGCCATTATTGGATAATAAATGGGTGAAAGCAGATTCAAAATGAAGTAAGCATTTCGAAAAGAGTCATACAAAAAAGAGTCAAAAGGACATTGAGCAAGCAGAGCCTGTGCTACTTGTTTCTTTTCAATTCTCCTGTTTCAATTCTCAGAACACTATAAACTCTCCTGTTTCAATTCTCAGAACACTATAAACTTCTGACTTTTATCAGTTGCAAGTGTACCATCTCCTGGAACACATCCTCCTACCTTGTACTGAAATAGAGATAATGTAACACCTGTTAGCTAAATAGCCAGTCATCTATTAGATAGTCAGTTTAAACTCAGCCAGCACAGGTCATAATTCTTTCAAAACATGTTATATAACTGTGAATTTTGCTTTGTACACCTGCGCTCTCTGCTCACTATTCAGAGCACACTTTCAATGATTTGGGGCCACTCTGTGTCTTCTGGATTACAATCCCTAAAACCTCGAATTAATGCTTTGGTAGCTTTATAGACTCTTCTTGACTGACAAATGTTTAGATAAATTGGGTTTGTTTTGTTTTTAAATATTTTATTTATTTATTTGAGAGAGAGAGTGTGTGAGCAAGAGTGAGCGAGAGAGAGAATGAGCAGGGGGAGGGGCAGAGGGAAAGGGACAAGCAGACTCCTCGCTGATCAAAGAGCTCAATATGGGGCTCGATCCCAGGTCCCCGAGATCATGGCCTGAGCCGAAGGCAGATGCTTAACCATCTGAGCCACCCAAGTGTCCCGGATAAATTGTTTTAATGTACATTTTTAGGACACGTACAAATGGCCAGCAGATACACAAAAAGGTACTCAGCATCTCTAATCCTCAGGGAAATACAAATTAAAACCACAATGAGATATCACCTTTCACCTGTTAGAATGGCTATCACCAAAAAGACAAGAGATTATTTATTTTAAAATATTTATTGAAAAGTGTTTATTTTGGGGGGCGCCTGGGTGGCTCAGTCATTAAAGCGACAGACTCTTGATTTCAGCTCAGGTCATGATCTCAGGGTTGTGAGATTGAGCCTACACAACACCGGCCTGCATGGGGCTCCGTGCTGGGTGTGGAGCCTACTTAAGATTCTCCCTCTCTGGAGACAAAGAGCCTCTTAATCTCAGGAACTGAGGGTTGCTAGGGGTAGGGGGGTAGGGATTAGGTGGCTGGGTGATGGACATTGGGGAGGGTATGTGCTATGGTGAGTGCTGTGAAGTGTCTAAGCCTGATGATTCACAGACCTGTTCCCCTGGGGCAAATAATTACATTATATGTTAATTTAAAAAAGATTCTCTCTCTCTCTCTGCCCCTACTCCCCCCACTCTCTAATTTTAAAAAATATATATTTATTTGGGGGCACGTGAATGGCTCAGTCAGTGGAGAATGTGACTCTTCATCTCCGGGTCATGAGTTTAGGTCCACATTGGGCATGGAGGTTACTTAAAAAAAAGAAAAGAAAAGGGGCACCTGGTGGCTCAGTTGTTAAGCACGTGCCTTCGGCTCAGGTCATGCTCCCAGGGTCCTAGGATCCAGCCCCACATTGGGCTCCCTGCTCAGCGGGAAGACTGCTTCTCCCCCTCCCACTCCACCTGCTGTGTTCTCTCTCTTGCTGTGTGTCTCTCTCTCTCTCTGTCAAATGAATAAATAAAATCTTAAAAAAAAGAAAAGAAAAAATAAAAGTATTTATTGAATATTTAAATGTTTAAAATATTTATATCTTATATATAATATTTAAATATATAGATAAAGGAGCACCCGGCTGACTCAGTTGGTACAGCATGTGCCTCTTGATCTTGGGGTCATGAGTTTAAGCCCCAAGTTAAAAGGTTACTAAAAAAATGGTTACTAAAAAAATGAAAAAGTATAGATATAACACTTGAATTTATAAATACAATATTTAAATATAGAATATTTAAATGCTTCAAAGTATTTATTTAAAAATAAAATACAAGTGTTGGGTAGGGTGTGGAGAAAAAAGAATCTTTATGCACTGTTAAGGATGTAAATTGGTGCAGCCACAATGAAAAACAGAATTAAGTTTCCTCCTAAAATTATAAATAGAACTACCATATGATCCAGCAATCCCACTTCTGGGTACATATGCAAAGGAAGTGAAAACAAGATATTGACAAGATATCTGTGCTCCCCTGTTCATTGCGGCATTATCTGCAATAGCCAAGATATGGAAACAACCTAAGTGTCCATTAGCAGATGAATGGATAAAGAAGATGTGGTGTATATACACACAACGGAGTATTATTCAGCCACTTCTGACAACGTGATGCCCCTTGAGGACATTATGCTGAGTGATACAAGCCAGAGGAAGTGATTCTACATGGTCTCAATCTTAAGTGGAATCTTTTTTTTTTTTTTGTTTTATTTAATTTTTTTTTTTTTTTAAAGATTTTATTAATTTATTTGACAGAGAGAAAGATCACAAGTAGGCAGAGAGAGAGGAGGAAGCAGGCTCCCGCTGAGCAAAGAGCCTGATGTGGGGCTCGATCCCAGGACACTGAGATCATGACCTGAGCCGAAGGCAGCGGCTTAATCCACTGAGCCACCCAGGCGCCCCTCTTAAGTGGAATCTTAAAAGAAAATTCATACAAATAGACTATAGAAAAGTGGTTGCCAGGGTATAGAGGGTGGAGGAAATAGGGAGAGGTTAGTGAAGTGTACAAAATGTACATGTTATTACAATCACGAGTAAAATCAGGCATTTCTCATATTATATATGTATATATTTACTATAGGTATATGGTTACATACATATATATTTACTCCCTACACATAATACACAACATAACATAACAATAGTAATAATAAACAATAACATAATCACAAATGGAATTAATTGTTTTTCATATAAATATTTATATTTGCATTTTTCATGGGATAGAAGTTTACTTTTATTTCATCGTATTTATATACAATCGCAGGATGTGCATTATTAAGAGACTAATTCAAACATGTTTTCAAATTATATATGTTTTGTTTTGTTTACTTTGTAAAACAGCAAACTTGAAATTCTGAAAATTTCATAGCAACTATGTGGGGAAAATCTGCTATTACTTATTCTGAAACCAGAAATTATAGCTCGGCGGCCCTCACAGAAATAAAAAGTGGCTTGACATGACATATTAGATGTAGAAATAATTACTTAGGTGGAAAAAAGAGAAAATCTTGTCAATCTCCTTTGGGGTGGATACCCATTGAAAGTTTTAACAACACTTGAATCCAGAAAATCAATCATCTCAAAAAATTTTTAACAGCCTCAGTATTTTTCATACTTGTGTTTCTGAAAGAAATGAAAATGGAGAACCCAGGAAACAGGGTGATGCTATTATACTCGTTAAAATTTCTATTTTTAATACCCTAAATTGCTTAGCTGTCATTTCATTTTGCATTTCAGCTTGTGGTTGGCTTTGCAAGGCTAACATTTTCTTTGGTGACAGTTCTTAAACCAGAAGAATCTGGCCAGTAACTTCCCTATTTCATAGAACGTTTAAGAACTTTAAAAAAAAAAAAGTCATGTAGTTGGTCTAAGAAGGTAAAGGAATGTGATATTTTGGTAGGTGGTTACTTTTTGTTTTTATTTTGTTATGTTCTTTGTTTTTCACTTCTAGACCCACACTGATGTTTTCCAGGATCCTCAGAACATGTAAAGGTAGCTATATTTAATCATTCTTTTGTAACAGAGTGAGTTACTGACATAGAAATTTGTGTACTGATTTGTATCTTATTGCATTATTATGCTGTGGGCTTGTCAGAAAGATGACCACTAAGAAACCTTCTCATATCTATTATATCCAGTCAGGACTTGCATCCTGAGCTCTAGTCTCTAGGCCTCTTAAAGGAGATGAGAGTGTCTATGTTTCCTAGAAGGGAGAATTTTGATGGATTCGACCAAACTCAATAGTATGGTTGGCTTCTTGGAGACTGGGAGTCAGGGTTGGCTTCATGTGTGAGTGACCCATGTAGTCACACAGGGCCCTGTGCTGTTATTGTTTTGAAATTCTTCATATTTTTGAACAGGGGACACTGTATTTTCATTTTGCACTGAGTTCCACAAATTACATGGCCAGAAATCCTGTGAGGACACAGGAGTGAGTGTGGCGGTGGAGCGAGGGTGTTTTCTTTCTCTGACAGGGAGACCACAGGGATATTTGAGGATAGGCCATGGTGTGCCTTAGGAATCACTGTGAAGATCCCCAGAGTTGAGCTTGGCAAGGAGTAAATGGATCTGCCAGAGGAACCGCCTGCTTTGGTAGGGACAGAAAAACTTGGACAATGACTCTGGATTTCCCAAGCCCCAGGGTTCACGTCTAAGTTAAATGAGAGTCTCCCTCTGAAAGACAGATTAGGCATGTGTAATGAGTTGAATGAGGTCCTCCAAAAGATATGTCTGCTTGAATCTTCAGAATGTGACATTATTTGTAATAAGGGCCTTTGCAGATGTCACGAAGGTACGCATCTCAAGAGGATCGTGGATTAGTGTGGGGTCAAGATCTGACGACAGGTACCTGTACGAAGGACAGTAAAGGAGAAGATGTAGAAAGATACGTAGAGCAGAGAACCACATGAGGTTGGAGGCAGAGATTGGAGAAATGCATCTTTAAGCCAAGAAATGCCAAGGACTGCCAGCAGCCTCCAGAAGCTAGGAGAGAGAAACCAACCCTGGCAACACATTGATTTTGGACTTCCGGCCTCCAGGCTGTGAGGAAATAAATTCTATTGTTCGAAGCTACCAAGTTTGTGATAATTCGTTATCTGTAGCCCTAGGAAACCAATACAGCCCGTGTCAGCAAAATGCTTGGCTATTGAGATTTAATTTGGTTTAGAGGGGGAAAACGGGTTTCACCCCTTTCAAGGTCAGGAGTTGTAGTGGACGTTCCTCGTGTCATGGTCTTCTTCTGCAGGAAAATACAGTCTTTCCCAGAAGACTCCTAGAACACTTTTCCCAGTGGCCAGTGTTGGGTCACATGGCCATCCTCAGATGCAAGGGATCTTGGGAAAGTGGATATTTAGCAAAGGGAGTAGAACAACCAAGGTTGAATTACAGCCTCAAAGAAAACAGGAGTTTAGGGCGCCTGGGTGGCTCAGTGGGTTAAGCCGCTGCCTTCGGCTCAGGTCATGATCTCGGGGTCCTGGGATGGAGCCCCGCATCGGGCTCTCTGCTCAGCAGGGAGCCTGCTTCCCTCTCTCTCTCTCTCTCTGCCTGCCTCTCTGTCTACTGTGATCTTTCTCTGTCAAATAAATAAATAAAATCTAAAAAACAAAAACAAAAACAGGAGTTTATTCACAAACAGAATGTGCATGGGTCTGGGGACAAGAGATAATAGCCAAAGTACATCATCTGACATAATATGGTATTGGTATAGCTAAAAATTTGTAAGGCTAAATTACATTTGAATGTGAGTCAGAACACTGACAAGGTGATGATTATTCTGTGACCTCTTGCTCCTAAAGGGGGATCACTGGGCGAGTCCAAAGGGCATTCCCTCGGAGCTCATTAGAAATGAAGAATCTTGGCCCCAGCCCAGACCTACTGACTCACAATCTGCACTTTAACAAGATCACTGGGTTTGAAAGGCATCGGTCTAGATGATTCACTATAACGTGACTAAAGGACTCAAGATAAACCACGCCATAAACAAACTGGCATCACTACTCACGAGCACAGCAAAAGACAAGTCCAATAATAAGACTAGTAGAACCAAAAAAAAACACAAACCTTTGAAATGTTGTCATGTAAGCATAATGCAATAGGTACACGGGAAAAAAGAAAAGATTTGCAGGGACTCAACTTTAAGTGGAATGAGATATAATTGATTCCTACACCATCATCGCATTTATGGTCATACTCAGTAAAATTAAGTTCCTTACAGCACATAAAGGTGCCAAATGAGAAGTCTTCACCTCACAAAGATGGGCTAATCAAGCATTCAAACTGATTAACCCTTAAGCAGAAAGATCTGCTGTCACTGGCGAGAGCCAACATAAAATTTAAATGAGTGGGGGTGAACCTACCTCAGAAAACCAAGGCTTCCTTTCTGTAAGATTTTGATTCTTTATTGAAACACTTTGTGCGTGAAAATGAAGTTTTCCTCTTCGTCCTTTAATGAGACCCTGCGGTTGATTTCATGCCAATCGTTCTCAAGCCTTTTAAAGAGCCATTGATTGGATATATATGTGTGTGTGTTTGTTGTCTCAGCCTCATTTCGTGGGACTTGAAATTCTCAAGATTAGCAATGTCTCCCAAGGCCAGAGTTCACTTAGACCATCGCCTCCAGCTCTGCTTGTGGTGAAGCTGTTTATTTAGAACACACACACATAAGCCCCAGAGTTGGCAGTGAAACACTCGTGTCAGCATTTTGCTTTGGAGAGGTCACACCTATTTATTTGAGCAAGGGTATTTGCTTTTTAACAGTGAAACTGGATCGGTATAAAAAGCTATAGTGGCTAAACGTTCTGCTTGAATTCATCTGTTTCATCACATTGCTCTCTCAGACTGCAAACTCGATAACTGCTTCTTGAAAGGGGATAAAGTAGGCAGTGAAAAAAGGCAGATTGAGGACATTAAAAACAGACACTTCACCAAAGAAGATAGAAGAATGTCCAAAAAGCACACAAATGATGCTCAAAATCAGTAGTCATTACAGAAACGGAATTAAAACCTCAGTGAGGTATCACTACACTGCCTAAAATAAAAAAGACCGATAACACTGGCTCTTGGCAAGACTGTGGACTGAAATCTTCTCGAACTGCTGGTAGGAGCGTAAAATGGTACAACTTTAGAGACCTTTTTGTCATTTTTTTATCAAGTTAAACATGGGTCGACTCTAGGCTCCAAGAATCCAACTCTTAGGTATTTTCTCGTGAGTCACGAAAACATTTGTCCACAAACCCCCCCCCCAAACCCCAAAAAACTGAACAAAAACTTGTTTGTAGCGACTTTATACATAGGAGCTCCAGACTGGAAACCACTCAGATATCCAGCAGTAGGAAAGTGGGTTATCACATAATGGTGTCCTTGTATAATGGAATACTACTGAGTAATGAAAAGGAAATAAACAGGGCAACAGCAACATTATGTTGAATGAAAGAAGTCATTCCGTTGGATTCCATGTAAACAAATTCCAGAACCAGTGAAACTGATAGTGATTAGAATCAGAAAGTGATTGCGGGGGATTGGGGACTGGATGGGGCTGCTCTGGAAAGAGACACAAGAAAACATTCCGGATGAGAGATATATTAGGGTGGTGGTTACATGGGTATATAATTGTGAGAAGCCACTGACCTGTATATCGAAGATCTATGCATTTTTTGTGTCAATTGTATGCGCTTCAATTTAAAAAAATAAGAGCTGGGTCACCTTACTGGCTCTGTCAGAGGAGCGTGTGACTCTTGATTTCGGGGTTGTGAGTTCAAGCCCCACATTGGGTGTAGAGATTAGTTAAAAATAAAATCTCGGGGCGCCTGCATGGCTCAGTCAGTTAAGTGTCTGCCTTCGGCTCAGGTCATGATCCCAGGGTCATGGGATCGAGTCCTGCATTAGGCTCCCTGCTCAGTGGAAAGCCTCCTCTGCCTGCTGTTCCCCCTGCTGTGCTCTCTCTATCTCTCTCTGTGTGTCAAGTAAATAAATAAAATCCTAAAAAAAAAATCTTTAAGGGGTGCCTGGGTGGCTCAGTTGGTTAGGCATCTGCCTTTGGCTCTGCTGGAGTCGTGGTCCGGGGGTCTGGGAATTGAGCCCCGAGGGGGTCTCCTTTCTCAGCAGGGAGTCTCCTTCTCTCTCTCCCTGAAGCCCCCCCCCCTTGTGCTCTCTTGCTCACTCTCTCCTTCTCTCTCTCAAGTAAATACGTCTTTCAAAATAAAATCTTTAAAACAAACAAACAAATAAAATAAAAAGTAAAAGCCCATCCCACTTCCACACCATCCAAGAGAAACGTCTGTCCAGACAACCCACAGTACAGAACTCTCTCTTTCAGGCTGGAATTCTTCAGGTAGTGCTTTACCAGCCCACCTTGGAGCTCTACACTGGATCTTCTAAATGGGTTACTTATCTGAACCTGATGATTCTGGAGTTTCAATCTCACTTTGGTATTTCAGTAAAAGCTGCCTTTCTTGCCTCAACTTTAATTTTGTTTCCTAGCTTTTCCTTGGTCCTTTGACTACAAGCATTTGTTGGTGAGGCACAATATATATGAATAAAAGAAAAAAATATCCTCTCTTTTGGGACTTACTTTTCTCTCTCTCTCTGTTTTTACAGGAAGCACAATAGTGTGTTTTGCTTTTCTAACTGCCAGATCTGATGCAATGTAACTACTTAATTAGATCAGATTACTGTTTATATTAAACTCGAATAATGATTAAACTGGAAAATTTCATGACAAGAACTTGTAGGTGAAGTCAGCCAAAATCAGCCACTGCTTGTCTTAACCTATCCTTTGTGTATCCTGCCTCAGTCACTGGGAGGTACTCAGGCAGAGCTGACAGATGAATGGCCCCTGTTAATGGAATACATCTAGGTCACGGTTAAGCCTACATCTGAAGCAAAACATGGGCAGCAGCACTTCCAAATCTCTCTTTCAACACTGCCATATGGCAGGAACACAGGTGGTGTTCTGGAGAGGTCTTTCTCCCTGATACTCTGTCTCCCTGGTGTACAATCTATCTCCAGGTCCAGAGTTCAAAGCCTCTCCAAATGATAAGATTTTTTTTTTTTTTAAAGCTTGTTAAATTGAGGGAGAACATAGATACAGTTGTGGTAGCCAGTCCTCATAAATGGACCCAATATTCAAGCCCTGGCTGGTCTTCCCTTCCCACAATGAATCTGGCTGGTCTGTGACCTGAGCCGAACAACAGACTAGCAGAAGTGGGTGGCCCTGGGCCATCTCTAGGCTGGGCTTTAGGATCACTGGTATGTTCTGCTTCCTTCCTCTTGGAATATTTGTTTTTGGGAGCCCTCTCGTTTCAGATCCTCTGAGAAGAAAACACTAAAACTAAATTAGAGATGCAAGGAACTGATTTGGGGGAAATGCTAGTGAAGGAAAAAAGGGAGAGAGAGAGCGCACATGGGAGCTGGCTGGGAAAACTTTGAGATTGTGCTGTCGGTCTGACACTTGTGGAACAAGGCATGCAAACAGGAAGATTGGGTGGGGAACAGGGCAGCTCTGAGAAATTCTTGCCCAACCTGATGCGGAGCCCCAGAGAAAAGATCGCCCATAAGAGACATTCTGTGATGGGCAGGAAAAGCCCAGCTCCAGTACCCTCACTGTACCCAGTCATTAGCTAGGAAAGGCCCAGGGAGCACAGGGCCTCCATGTGAAGGTTGTTGTAGATCTCGAAGTTATAACCCCTAGAGGCTGTTAGCTAACTCTACTGCTCCTCACAGCAGGTTCTCTCTTGAAGGGAGGTCTGAGTGGCATACTCCCACAGCTGCTGTATGTAGCTGCCCTACTGGAGAGACCCTG
Organism: Mustela nigripes; assembly: GCF_022355385.1. Classification (NCBI taxonomy): domain Eukaryota; kingdom Metazoa; phylum Chordata; class Mammalia; order Carnivora; family Mustelidae; genus Mustela; species Mustela nigripes. The sequence continues at coordinate 111,444,339 of NC_081575.1, read as the reverse complement.
TGGAGAGGCCATGTGAAGAGGAGAGAGCCTGAATCTACATGGAGAAGGAGCAAGGTCCAGTCACCTCAGTATCCCGGATCCCAGGTGAGCCTCCACAGGACTCCAGCCTCCGCCACCATCTGACTGAAACTCCCATAGGAGAAGCCTTCCAGTCAACCCACAACATTGTGAGTGATTAAAAAAAAAAAAAATTGTCATTGTTTTAAGCCAGTAAGGGTTGGGCTGGTTTGTTACGTAGCAAGAGCTAACTGAAACAACAGTGAAGTTCATAAAATGCACTAATCTTATGTATAGAGATCTATGAATTTTGACATATGCCAACTCCTATGGAGAGATCACTCAGATCAATATATAGAATGTTTACAGCAATCCAGAAGGTTCCTTTGTGCCCTCTTCCCAGTCAATACCCCCCCCCCCAAACCAGAGATGCCACTCTATCAAGTTCTATCACCACCAATTAGTTTTGTATGTTCTTGACTTTCATTTAAATGGAATTATACAGCATACACTTTTTAGTGCCTGGATTCTTTCACTCATGATTATGTTGGCAAGAGTCATCCATGTAGTTGGGTGTAACAGGAATCTGCCCGCTTTTTATTGCTGTATGAACGTACTATACTCTGTTTATCCACTGTCCTGCTGCTGGACATTTGGGCTGCTTCTAGTTTGGGGCTAGTCTGAATAAAGCTGCTTTAAACATTCTCGTGGAAGTCTTTTGGTAGACCTATGCACCATTTTGGGGGGTTCTATCCAGCAGTGGAATTTTTGGGTCACAGGATGGTATCTACTTAGCTTTAGAGAACGATACCAAACTGATTGAACATTTTGTAAATAAATTTCTTATTTAGTTTAATAAATAACAAATGGTACATCCAAGACATTTAAGTAAGAGACCCTCCTACTTGCTTGTCTTTCTCCCCCACTTGACTTACGGCTCCGTGTGGGCCCGAATCATTTCTATCTTCATATAGTGCAGTGCGTAGTATAGAAGGGATGCAGGACCTATTTTTTTTTAAGATTTTATTTATTTATTTGTCAGAGAGAGAGGAGCGAGAGTGAGCACAGGCAGACAGAGTGGCAGGCAGAGGCAGAGGGAGAAGCAGGCTCCCTGCTGAGCAAGGAGCCTGATGTGGGACTTGATCCCAGGATGCTGGGATCATGACCTGAGCTGAAGGCAGCCGCTTAACCAACCGAGCCAACCAGGTGTCCCCCCCCTTTTTTTTTTTAGGACCTATTTGTTGAAAAAAAAAAAAAACACCAACAATAAATAAAGTGGCATAGTTTAACACTGAGAAATACGTGGTTTTTTTTTTAAGATTTTATTTATTTATTTGATAGAGACATAGCAAGAGAGGGAACACAAGCAGGGGGAGTGGGAAAGGGAGAAGCAAGCTTCCCGCCAAGCAGGGAGCCCGATGCGGGGCTCGATCCCAGAACCCTGGGATCATGACCTGAGCCGAAGGCAGACGCTTAACGACTGAGCCACCCAGGCACCCCGAGAAATACGTTTTTAAGAGTGGATTTTAGGGGTTTCCTGGGTGGCTCAGTGGGTTGAAGCCTCTGCCTTCGGCTTGGGTCGTGATCTCAGGGTTCTGGGATCGAGCCCCGAATCGGACTCTGCTTGGCAGGGAGCCTGCTCCCCCCCACCCCCTCTGCCTGCCTCTCTGCCTACTTGTGATCTCTGTCTGTCAAATAAATTAATAAAATCTTTAAAAAAAAAAAGAGTGGATTTTAGGTACTGTGGTCAATCAAGGAAGGAGAAAAAGACTTAATATTTTTCTGAAACTTCCAAAGATTGATGATTTGTAATCACTTGACCACAGATATATGGATAGGGATTTCATATGCTTTCTACTAGATTTTCAGTTTTGTGTAGACACACTTAGAATAAAATGATAAATTGTGAAGTCTTTACAGTAGCGCTTTTTCATCTGGGATTTGTGGGGGCCTGAAATTGAATACAAAATTTTCTGTGCAAATAAGTATTTCATTAAGGACTCATGGTTCCAAGTGGCAGAAGCTCAACAAAGATTCACTTAATGTAACAAAGGAGATTTGATGTCAGGGTCTTGTTTGGCTCATGGAGTCCAAGGAAGACAAGCTCAACCATGATCCAGAAGGGCACAACCCAGGCAGCTCAGGGTCTGGGGTCATGATCCATGTCTGCACAGGGATACCTCATGCTCCACTGGCCTAAGGACATCTGATTGGCAGAACCCAAAGCACATCTGAAACTCTAATTTCAGGAGGATCTGGAAAATGTAGAGTTTTTTTGTTTGTTTTTTAAAGATTTTTATTTATTTATTTATTTAACAGAGATCACTAGTAGACAGAGAGGCAGGCAGAGAGAGAGGAGGAAGCACGCTCCCTGCTGAGCAGAGAGCCCGATGCAGTGCTCGATCCCAGGACCCTGAGATCATGACCTGAGCCGAAGGCAGAGGCTTAAGCCACTGAGCCACCCAGGCTCCCCAAAATGTAGTTTTTAACTTTCCAATTTCTTTTTTTTTTTTTTAAAGATTTTATTTATTTATTTGACAGAGAGTGAGCACAAGCAGGGGAAGCAGCAGGCAGAGGGAGAGGGAGAAGCAGGCCCCCTGCCGAGCAGAGAGCCCGATGCGGGGCTCGATCCCAGGACCCCGAGATCATGACCCGAGCTGAAGGCAGAGCTTAACCACTGAGCCACCCAGGCGCTCCTTAACTTTCCAATTTCTATAGAACAGGAAGCTCCCTAAAATAATGTTGTAATAGATCACAGGATTCTATCTTTAAGACCCCAGGCTCAGCTTGAAAATCCTTTTCCACTGAGCACTGGGCCACCAAGGGCATGCAGTCGTCCCTGCACCTTATCGCATTGCCCCCAGACTGATGATGCATAGCTCTGACTTCTGTTAAGAAAAACAATATACCGAACTTAGAAATAGACCAAATGATGGCTGCACGTCCTTTCCAAGTCATAATGGAGCACTGGTTACAGCATCATGTCCTATAATGGATAACATAACTGTCTATCCCAGAAAGGCAAACCACAAACTTACAGCAAAAGCTGCTTAAGCTCCGGGCACCTGGGTGGCTCATTCGGTTAACTATCTGCCTTCTCAGTTCAGGTCATGATCCTGGGGTCCTGGGATCCAGTCCCACATTGGGCTCCCTGCTCAGCAGAGAGTCTGCTTCTCCCTCTCCCTCTGCCTCTCCTCCTTGCGTGTTCTCACTCTCTTTGTCTCAAATAAAAAATGCAAACTTTTTCAAAAGAGATTTTATTTATTTATTTGACGGAGAGATAGAGAGCACAAGTAGGCAGAGAGGCAGGCAGAAAAAGAGGGAGAAGCAGGCTCCCTGCTGAGCTGGGAACCCTATGCGGGGCTCGATCCCAGGACCCTGGGATCATGACCTGAGCCAAAGGCAGAGGCCCAACCAACTGAGCCACCGAGGCGCCCCAATAAAAATTTTTTTAATTAAAAAAAAATTGCTTCCTCTCTAATTGTTTTAACATCAGCCCATTCAAACCCATATGTTGCAAGGCTCCAAAACTTACATAGTTTACAAATCTTGGCACATGCACAGCTCATTCCTTGCCCAGACCAGCCTTAGAAGATCTGAGCCCAGCCCCCAAAGCCCTATATGTGTGTAACTTCTCTAACTTCCTTCTTTTAAGTCACTCCTGAAACTGTGAACCTGGGGCTCTCCCTTAGTCAACAAGTTTAATAAACCTATTTTATGTGACCAAGGGGTGGCTCTGGCAGTCTTCGTGGGAGCTTTGAGAAAGTCCATGCCCTTCGTATTGCTGTACAAAAAATACAGAGTGAGAGAAAAAGACAAAACAAGAACATCTCCAAATACAATTCGAAACAAGGTTCTATTAGTACAGACTTCAAGAATTAGGAATGAATCAACGGGAGTAGCCTTCATCCTTGATTTGAGGATAATAGGTCCCTGCTCACCTTTGCAGTCAAACCACAGTGGACCCCTGGAAACTGCTGGAGAAGGAGAACACTGAGGAAGTGTTAAATCCCAAGTGGCGACAGTCTCTCTCCCAACAAATCACCACTTACCAGCCAAAAAGCACAGGATGACTTTTTTGTTCCCATCTCTCTGCAGTATTTGACAACGTTGATCACTTCTTCCTTAAGATTCTTCCGTAGACGTCCAGGATACCATGCTTTCTGGATCATCTTTCATCCTCTCCGATGACTTCTTCTCAACTCTAGATGGACAGGGAGATCAAGCAAACAAGATAAGGAATAAGAAATGACCGTTGAGATAGTAGTTATGATGTCATCCATCGTCTTAGCAGAAGCAGTGCACGGGAGGAGGCAGAAGACAGATCGAAGGGACAGAGGAAGGCGAGGAGAAACAGTGATCGTGGATCTCTATTTCAAACTTGGAGATTGTTACTGCTTTTATTTATTTGGGAATTTTTTTTTAAAGATTTTATGTATTTATTTGAAAGAGAGAGAGTAAACATGAGAGAGCACAAGCTGGGGGGAGTGGAGAGGGAGAAGCAGACTCCTCGCTGAGCAGGGGGCCCTACGCAGGACTCCATGTGGATCCTGGGACCCTGGGATCACGACGTGAGCTGAAGGCAGGCACTTAACCAACCGAGCCATTCAGGCACCCCGGGGTTTTCATATTTGCTTGCTTTTTGCTCTCTCTTACCTAGTTTATTCATGCAGTTCTCTAAGCAGTCAGTGTCCATCTGCCATGCACGGGAGCTACTGCCAGAGCTGCGGGGCTGCAGAGGTGGCCGAGACCCTCCCTGCCCTCTAGGAGCTGGTATCCAAGTTGACACCAAGCCAAACACAGTGGGAGTCACAGAAGATGATGAATGTCCTAGGAGCCTCCATGTTATCTGGAGAGATTTGTTTTTAAAAAAATTCAAGAGGCTCAGGGCGCCTGGGTGACTCAGTTGGTTGAGTGCCCAGCTGTTTGATTTCAGTTCAGGTCATGATCTCGGAGTTAGGAGATTGAGCCCTGTGTTGGGCCCCACACTCAGTGCAGATTCTGTTTGAGATTTTCTCTCTCCCTCTCTCTCTTACCGTCTGACCTTCCCCCTGCTTGTGTGAGCTCTCTCTCTCTCAATAAAAATCTTTAAAAAAAATTCGAGAGGCTTGAACATATTTACGTAGGAAGATAAAAGTTAGAGGTGTGTTAATGTGCTTTCAGGTTACTTTATAAAACTGAATCTTAACCACATTAACCCACAGGCGTCCATTGCCTTGAAGATTTTAAAGATTTTTACAGCTGGTGGGGCGCCTGGGTGGCTCAGTGGGTTAAAGCCTCTGCCTTTGGCTCAGGTAATGATCCCAGGGTCCTAGGATGGAGCCCTGCATCGGGCTCTCGGCTCCCCCCCCCCCCCTCCCCTGCCTCTCTGCCTACTTGTGATCTCTGTCTGTCAAATAAATAAAATATTTAAAAAAAAAAGACTTTTACAGCTGGAAAGACACAATGTCTAGCTTTTAATCACCAAAATAGTCTCAGAAACCCATTTTAGAGGTGGTGAAAACAATCTATTCCCACACAGTTTACCACCCATATTAATACACCTTAACTGTTCCAATGTTTTCAGCAACATGACTTACCTACCCCAGGAAGCTTTACCTTAGGAAAATAAAAGTGTTAACTTTATTGTTTAGTTCAGAAATGATTTTTTAAAATATTTTTAATAAAAAATTTAAATTAAAAGTTTTAAATAAAAGGATTTTATTTATTTATTTGAGAGAGAGAGAGCGAACACAAGCAGGGGGAGCGGCAGGCAGAGTGACCCTGACTGAGGATGGGATTAGGACTGCCCTGGTTTGGGAGATGGGCAGGCTGAGCAATTTGCGGGAGGAGCAAAAGGAAGCAAGAAAGAGGCCTTGGGACTTTGAGGATTAAGGATATGCCTGGAGAAGAGGTCCGGAGTGTCATTGTAGGTAGAGCTAGGAAGGCCCATGGGCATGATGCTTGTTTTGAGTTCCTTGACCCTGCCCAGTGGCAAAACCCGTTCCTCCTTGTAACCATCCACCGATTACATTTATGTAGTAAGGCATGTTTTCTTAAAATATGGTCAGAATTTCTGGTGGGCCTGAATCTGGCCTTTTTAAAAAAAATTATTTATTTATTTGACAGTGAGAGAGATCACAAGTAGGCAGAGAGGAGGAAGCAGGCTCCCCGCTGAGCAGAGAGCCTGATGCGGGGCTCGATCCCAGGACTCTGAGATCATGACCTGAGCCGAAGGCAGAGGCTTAGCCCACTGAGCCACCCACGTGCCGGGCTTTTTTCTTTTCCTTTCTTTCTTTCTTCCTTCCTTCCTTCCTTTCTTTTTTTTTTTTTTTTAAAGATTTATTTGTTTATTTGAAAGTGGGAGAGAGCGAGAGAGGGCATCTATGACTGGAGGAAGGGACAGAGGGAGAGACTATCCAAGCAATTTGCCTCTGAGTGTGGAGCCTGACTAGAGGCTCTATCTCCAGAGCCAAGAGATCAAGACCTGAGCCAAATGAACCCAAGAGTCAGATGCTTAACAAACTGAGCTCCCCTGGAGCCCTTCAGGTTTTATTTTTTCTTTTTTTTTGAAATAAACACCCCAGGTTATGATTTACACATTTGTTTTTCTTTATTTTTTTAAACACACATTTGGTTTTAAGAACCAATGATCTAAGGGGAAGAAGCTAGTACAGTGGAAAAGGTTAAAATTACTGGTGAGAATGATCTTATTATTATTCTTACTGTTGTAATATGGAGAATGCTTGTAAATTATTCAAATTCCAGCTTTTCAAAGAGATGTTTATTTCTCTTATGAAGAAAAATTATCCAAGGGACACTTGGGTGGCTTAGTTAAGCGTCTGCCTTTGGCTCAGGTCATGATCCCAGGGTCCTGGGATGAGTCCAGCATTGGGCTCCTTGCTCAGCAGGGAGCCTGCTTCTCCTTCTGCTTCCTGCAACCCCTGCTTGTGCTCTCTCTGGCTCTCTCAAATAAATAAATAGAATCTTTTCAAAAAATGATGTTTAAGTGGGGCTCCTGGGTGCTTCTGCTTTCGGCTCAGGTCATGATCCCAAGGTCCTGGGATCGAGCCCCACATCAGGTTCCCTGCTCAGCAGACAGCCTGCCTCTCTCTTTCCTTCTGCCTGCGGCTCTGCTTTACCTGTGCTCTCTCTCTATCTCTCTGTGAAATAAATAAATAAAATCTTTAAAAAAATGATGTTTGAGAAAAATTATCCAAAACATATAAACAAGGTAAAAGAATGACCGAACGTATTTTCTTCTTTCCTTCTTTCTCTCTCTTTCTTTCTTTGTTTTTCTCTCTCTCTCTTTCTTTCAAAATTCCATTTATTTATTTGAGAGAGAGAGAAAGAGTGAGAGCACTGGAGCAGGGGGAAGAGCAGAGGGATAGGAAGAGGGAAAAGCAGACTCCTTGCTGAGCTCGGAGCCCAACCAGGGGCCATCCCAGGACCCTGAGATCATGACATGAGCCGAAATCAGATGCTTAACCAGCTGAGCAACCCAGGTGCCCTCAAATATATTTTCAGTGTGAAATGGCAGCACTGTCCAGCCGATCTGCCCAAGGATAATTGTATTCTCCGGGAGTATGTACCTTTGTTTGCCATACTAATTTCTATTAATTAGGCTTCATGCTTTGTAAACTTCCATATAAGCTTTTAGATTTTTGTTCAGTAGAGATGCCTAGCAGAAATGACACCTCCAAAGATTATGATTTTAATGTCTTATAGGAAATAAACAGTTTCATTGCCAAGTAAACTTACTTCAGCATGCTGTTCCTGCTTGAGTATGTATATTCTATTTCTCAAATGACCTTTGAACCGACTTTGCTATGCCATGGGTTTCTTTTTTTTTTTTCTTTTAGGGTTTTCTTTTTTTTTTTTTTTAATTTTTTATTTTTTATAAACATATATTTTTATCCCCAGGGGTACAGGTCTGTGAATCGCCAGGTTTACACACTTCACAGCATCTTTTTTTTTTTTTAATAAATATTGTGTTTTTGTTTTTTAAAGATTTTTATTTATTTATTTGACAGATAGGGATCACAAGTAGGCAGAGAGGTAGGCAGAGAGCGAGGGGGAAGCAGACTCCCCGCTGAGCAGAGAGTCCGATGTGGGGCTCGATCCCAAGACCCTGGGATCATGACCTGAGCCGAAGGCAGAGGCTTCAACCCACTAAGCCAACCAGGTGCCCCTATGCCACGGGTTTCTTAATTATAAATTAAGTAAATTTTTTACACACATTCATTCTTTCTTTTTCTAAGTTTTTTTTTTTTTTTAGTTCCAACTCGTTAACAGACTATGTAATATTAGTTTCAGGTGTTCTATGCAGTGATTCCGCACTTCCACACATCACCCAGTTCTCATCCCAAGTGCTCTCCTTCCTCCCCATCCCCTGTTCCACCCATCCCCCACCCACCTCCCCTCTGGTGACCATCTCTGTGCTGTCTATAGTTATGAGTCTGTTTCTTGGTTTGTCTCTCTCTTTCTCTCCTTTCCTCCCTTTGCTCATTTGTTTTGTTTCTTAAATTGCACATATACACACATTTATTCTATATTTGGGAATACGCAGGAGTTGGGTGAAGATCTGGGGTCTAGCTGTTCCTTTAAAAGAATTTTCACCCACTCTGTTTTTGGCTTTACCCCACATCTCACCCTCAGAGGGCCTTCTTCTTGTTCCTAAGCTTTTCTGCAGGTTCTGTGACATATGGCAGCTGACTTATTACTGGTTTCCCACTCTGCAGGCCCTTAGCTTTTTCTCCTTGTATCATGTGCCATGTGGCCAACCACTTTACAGATTTCCAAATTTTGCTGTCATGTCAATTATATTTCAATAATAAAAACATTTTAAAAAATCAGCTATACTTTAATAATAATTTTTTCTTACAATTTTTGTTGTCATATCTTTTCTGTTGTCATCTTCTCTAGGGCTTTCTGTTTCCTGGTGAGTTTGTGTCTTAAAAAATTTCTTTTCCGGGCACAGGGGCGAGTCAGGCGGTTAAACATTCGACTCTTGATCTCAGCTCAGGTCTTGATCTCAGGGTCAAGAGTTTAAGTCCTGCACTGGGCTCCACGCTGGACATGGAGCCTACTTAAAAAAAATTCCTTTCAGGGGCGCCTGGGTGGCTCTGTGGGTTGAGCCGCTGCCTTCGACTTGGGTCATGGTCTCAGGGTCCTGGGATCGAGCTCCACATTGGGCTCTCTGCTCAGCGGGGAGCCTGCTTCCTCTTCTCTCTCTGCCTGCCTCTCTGCCTGCTTGTGATCTCTCTCTGTCAAGTGAATAAATAAAATCTTAAAAAAAAAATTCCTTTCAGTCTTTCTAGTGGGGTTTCAAGAGGAACCCAATGTATATGTATTTGCCTTGTTCAACTAGAAATGCATGTGATTCTAAAATACACTCCCCAAATACAGCAGTGGTTTCTTTTCCCATCAAATGAAGAAACTTATGAAAGGTTGAGAGAAAGTGAAAGTCTTGGTGATTGAGGCTGATTTTTTAAAGTCCATTATTTTAGGGACTCCTGGGTGGCTTAGTTGGTTGAGTCTCTGACTCTCGGTTGTGGTTCAGGTTGTGATCTTGGGGTTGTGGAATCAGGCCCCATGTTGGGCTTCTTGCTTGGCCTGGAATTTGCTTGGGATTCTCTCTCTCTCTCTCTCTATCTCTCTCCCTCTCCTTCCCCACCTGTTTCTCCCATGGCTCGTGGTCACGCTTTCTCATAAATAAATAAATAAATAATAAAAAACCGTGAAAAAGTCCAATATTTTATGCTAAGCCTTAGAAATCACAGTGTTTTGGATCTTGAGTGTGAACTCCAGACTAGGTGTACGAAATGCACCACTGAATCACACCTTGGAAAGCAGCAAGTGCTGAATATGCAGAAATGGTCTTTAGTGTCATGTTTATATGGGAATCTTTTTCTTGAAATTTAATGCACTCTAATATGGAAGAGCCATCTTATACATACTGTCTATTACATTTCCCAGCGTAGTGGGGGATGGCAGTGTAGTCAGATTACTTCCATACCGAATTAAGAAGCATATTGCTGACATCCGGCTGTCCGGAATGAATAAGGAGCATGAAGAAATTGTCCTGTTATTCACACACTGTAGTTAGCATCACCCTCCCCATATAATTCCCTGATTTTCTTCTGAAAGCCCAGCCTTTCTTGCATCTCAGGCTCTGTGCTTTAGTGACAGGAGGAGGAGGAGCTGTTTATCCCCAGTTCCAGGAATAGATGGTAACTCAAGTGTGGCCAAAGCATTTCGCTCCCTTGGCCAAAGACACCGATTCATTAATGGGCGTGTGAACTGGTTAGACTTAGCCGATGAGATTCAAGCAGATGTTCGCTGGGGCTGTTGGAAGAGTGTCCCACTGAACTTCAAGTTGAGATCACTGCAGGGGAAGCAGCTAGGAGACACTGTGGACCCTGGAAATGAAGCTAACAGAGCAGAAGACAGAGAGGACGGATGGAGGCAAAACTACTTGTGATGGATGGTGTTGCCTGAGTTAAGTCGTGTGAGCCAAATAAATGCTCTACGTCTTAAGGCAGTTTCAACTATTTTTCTGTTACTTGCCCCCAGTCTGACCCCCCTAGCAAAGTCCTCATCACTGCTTGCTTCCACAGTGATTTTTACCTCAATGAAAAATCGCTTTTGTAACGTGAGTATGCTGAGAAAAACAACAACGAAACACCGAGCCCTTTGGGCTCATATCCACTCATTACATACGCCAAGAGCAAATTTACCGGAGCTGTAATGTGAAATGTCTGCTCTCATAAACACCATAATAAGTGCTTGTTCATACAGAAAGCCACTGATATTAGGACCTGTACAACAGCATCATTTGATCAGAGAATTTTGCCAACAGGCCATTCCATTTTCCTTTCCAGCATAACATTTCCATTAACTTTGTGAGTGGTTTTACAAACTTCTTGGCAGTCATACAGCTTGAACCTTTAGCATCCTGGAAAGCACAGTTTTTAGCTTATTCTGGAAAATCTCAGCTGGTTTACCAGAGAGGTCATTGTGCTTTGTTTATGAAAAATATTCAAGGCTTTGGTGGCTTTCTGCCACTATTTGACAGTTTCATAACAGGCAAAAGCGCAGGGATCTAAACACAAAATCTAATTTTCACGTAACGATTGCATTTCTTATTCCTATTCTTTTTTTGTCTGCCCGTCACACTTAGAAATTCTCTTGCCCAGCAACGGAGAATGAGCTCAATATTCATACTGACTTTCTAGGCACTGTTTGCATTGATGAAGTTATTTTGCACTGTGGTGTTTAGATAACTTTTTCTTAACTGCTTTCATGCTTCGACAGACCGCTGATTCGTTTTTACAAATTGGGAATATGATGAAGCACTGTGGTTACAGCAAAAAATGCAAATTGGACAAATGTAAGTAATGGTATGCAAATGACATAAAAATACATTAGCTGAGATCAAATGCAGTCTGGCAAATGAATGTTAGCTGGTCGATTTAGTGTTTATGGTGAATGCCCGAACTTGAAGATGGGAATGATAATGGAAGTTTCTGCGAAAACCGTAATTTATCTTAAATTCAAATTTATTAAATGTATGTGGACACAATTGTTTTATTTTTTTCCCAAGACTCCTGAACTGTGTGTGAACCCTTTTTATGGATTCCACGTATCACCAATGATCTGAGCACCACACTCAGCCAGTACTTCCCAGGGAATACTTGAGGGGTGGCCAAGGAGGTGGTTGGAACAGGAAAGCCTCGACAGTAGGAGGGAGAACCATTGGCATCAACAGGACCATTTACCAGATTATCAGCCGTGCATAGGTTGGAACTTGCAAGATCTACTCTCTTGGCCATTTTCGAGTATAAAATACAGTATTGTTAACTATAGTCGCTGTACTGTACATTAGATCTCTAGAAGTTATTCACCTTATAACTGAAACTTTGTTCCCTTGGACCAACATCTCCCCATATCTCCCTCTCTTCAGTCCCTGGCAATCATCATTCTAGTCTGTTTCTATGACTTTTTTTTAAAAGATTTTATTTATTTATTTGACAGACAGAGATCACAAGTAGGCAGAGAGGCAGGCAGAGACGGAGGAAGGGAAGCAGACTCCCTGCTGAGCAGGGAACCCGATGTGGGGCTTGGTCCCAGGACCCTGGAACCATGACCTGAGCCGAAGGCAGAGGCCCTAACCCACTGAGCCACCCAGGTACCCCTGTTTCTATGACTTTTAATGCATCTAGATCCCACATACAAGTAAGATCGCACAGTATTTGTCTTCCTCTGTCTGATTTATTTGATGGGTGACCTACCTATACTGTAGCGTATGTCAGGATTTCTTTTCTTTTAATAGATGAATAATATTCTATTATATATGTATGTATTACATTTTGCTCACCCATTCTTCTGTTGATGGAAATTTGGGCAAGATTTTATTTTTAAAATTATAATTATCATTTTACAAATTTATACTCAGTCTCATTCTTATATAAATTAATTTGAGACAGACTTTTTATCTAGTTAAAAAAAAAAAAGAGACGGGCACCTGGGTGGCTCAGTGGGTTAAGGCCTCTGCCTTCGGCTCAGGTCATGGTCTCAGGGTCCTGGGATTGAGCCCCCCCCCACCCCCGCATCGGGCTCTCTGCTCAGCGGGAAGCCTGCTTCCTCCTCTCTCTCTGCCTACTTGTGATCTCTCTCTCTCTGTCAAATAAATAAATAGATGTCTTAAAAAAAAAAAAGAGAAAGAGAAATACTGTATGATCTCACTTAAATGTGGATAACATAAAAAAAGGGGGGGGTGCCTGGGTGACTCAGTCAGTTAAGTGGCCAACTCTTGATCTGGGCTCAGGTCATGATCTCAGGGTCCTGGAATTGAGCCCCACATCAGGCTTTGCACTCACTGGGGAGTCTGCTTGAGGATTCTTTCTCTCCCTCTCCCTCTGCCCTTCCCACTGCTTGTGCTGTGACTATAGTTAATAATACAGTACTGAAGGGGCGCCTGGGTGGCTCAGTGGGTTAAAGCCTCTGCCTTTGGCTTGGGTCATGGTCCCAGGGTCCTGGGATCGAGCCCCGCATCAGGCTCTCTGCTCTGCGGGGACCCTACTTCCTCCTTTCTCTCTCTGCCTACTTGTGATCTCTGTCTGTCAAATAAATAATTAAAATCTTAAAAAAAAATACCGTATTGCGTATTTGGAAGAGCTGAGAGAATAGATGTTAGAAGTTCTTGTCACAAGAAAAAAAATTTTTTGTAACTATATGGTGAAAGATGCTAACTAGACTTATTGTGCTGATCATTTCGGCATATATACAAATATTGAAATATTATGTTGTATACCTAAAATGAATATATTATATGTCAATTTAAAAAAATAAATTGGAAAACAAGAAGAAAAAAATGAAACAACAAAACCCACTTAGAGTTAGCCTAGCTTACTGCATATATTTTGGATGTGTAGTTTCAACATTAAAAAAAAAGTTTTAATTTAACTTCACTACCTAAGATCTGAACCTAACCATTTTCTGGGTTCAGGAAGCTCTTCTCTGATGAATTATAGGTAAAAATAAATATTCAGATATGTACAAGTATGTCTATAATACAGAATCTTTGTATTATATGTCTCCTGTGCTTTAACTAAACTAGTTATGAAATTCAGGGATGACCCAACAAAGAAATGGAGATAGTCATTTAATATGATGATGCATAAATCTTTAAAAATTAATTAATTAATTAATTATAGTCATCTCTACACCCAAGGTGGGGCTTGAACCCAGGATCCTGAGTCAAGAGTTGCATGCTCCCCCTACTGAGCCAGCCAGGCACCTCGTATAGATTTATTTTTTAAGCCTGTCCTGACTTTGTTTAAGTTTCATTGATCCTTATGAAAATCTAGTTTATACAGTTTCAGAAACTCTGAAAACATAGCCACTGTGTCATGTGGGACCTGCCTGGGCTATTAAACTACTGCCCCCCTCCACCCGCCCCCCCACCCCGGGGTGGGAAAGAGAAACTCTAGAAGCTTGGGAAAACGCTAGAGACCCAGATGGAGCCGCCTGGTGTGGTCTTACCCTCCAGAGCTGCAGATTTCTGTTGGGGACTCTGGCAGGGAGAGGCAAGATTTAGAAAGGGCACCATTTGAGAAGGCTCAGCTCCACCACTCTCTCTGCCGTCTTTCCGTTGGCTTTGAACTGACATAGTCCAAGGTGTTCCTGGAATTTGCATGACGTAATGAAATGCAAAAGAGCAGTAGCTCCCAGTGCAAGTGTTGCCTGTTTGACAGTGTGGGTTGGTAGGGGTGGGGGTTAAATTCCAAGCATGATTTCCACAAAGAAGAGGAACGAGATTGTTATCTTACCCACTACACATTGTTCTTCATTTGCTCCTAACATACAAGTACAGCAAATAATGGGGAGGTGCTAGTGCCATGCTATTATTTCTAAACATTTTTTTTATTGAGCCATATTTCACATACCATAACATTCACCCCTTTGAAGTGTAAAATTCAGCAGGTTTTAGCATATCATGAGTTTGTGCAGACATCACTACTAATTCCAGAACATTTTCATCACTCCAAAAAGAAACCCGTACCCGCTCACAGTCACTCCGTATTGCCCCGCAACTTCCCCCGATCCAGCCCTAGGCAACCACTCTGTCTCTCTCTATTTGCCCATTCTAGACATTTCATATAAATAGAATAATATAATACTTGGCCTTTGTGTCTGGCTTCTTTCACTTAGCATAATGTTTTCCAGTTTCGCCCACGTTGTAGCATGTGTCAGTGCTTAATTCTTTTTTATTATCAAAGAATATTTCATTATGTGCCTCTACCGAATTTCATTCAGCCATGCATCATGGGTTGTTTCCACTTTATGGATATTATGAATCATGCGGCTATAAACCTTCATGTACAAGTTTTACGGGGTCATATGTTTTCACTTCTCTTGGGTATATACCTAGGAGTGACATTGCTAGGTCCTATCATAATTCTTTTTTTTAAGAATTTTTTATTTATTAGAGAAGGAGAGAGAGTGCGCATGCGCATGGGTGGGGACGGGGGCAGAGGGAGAAGACGACTCCACGATGAGCAGGGAGCCCAGGGACCCAGGGTTCCATTTCCATCCTAGGACCCTGAATCATGACCAGAGTCAAAGGCTGTCACGTAATGGACTGAGCCAGCCAGGCCTCCCCAATACCACCCATCTTAGAGCAGGAGAGCAAACATGAGGCCTCGGGCCAGGAGAACAAAGCGCTTTGTGCAGTTTGGGAACTTCTGAAAGGATTTAATTACAATGTTAACCCCATCGGCTAGGACACTGAGAAAGCGATGAAGTCTGAGCTCTTCAAAAAATTAACTGCAGAATTAATCTAATTAACCTAATTAACCTGGGTGGCTCAGTTGGTTAAGTGACAGCCCTTGGCTCTGGCCATGAGCAGTGTCTGAGGGTTCTGGTTTCTACATTCTCTCCAACACCTGTTACTGTCTGTCTTTTTGATGATAATAGCCATCCTACTGGGTCATGCTATGTATTAGATACACTCTCATACTCTTGGCTCAATACATATTTTAAGCCAGTTGTTAGGAACCGTCCCTGAGGATGTAACAGGGTTGTGAAATTCTCTAATAGTGCTTTCCTAGAGGATCCGAAGTCTGCTAAGGCTTTGCTAGGTGGGAATCCAGCTCCTGAAAGAATATTTGTGTGTGTGTGTGTGTGTGTCTGTGTGTGTGTGTGTCTGTGTCTGTGTTTTAATAACCATTGGATTAAATGAGACAGCTGGCTTAGGTCAAAATTGAGGGTGACTTTTCATGAACTCAAAAGTGTTTCCAATTTTTCTGTTGCACAAGGCCATGGATTAAAGCATCGTTGTGCATTAAGGCCTTTTTCTATCAATCCAAGGACCGTCCTCTGGTTCCAACATGGAAATAATTACAGAGGCGATAAGCTCTTTTTAAAAATCCACTGTTGTTGTTTTCATAGTTACTGAGTTGGCATGTGTAGTAATATGGAAACCCATTGCAAGTACGTATTGCCCCAAGAGGTTCTGAAGCTTAAAAAAAAAACCCAGCTTATTAGTGGGTGCTCCTGCTCCTGGTTCCCATTTGAGTTAAGGGTAGAGTCTTGTGAAGATAATACACCACACGTGAAATAAACATCCTCTTCAAAATGAACATTTCCTTCTATGTTCCAGTGCAGAAGGAAGGCAGATATGACAGGCTTGATTTGTATGTGACTTCATGCAGTCACATTCTAAAACAACAAGAAACTCTAAGGAGCTGCCTGATATTTCACTGTTTTCAAAGAGAAAACCACAATCTAATATTGTTATTTTGTTTAACATTTCTATTTAATGTTGAGGTTCAAAACCACTTAGATACAGGAGTCCAGGTGAGAGCTAACCTATTGGGATGTAAGATGGGAAGGTTGAACGGTGCTAAAAGGGTTGACATACTTACCTTTCATTTCATTTATTTTATTTTTTAAATATTTTGTTTTTATAGCTTTTTTTTTTTTTTTTTTGTATTCTCTATACCCAACATGGTGCTTGAACCTATGACCCTGAGACCAACAGTCACATGCTCCACCGACAGAACCAGCTGGGTGCCCCAGGTTGACATACTTTTAAAATATTGTATTTTGGAAAATTTCAAACATAAAATATTAGAGAAATTGATATCATCCAGACTCTACCATACCCACTGCTCAGCTTAAACACCTGTCAACATTTTCCAATTCTTGTTTTAAACCAACCCCTCCTGGGGCACCTGGGTGGCTCAGTGGGTTAATCCTCTGCCTTCGGCTCAGGTCATGATCTCAGGGTCCTGGGATCAAGCCCCACATCGGGCTCTCTGCTTAGTGGGGAGGCTGCTTCCCCCCTCACTCTCTGTCTGCCTCTCTGCCTACTTGTGATCTCTGTCTGTCAAATAAGTAAATAAAATCTTAAAAAAAAAAAAAAAACTAACCCCTCCCTACTTTTTTCTTTTGTGCCTGAGGATTTTAGTTCAAATTCAACGTTTCACCTGTAGATAATACAGAATGCATCCATAAATGATGAGGTTTTTTTCTTATAACCATCATGCCATTACCCTATTATCACACTTAAAAAATAAACAATAAACAATATCTTTCAACATCATCAAATATTCCATTGATATTCAAATTTCCTTTATGGCTGAAAACTTTGTTTTTAATTTTTTTTTAAAGATTTTATTTATTTATTTGAGAGAGACACAGTGAGAGAGAACATGAGCGAGGAGAAGGTCAGAGGGAGAAGCAGACTCCCCATGGAGCTGGGAGCCGGATGCGGGACTTGATCCCTGGACTCTGGGATCATGACCTGAGCCAAAGGCAGTCGTCCAACCAACTGAGCCACCCAGGCGTCCCTTAAATTTTTTTGTTATGAGAAATTTTAGACATAAGCAAGCATAAAGAGAATAATAAAATGACCCTCATGTACCTATCACCCACTTTCAACAATTATCAACTTTAACTCATTGTTTCATATATGATGCCACATACTTCCCTCCCCATAGTTTTATTTTTCTTTCCAATATTTTCTTTCTTTTATGTGGTAACATTCATCTCACATAAAATTGATCATTTCCACCATTTTATTTTTATTTTTTTAAAAAAGATTTTATTTATTTATTTGACAGAGAGAGATCACAAGTAGGCAGAGAGGCAGGCAGAGAGGAGGGGGTGAAGCAAGCTCCCTGCTGAGCAGAGAGCCCAATGCGGGACTCGATCCCAGAACCCTGGAATCATGAGCTGAGTCACAGGCAGAGGCTTTAACCCACTGAGCCACCCATGCGTCCCCATTTCCACCATTTTAAACTGTATAGTTAAGTGATATGTGTGTAGTAATTCATAATTTTGTGTGACTGTCACCACTATCTTATTCCCTCCCCAAAAGGAAACCCCATACCCATTAAGCAGTCACTCCTCATTCCCCTATCTTCCCAGTCCTGGGAAACACTAATCTGCTTTCAGTCTCTAAAGATATGCCTAATATGCCTATTTTGGATATTTTATATTAAATGGATGCCCCTTATAACTTTGAAGTGAATCTGAAACCCCACATAATTTCATCCATAAAGAGTTCAGTGTGTGGAGACCTGGGTGGCTCAGTGGGTTAAAGCCTCTGCCTTCAGCTCGGGGCTCTCTGCTTGGCAGGGAGCCTGCTTCCTCCTCTCTCTCTGCCTGCCTCTCTGCCTACTTGTGATCTCTGTCTGTCAAATAAATAAATAAAAACCTTAAAAAAAAAAGAGTTCAGTGTGTTTCTTTCAAAGGTAAGGACTCTTTTTCTTTAAGCCTAACCACAAGACTATTACCACATCTGGAAAAAATTAAACAGTAATTACTATCACAAAATATCCAGTCTGTGGTCAAATTCCCATTTGCGTCGTAAGTGCTATACGTTTGTTTTAGTTTGTTTGAATCAGGATCTATACATGTATCTTAAATCTCTTTTCAGGTACGGATTCCTTCTCTGTCTCCTCCCCACCCTTGCAACTTGTTTGCTGAAGATCTTGAACTGCCTTGTAGAGAACCCCACTGTCTTGCATTGGCTGCTTGCTCCTCTGCTCTCAGAGTTTCCTCCACGTTGGTAGCCCTGTCTAGGGCAGCGCTGTCCAATATGGCAGCTACTGGCCACGTGCAGTTATGGAGCCCTCGAGCTGTGACTAGTGACAAGGAGTCTTTGCTTGAGCAAACTTGAGTCCGACTCCTCTGAATCCTCTTCCTGACTGGGTTCCAGCTTTGGGTTTTGTTCGAGGCCTGCTTACTCCTGTTTTTAGAAAGAATCTAGCTGGGTGAGTTTCATGAATATCTCCCATTCTTTTTTAAAATTTTTTTGAAGGTTATATGTATTTATTTGAGAGCGACAGCAAGAGAGCACAAGGGCCGGGGGAAGGGTGGAGGGAGGGATAGAGCGAGAAGGAGAAGGAGACTCTCCGCTGAGCAAGGACCCTGACGTGGGGCTTGATTCCAGGACCCTAGGGTCATGACCTGAGGCGAAGGGAGATGCTTAATTGACTGAGCCACCCAGGTGTCCCCCCTACCTTTTTACATTTTATTATTTCTTTATTTATTAAACTTTTATTTATTTGTTTGACAGACATCACAAGTAGGCAGAGAGGCAGGCAGAGAGAGAGATGGGGAAGTAGGCTCCCCTCTGAGCAGAGAGCCTGATGCAGGACTCGATCCCAGGACCCTGGGACCATGACCTGAGTAAGGAAGATTTGCCTTAATATCTTTAACAAGTGTCTGAGTAATTATTTTCTTTAACACTAGTCCAAACTGGGATGTGTGGTGAGTGTAAATTACATACCAGATTTCAAAGATTTAACGTAAAAAAGAAATGTAAACTATCTCTTTAATACTTTTTATATTGATTTCATGTTGACATAATGTTTTGACTACATTGGGTTAAATATGCTAATAAACTTAAATTCACTTATTTCTTTCTAGTTGCTTTTATCATTATTATTTATTATTTTTTTTAATATGGAAAACTATGTTTAATGCAGCATTATTTAAATCATAAACAATTTGAGGAAAAAACTTTAAATTGAGTAATAATAGAAAATAATCTAATTTAGTGATATGTCTATATAATGGTTTTTAAAATTTTTAAGAGATTTTAAAATTAAAATTATTTTTTATTAACATAAAATATATTATTTGTTTCAGGGGTACAGGTTTGTGATTCAACAGTCTTACACAATTCACGGCACTCACCATAGCACAGACCCTCCCCAGTGTCCATCCCCCAGCACCCCCATCCCTCCCACCTCCTTCCACTCCAGCAACACTCAGTTTGTTTCTTGGGTTTGAGTCTCTTATGGTTTGTCTCCCTCTCTGGTTTAATCCAGTTTCATTTTTTCCACTCTTCCCTCATGATACTCTGCCTTGTTTTTCAAATTCCACATATCAGTGAGACCATATGATAATTGTCTTTCTCTGACTGACTTATTTCACTTAGCATAATACTCTCCAGTTCCATTCACATTGTTGCAAAAAGGGCAAGATTTCAATTTTTGATGGCTGCATAATATTCCGTGTGTGTGTGTGTGTGTGTGTGTGTGTGTGTGTGTGTGTAACATCTTCTTTATCTACTCATCTGTTGATGGACATCTAGGCTTTTTCCATAGTTTGGCTATTGTGGACATTGCTGGTATAAACACTTGGGTGCACGTGTCCCTTCAGATCACTACATTTTTGTATCTTTGGGGTAAAAACCCAGTAGTGAGATTGCTGGGTCATACGGTAGCTCTATTTTCAACTTTTTGAAGAACCTCCATGCTGTTTTCCAAAGTGGCTGCACCAGCTTGCATTCCCACCAACAGTGTAGGAGGGTTCCCCTTTCTCTTGCATCCTCGCCGACATCTGTTGTTACCTGACTTGTTAATTTTAGCCATTCTGACTGGTGTGAGGTGGTATCTCATTGTGGTTTTGATTTGTATTTCCCTGATGCCAAGAGATGTTGGGCATTTTTTCATGTGTCTGTTGGCAATCTGGATGTCTTCTTTGCAGAAATGTCTGTTCATATCTTCTGCCCATTTCCTGATTGGATTATTTGTTCTTTGGGTGTTGAGTTTGATAAGTTCTTTACAGATTTTGGATACTAGCCGCTTATCTGATATGTCATTTGCAAATATCTTCTCCCATTCTGTCAGTTGTCTTTTGGTTTTGTTGGCTGTTTCCTTTGCTGTGCAAAAGCTTCTGATCTTGATGAAGTCCCAGTAGTTTATTTTTGCCCTTGCTTCCCTTGCCTTTCGTGATGTTTCTAGGAAGAAGTTGCTGCGGGTGAGGTCAAAGAGGTTGCTGCCTGTGTTCTCCTCAAGGATTTGGATGGATTCCTGTCTCACATTGAGGTCTTTCATCCATTTTGAGTGTATTTTTGAGTGTAGTGTAAGGAAATGGTCCAGTTTCATTCTTCTGCATGTGGCTGTCCAATTTCCCCAACACCATTTGTTGAAGAGACTTTCTTTTTTTCCATTGGACATTCTTTCCTGCTTTGTCAAAGATTAGCGGACCATAGAGATGAAGGTCCATTTCTTGTCTCTCTATTCTGTTCCATTGATCTATGTGTCTGTTTTTGTTCCAGTACCACACTGTCTTGATGATTACAGCTTTGAAATAGAGCTTGAAGTCTGGAATTGTGATGCACCCAGCTTTGCTTTTTCTTTTTCAACATTCCTCTGACTATTCAGGGTCTTTTCTGGTTCCATACAAATTTTAGGATTATTTGTTCCATTTCTGTGAAAAAAGTTGATGGCATAGACATTTTTACAATATTTGTTCTTCTAATCCATGAGCGTGGAACGTTTTTCCATTTCTTTGTGTCTTCCTCAATTTCTTTCATGAGTATTCTATAGTTTTATGAGTACAGGTTCTTTGCCTCTCTGGTTAGATTTACTTTACTAATCTTATTAATAAAAATAAAAATCTTATTAAAATAAAATCTTATTAATCTTGAGTGCAATTGTAAATGGGATCAACTCCTTAATTTCTCTTTCTTCTGTCTCGTTGTTGGTGTATAGGAATGCAACTGATTTCTGTGCTGTGATTTTATATCCTGACACTTTACTGAATTTCTGTATGAGTTCTAGCAGTTTTCGGGTGGAGACTTTTGGGTGTTCCATATAAAGAATCCTATCATCTGCAAAGAGTGAGAGTTTGACTTCTTTGCTGATTCGGATGCCTTTTCTTTCTTTTTGTTTCTTTTAGGGCTTCTAGTACTATGTTGAATAGCAGTGGTGATAGTGGACATCCCTGCCGTGTTCCTGATTTGTTCCTGATATGTCTACATAAGGTTTTTTTTTTTTCAAGTTCTTCATTTCTTTTACTCCTCAGGATTAATTGCTCGCCAGAATTACTATTGAAATGCACAGAGTTTTCTTCTTTCAGAAATGGGAATCAAGTAATACATACTGTTTTGCCGTCTGCCTCATTCACAGGACGTATCATGGACATATTTCCATTGAATGACTTATTTTGAATGTTAATGTTTACATTAAGCTGTATTTTCCTTTAGCTATGTAATTTTTAAAAAACTTAAATTCAGTTAGCCACTTTATGGTTGCTTTTTATGTGGCAACTGGAAGATTTTAAATACATAGTGGCTTGAATTATTATTTCTATTGGGCGGTGCTGCATTAGACTTGATGAAATTCAGTTTTGCTTTTTTGGCAAGTTGTATGTCATAGGTTATGTTGCATATGTCTAGCTAGAAGCACATAATGTCACACTCTTCTTGTGATGTTACAAGTTGTTGATGATCGGTTTTTAAAGTTTATTTATTAATTAGGGGTTGCAAAATACTGATATTTTAATTTTGTCATTTCTTCTGTAATTCTACCTCATCCACTGTTTGGTTCCTTAGTAGTACAGCTCGGTAGGGAAGGCGAGATCAATATTTGATTCTCTCCCTTTATTTATTACTTCTCAGAATTATCAGTTGGTTCAGAAACCATTGATAGATTAAAAATATTTAGGGGTGCTTATTTTTCTGTGCTTCTTAGAATGATTTACAGAGCTTACATATGAATGAAGATGCAGGTATGTAAGGAAATTGAATACTATCTGATCCCAAACTGGGATAATAAGAGGAAGTCTTCTAAAATGTCAAGGTCATGAAAGACAAAGACTGAGGAATTGCTCCAGAAGAAAGGAGACCAAGGAGACATGACAGTTAAATGCAACTTGTGATCCTGGACTGGATCCTGGATGAGAAAAAACAATTTTTTCCCCTTTTACTGTAATGGTCTTTAGTGAGACAATTGGTGACAATTGAGTAAAGTTTGTAGATTAGCTACTTTTCTGATTTTGATAATTGTACAGTGGTTATAAAGAGAATATCCTTATTTTTATGAAATGTACACTAAATTATTCAAGGGTAAAGGGAAATTATATCTGCAAAGAATTCTCAAATTATTAAGAAAATATACATATGGAGAAAGAAAGGATAAACCAAATGTGGAAACATTTGGGGGATTTGAGTGAGATATATATAGGAATTCTTTGTTCCGTTTTTGCAATTTTCTATGAATCTGAAATTGCTGCAAAAAAGTTAATAAACTAAAATAATGCATATGAATTTAAAAATCCTGCCTGTTCTCATCGCAAGATTATAAATAGGTTGATTTCAATTTGAACTCAAAACCATATTAAAACGTACTTTGCAAATTTGAGAGGGACTGTGTGAAGAACAAGAGAGTAGTTTAAAACCAGTTCTGAGAAGAGTTGTGTAGTGGTTTAAAATGTGTCCATAAGTTCTTTGACAATCTTTCAAAAGCTGGAGGTCAAGTCCCCTCTTTTTGAGTGTGAGTTGGACTTAGTGACTTGCTTCTAATAAGTAGAACGGTAGAAGTGGTACATCACTTTCTAAGACCAGGTCATAAAAAACACTGTGTTTGCATAAGTAGTCTTAGATCCCTGGCTCTGGAAGAAGCCACTCAGGCAGCCTTGTGGAGACACCCACATAGGTGCAACTGAGGCCAATGTGCCATCTTGGAAGTGAATTCTCCAGCTCCAGTTCAGCCTTCGGATAACAGTGGCCCTGGCCAACAGCTTGGCTGCAACCTCCTGAGAGGCTGTGAGCCAGAACCACTCAGCTAAGTCACTCCTGCATTCCTGATTCGCAGAAACGGTGAAATAATAAATGTCTGTTGGTCAGGCTACTGTTACGCAGCGATAGATGGCTGATACAATTCTGTATCTTTTTAAAAGAGATTTATTCATTTATTTGACAGAGAGAGGGCAGGGGAGGGGCAGAGGGAGAGGGAGAATCCCAAACAGAGTCACCGCTGAGCATGGAGCTGGATGTAGGGCTCGATCTCACAGTCCTGAGATCATGACCTGAGCTAAAATCGAGAGTCAGATGCTCAACTGACTGAACCACCCAGGTGCGCTTATCATTCCATATCTTAAGCACCGTGAAATCATGCTGCCTGGACAGCGGCTTACATATAAAACTGATCTTTTCCACCAGAGTCTGATATAATCTGTAAATGAGAGTAGATGTAGAAAGGAACATTTCCAAGACATAACCAAATGTACATTATTATTTTGAAAACTATTATTGAGATTATGGTACTTACTCAGAAGTCATGAGGAAATAGCTAAACTAAAATGTAAGCTTTTACTGACTGATTGGAACTCCTAGGAAGAGAATTTAAGACATGAGTTAGAATGTAAATAAGACATGAAATTGAGAATAAAATCATGTTATGAAAGTAGGTTTTAAACTAGGAGGAGAGGGCGCCTGGGTGGCTCAGTGGGTTAAGCCGCTGCCTTCGGCTCAGGTCATGATCTCAGGGTCCTGGGATCGAGTCCCGCATCGGGCTCTCTGCTCAGCGGAGAGCCTGCTTCCCTCTCTCTCTGGCTGCCTCTCCGTCTACTTGTGATTTCTCTCTGTCAAATTAATAAATAAAATCTTTAAAAAAAAAATAAACTAGGAGGAGATTTGCCACTAGAAAAGGCAAAGGAAACATAAACCTCTCATGAGAGGAAATCTTAGAAGGATACTTTTCCATTGTATTTCTAGTACTTTCCGGGTGGTTCTGATTTCTCCCTTGATTTAAATCAATTATTGGGAGCCTGGGTGGTTCAGTTGGTTAAGTACCCAACTCTTTGTTTTGGTTCAGGTCATCATCTCAGGGTCATGGAATGGAGCCCCGAGTCAGGCTCTGAGGCCAGGTTGAGGGGTGGGGAAGGCTCCTCCTCTCTCTGCCCCTCCCCCAGCTCATGTGCTCCCTCTTTCTCTCTCTCTCTCAAATAAATACAATCTTAAAAAATATAAATCAATGGGCACCTGGGTGGCACAGTCTGTTAAGTGTCTGACTTTTGGTTTTGACTCAGGTCATGATCTCAGGGTTCTCGTATGAAGCTCCACGTTGGGCTCAGTACTGAGCACGGAGTCTACTTGAGAGTTTCTCTCTCTCTCTCTCTCCCTCTCCCTTTGCCTCTTCCACTCATGCTGCTTCTCTCTCTAAAATAAAGAAAAAAAAATAAATCAATTACTTACTGAGCACCAGATGACTCAGATGTGCTCTTTGTCCTTGAAATGCTACTTGGAAACATTTTTGGCTGTGAACCATGTTGTTTTAGGCTCATTGTCTTTCTTTAGTTCCTTTGCTTCTGTGGTTCTATATTTGAGAAAGAGTTTTCTTATTTAAAATTTATCTCTGGAGAGGAGGGGAGTTATGTTTCACAGAACAGATATCGCTGTGGATGTAAATTGGTTAATAGGAATTGTGATTTGTGTACCTGCTGTCTCCTATGTGTTGCCATACCTCCAACAAAGCGATAAACACATTTCTGGCCTTGCAAGGCTGAGACTCAGGTCTGAGATGATCCAGTAGTCACATCAACTTAGTTAAAGTAGAAAGGGCAGGAAAGAAAAATGAAAAATGAGGCCATAATCCATATTCACCATAAAAGGATTCGATTTGCAGTGCAGGAAAAGTGGTCTTTGTTTATGGAGAATAAGACTATACATACTGGGGACGCCTGGGTGGCTCAGTTGGTTGGGCAGCTGCCTTCGGCTCAGGTCATGATCCCGGCATCCTGGGATCGAGTCCCACATCGGGCTCCTTGCTGGGCGGGGAGCCTGCTTCTCCCTCTGCCTCTGTCTGCCATTCTGTCTGCCTGTGCTCGCTCTCTCCCTCTCTCTCTCTGATAAATAAATAAAATCTTTAAAAAAAAAAGACTATACATACTGTTCTGAGAGCACTTAAATATTTATAGATTGACTTGCGCTGTGCATGCTTTTTCCATGAGACATGGGTCGTGTAACTCTGTGATGTAAAATCCTGTGATGGGATTTGGGATCTCTGGGTGCAGAAACTGAGTTGGGAATTCTTACGTAAGTGCCTCATTGAGGGAATGCTCTCAGGAGAAGGGAAGTGAAGGAAGCAGCAGGGGGACTGGAGAAGGAGGTAAGCAGGGAGGCCATCTCAGCTGAGGGCTTGTTTCAGTCTGATCCCACAGGCACTACAGAGCACAATTTGTACCACAGAGGTAGTCTCACCTTCAGGCAAATTATACCTTATTTCAGTCAGCCCTTGGCTCTGGGCCGGTCTGTGTGGGGGGGTGGTGGGGTATAGAGGTATAACCTCCATGAGGTGGCTCCAGCTTGGCTGAGGAGAAGTCTCTAAAGAAGGGAACAGCTATGAGCCATTAACCGACAACACTCCCTGATGGGTGCATTGCTCCCATGTGACAGGAATCTTGGCAAGGAACCAACAGTGTCTACAACAGGTTTGAAATTTTTACATGGTCATTGTATCAGAATCTAGGTAGATGTTCCCCAACCCGTTTCTTCTTCCTG
The DNA here is from genome assembly GCF_022355385.1 of Mustela nigripes. Taxonomy (NCBI): domain Eukaryota; kingdom Metazoa; phylum Chordata; class Mammalia; order Carnivora; family Mustelidae; genus Mustela; species Mustela nigripes. The sequence goes on along the minus strand of NC_081575.1, from coordinate 111,418,055 downwards.
GCTATGTACATCGACTATATTTCCCAGACTCCCTTGCAGTTTGCTGCAACCCCATGGCTCAGTTATAACCAATGGAAAGCAGGGAGAAGTGATATGGGCCGCTTCTGGCCCCGGCCCATAAAGCCCCATGTGTAAGCCATCTTCCATGCTCTCTCTCTCTCTTTCTGGCTCTGTTGAGTTCTCTCTTTCTTTTTATAACTGCCAGATGTAGACCATCTAGTGGAAGACTGTGAGGTCCCATGGGATGAAGGACTTACTTGCTAGTTCCTTGAATGAACACGAAGAGACCCACCCTTTGCACAGACCCTTGCTGGACGGTGACCGGAGCAAGAAATAAATCATTATTATGTTAACCCGCTGAGATTTTTCAAGTTGTTTGTTTTAGTAGCTAGTCTACCATGACTCATTTAGTGGACGCTCTATTTTTCAGAAACCTGAATAGCTTCTGAAAACTTTATTTTCCAAATTCTATCCATTTCATTGATAATAATCCTTGCTCAAATCTGTGGTGACCAAAGGGCTGAAGACCTAAAATTTGATTTTTTTTCTTATTCCTTCAAACCTGAATAAAGCTCTGACAGTATGCTCCAGTATTATGGGTGAAATTTTTTTTTTTTTTAAAGATTTTATTTATTTATTTGACAGAGAGAAATCACAAATACACTGAGAGGCAGGCAGAGAGAGAAGGAAGCAGGCTCCCTGCTGAGCAGAGAGCCCGATGCGGGACTCGATCCCAGGACCCTGAGATCATGACCTGAGCCGAAGGCAGCAGCTTAACCCACTGAGCCACCCAGGTGCCCCATTATGGGTGAAATTTAAATGGGCCATGAAAATATATGGTTAGGATCATTCTTTTTATTTATTTATTTATTTTGGTTAGGATCATTCTTATCCAAAATCCTGTTCAGAGAAACCAAGCAGGAAGCTGCTTTCTCAAGGTTAGACAGCTTGCTATTGTATAAGTACCGCGCGCTAACCGATTGCACCACTGGAGCCCCGACAGCTTGCTATTGTTAACAAGTGGTGACAACTGTTGTTATGTCTGTCTGACATAACTATTGGACTTGCCTAGTGCATAGAAAGCTCTTTAATGTTTCTGTTCAGCTGTTCCCAGGGCTACCATGGAGAGAGGTGAGCTACCTGATTACCTAAGAGGCCAGCAGGGCTACTGAGAACAAACTATTTGTTGTTTGGGAACAAGCACGTTCTCAATTTGTCAAGCTTTTGCTTCAGAAGATGGAGTTGCTACAGGAAGGAAGAGGGCACATTCTCTCTCTCTCTCTCTCTCTCTCTCTCTTGCGCGCTCGCACACACACACACACACACATACACATACACTAGGGTGGACGTAGTATATAAATTCATCAATGCTCGAAACTGGTTTATGGGGTGGTGCCTGGGTAGCTCAGTAGGTTAAGCATCTGCCTTAGGCTCAGGTCATGGTCTCAGGGTCCTGGGATCGAGCCCCGCATCTGACTCCTTGCTCAGCAGGGATCCTGCTTCTCCCTCTCCCATTCTCCCTGTGTTTTCTCTTGCGCTGTCTCTGTCAAATAAATAAATAAAAATCTTTTTTAAAAAAACCTGGCTTATGGGACACAATAGTTTGTAGGATTTCATTGTCATTAGTGGTTTACAGAGCATGCAGGGGGCCAAGAACTCCAGTGAATTGGGTGGGTCCATGTGGCCCACATCAGCTTTCCTTTTCCTGGAGTTGAATTGGAAATTCAGATTGGTTTGGGACCATAAGCAGTCTTCTTACTTTCCATACCCACGTCCTTCTCCAGCTCAGAGAGAGTCTAGAAAGCAGACCTTTACCTGACAAGCCCCAAGGACACTGCTGTCTTACACCCATCGAATCCTACAAGTGGACATGGAGAGTGGCCCCAAACTCGGCGTGCTTTCTATGTGAAATCCGGTAGAGTCGAGTCCTCCCTGAGGGCAACAGAATTCAAGGGTCTTGGTGGTGGGGAGAGAGGTTGAAAGAGAAAGAGAGGCATGGGGTCAGGAAAGACAGAAGGAAACAGAGATAGAGAGAGACAGAAAGAGACAGGGAGGGATAGAAACAGACATTGTTAAAAATCAGGAATGATCAGTTTCTTCTCCTTTCCATCACTTCTTCTGTAGAGAAGATAAAATGAGAGGAGCTGGGAGAAGCGCCAATGTTACTACATCATACTCCCTCCTGGGGAGTGGAGAGGAAATTTCTCAAGAAAAAATGTGGCCAAGGGAATAGGATTCCCTCTCACACTGTCAAAGATCTTTCTTCACTTCCAGAAAAAAAAATCAGCCAAACAGGTGATTCTTTAGTGTTTACATTGGTTAGTCCCTCACCAAGTAATTTTTAAAGTTCACAATCTTTGAAATATGATCTCAAGAATCTCAATGAAAATTCTGAAGCTCAGAGAAGTTGGATAGAATTCTGTGTATATCCCCTGCCTAGGTAACATATGAATTGGCTGTAGGTATAAGAAAATATTAGGTCTCAAAAATGAAAAGAAAAGAAAAGATTAGGTTTCCGTACTATAAAACAGGGATCAGTAAATTTTTCCTGTAAATGTCCAGAGACCTTAAGCAATGACTCAACTCTGCCTTTCTAGTTCGAAAACAGCCATAGGCAATGCATAAGTGAAGGGGCCTGGATGTGTTCCAGTAAAACTCATCTTATGAATACTGGGATGTGAATTTCATATAATTTTCACATGTCCTGAAATATTATTCAGTCTATAGAAAGCCATATTTTTCAACCATTAAAAAATGTACAACCCAGGGGGCGCCTGAGTGGCTCAGGCAGTTAAGCCTCTGACTCTTTTTTTTTTTTTAAGGTTTATTTATTTATTTTGGGGAGGGGTAGAGAAAATCTCAAGTAGACTCCCTGCTAAGTGCAGAGCCTGAGCTGGGGCGCAATCCCAGGACCCTGAGATCATGATCTGAGCTGAAATCAAGAGTGAGTTGGTGAACCTACTGAGCCACCCAGGAACCCAAGTATCTGACTCTTGATTTCAGGTCAGGCTTTGATCTCAGATCAGTGAGTTAGAGTCCTGAGCTAGGCTCCTTGCTGAGCGAGGAGCCTACTTAAAAAAAAAAAAAAAGTACAACCTGGGCACCTGGCTGTCTCTGTCAGTAGAACACATGACTCTTGATCACAGGGTTGTGAGTTCAAACCCCATGTGTGGTGTGGAGTCTACTAAAAAAAAAAAAAAAAGTACAACCCGTTCTTAGCTCGTGAGCCATACAAAACCAGATAACTGAGGCACCTGGGTAGCTCAGTTGGTTAAATTTCTGACTCTCGATTTCAGCTCAGGTCATGATCTCAGGGTTGTGGGATCAAGGCCCGCATCGGACTCTGTACTGAGCGTGGAGCCTGTTTGGGATTCTCTCTCTCTCTCTCTCCGTCCCTCTCCACGCTCTCTTTCTCTCCAAAAATAAAATAAAAGACAAATAAAACCAGACAACTGGTGCTAGTTTTCCAACCCCTGCTTTAGGAAAGAAACTCTTCCCCTCAGGTAACTAGCACCTTGTTCTGAGTTTGTTCAGTTGTCTTTATGCAGGGCACTGAGGCTGGATTTAAAAGTAAAAAAGCAAAACTTAAAGACTCTGTCTTGGCTGGGGCACCTGGGTGGCTCAGTGGGTTAAGCCTCTGCCTTTGGCTCAGGTCATGATCTCAGGGTCCTGGAATCAAGCCCCTCATCAGGCTCTCTGCTCAGCAGGGAGCCTGCTTCTCCCTTTCTCTCTGCCTACTTGTGATCTCTCTCTCTCTGTCAAATAAATAATTTTTAAAACAAAACAAAACAAAACATATTCTTGGTTTAAAAAAAGAAAAAGACTCTGTCTTGGCTGTTCCTGAATATACAGTTGACTTTTAAACAACACAGGTTTGAACTGTGCTGGTCCACTTATACATGGATTTCCCCCCCGCCATAAATACAGTGTAGTACTTAAATCGTATTCTCTCTTATGATTTTCTTTTTTTAAAAAAGATTTTATTTATTTGACAGAGAGAGACACAGCCAGAGAGGGAACGCAAGCAGAGGGAGTGAGAGAGGGAGAAGCAGCACCCCCCCCCCCCCCCCGCCCCTGATGGGGGTCTTGATCCCAGGGCCCTGGGATCAAGACCTGAGACAAAGGCAGACGCTTAAGGACTGAGCCACCCAGGTGCTCCCTCCTATGATTTTCTTAATAGCACTTTTTTTCTAGATTAGTTTATTGTAAGAATATAGAATATAATACATGTACAAAATGTATGTTAATCAACCGAGTTTGCTCTCTATAAGACTTCTAGTTATGTTGCAGAAGACCAAAAGTTAGACATGTATTTTCTAGTGCATGGGGGTTGGTACGCCTACCCCCTGCCTTGTTTAAAGGCCAACTATATTATCATTCTGGCCTCTCTAGCCATGATGAGCCCAAACAAGTGTGGAAGTTTAGAACTGTAAAAAGTAAAAAGAAATTCTCTTCTAAAACACTCTTGTTTCCTGTCATCCTTAAGGGATATGAGTGTTTCTAGTTATTACATTCTTACCTGTGTTTACTCTGAAGTTTGATAACCATTTCTTTTATTAAAAAAACTGTTCTAGAAGTAAAGAACAGTACTTGGCATTCCTTAGATATTAAAACATTTAAAAAATGCCTTTTTCCTCCTGCATCCCAGGTTTAATTGTTACTGTTGGTGGGTCACTTCTGCCTCTTATCCCCCATTGAGCAGCTTTCCTCTGGCATCCCAGAGCTCCAGAGAGGCTACCCCCTCCCTCCCACCCCAGCCCACTGTCCCACTCTTAACCCTTCCTTGGTACCAAGTGTCTGGGGCTCCTCCCTCTCCTGGGAGCCCCGCCCTCCTGCCCCCCCCCCCCCTTTCCTTTTGCCTCCCTCAGTCCCACGGATTTGT
>NC_081575.1:111402724-111410173 GCF_022355385.1 Mustela nigripes | reverse complement strand
TCATGACCTGAGCCGAAGGCAGCGGCTTAACCCACTGAGCCACCCAGGTGCCCCCGAGTTTATATTCTTGATGTCCAGTTGAAACCTGCTTGTAGAAGACTGCTTCAGATGTTGGCAAAGAGAGACATGCCTAGAAGATTGCTTGTAGTAAGTCTCAGCTGTAAGCTTTCTTACTCAGCCCAGCAAAATAAAATACATACTTCCCCATTAACCCAATATAATTGCAATAATCCAGTATTCTTCATACAGGTAAAAGTGAACATCAGAGGATTCTGGACAGAGAAATGTAATCAGAAGAGAGTGAAACAAAGCTAGCAGTCAGCAGCCACCTAATTTTTACCAGCCATTTTAGTAGTGTGTGCTGTGGTGTGATATCGTATGGTGTGGTGTGGCCTAGCTTGATGTGTGTGTGCATGCTCCATTTACCTCAATTTGCATTTCCCCATGAGTGTATTAGCCATTCTTTAAAACAAATGGAGACATTTTTAGCCTTTCCCTGTTAAACAGGAACCTGTAAGTTCAGAATTAAGTGGCCCAACAGGTATAACTGCCCAAGTCATGGAGGCACTTACCATCCCTGGTAATTTCTATGGTAACAGCCAGATTTTTTTTTCTTAATAAGCATGTAATTAAGATTACCATAACATTTCAGGCAGGGTGAAAATCTTACCTGGAATAAATGTTTTACAAAAATACTTAATTTTGTCTCCTCCTTGCAGTAAAAAATAAACTACTATACCTATTACTTTGTTACAAAAGTGAGTTATGTTAAGGATTTTTTTGTGTTGAAAAAAATATATGTATATTTTTAAATAGATTTAATTTTTTTCAGAGCAGTTTTATGTTCACAGAAAAATTATGGGGAAGGTACAGAAAAATCCCATATATCCCCTACCAACACACATGCCAGCCTCCCCCATGATCAACATCCCCCACCAGACTGATTGATTTGTTATAGTTGACATTGACATATCGTTATTTCCCAAAGTCCATAGTTTGCATTAGGGCCCACTCTTGGTATTGTACATTCTATGTTTTTAATATTTATTTATTTAATATTTTTATTTCATTTGAGAAAGAGACATAGCAAGGGAGGGAACACAAGCAGAAGTGGAAGAGGGAGAAGCAGGCTTCCTGCTGAGCAGGGACCCCGATGCAGGGCTCAATTCCAGGTCCCGGGGATCATGACCTGAGCCCAAAGACAGATGCTTAATGACAGAGCCACCTAGGTGTCCCCATTATATGTTTTTTAAAAAAATATATTTATTAAAACAATTTTTACTTATTTGAGAGAGAGAGAAAGAGAGAGAGCATGAGATGGGGGAGGGTCAGAGGGAGAACTGGGACTCCATCCTGGGACTCCAGGATCATGACTTGAGCTGAAGGCAGTCACTTAACCAACTGAACCACCCAGGCGCCCAAGACTTAATTTTTTTTAATTGCACTTTTAGGTAAATATCAAAATTGAGGGAGAGGTGCATAGTGTTCCCAAAACCCCCCTTGCTACACACATACACAGCCTCCCCCATTAGAAATACTCCCTTCCAGAGTGGTACATTTTTTACAGTTGGTGAACTTACATTGGCAAATCATAATTACCCCAAGTCCATAGTTTACATTATGGTTCACTCTTGCTGTTGAACATTGTATGGATTTGGACAAATGTATAGTGACATGTATTTACCATTAAAATATCATACAGAATAGTTTCACTGACCTAAAAATCCTCCGTGAACTGTATAGTCATCCCTTCCACTTACTCCCAACCCCAGGAAACCACTGATCTTTTTACTGTCTCCATAGTTTTGCCTTTTTTAGAATGTCGTATAGTTAGAAAAACACAGTATGTAATCTTTTCAGATTGGCCTCTTTTCACTAACAACCCACATTTAAGATTCCTCCATGTCTTTTGATAGGTTGATAGCTCATTTCTTTTTAGTGCTGAATAATACTCCATTGTCTGGCAGTACCACAGTTTATTTATCCATTCAGGAACTGGAGGACATCTTGGTTTCTTTCAAGTTTTGGCAGTTAGAGATCAAGTTGCTATAAACATCTGTGTGCAGGTTTTTGTGTGGACTTAAGTTTTCATTTCCTTTGTGTAAATACCAAGGAGTGTGATTGCTAGATCATATTGTAAAACTATCTTTAGTTTTGTAGGAAATTGCCAAATTGTCTTCCAAAGTGGTCGTACCATTTTATAGTCCCTTCAGCAATGCATGAAAGTTCGTGTTGCTCCATATTCTCACCAGCATTTGATGATATCAGTGTTTTTTATTTTGACCATGGGAACATATCTTGTTTTAATTTGCAATTCCCTAATGGCATGATGTTGGACATCATGTCGTATGTTTTTTTGCCATTTTGCATTATATTTTAAGGCATCATAATAGCCTATTTGAAAAAGGTCTTTTGGTCCTATTTTTATTTATTTATTTATTTTTAAGATTTTATTTATTTCTTTGACAGACACAGATCACAAGTAGGCAGGGAAGCAGGCAGAGAGGGGGAAGCAGGCTCCCTGCCGAGTAGAGAGCCCGATGCGGGGCTCGATCCCAGGACCCTGAGATCATGACCTGAACCAAAGGCAGAGGCTTTAACCCACTGAGCCACCCAGCCGCCCCTACTTTTATTTTTTAAAGATTTTATTTATTTGACAGAGAGAGAGATCACAAGTAGGCAGAGAGGCAGGCAGAGAGGGAGGGGGAAGCAGGCTCCCTGCTGAGCAGAGAGACCTGATAGGGGGATGCAGGGCTCAGTCCCAGGACCCTGAGACCATGACCTGAGCTGAAGGCAGAGGCTTAACCCACTGAGCCACCCAGGCCCCCAGAGGGGCACCCGGCTGGCTCAGTTAGTAGAGAGCGTGACTCTTGAGTTTAAGCCCCGTGATGGGTGTAGAGCTTGCTTTAAAAAAAAATAGAGGAATATAGCCTCTAGAAATAAAATACCTACCTTAAACTAGCAAGTTTTATATTTGGTGTAATGAATTAAACTATATAGACTTATTTATAATATTTATCTTTTAGGATGGTGTGTTAGTCCCTGGTAATGCTGTGCATATTTGAAGTAGTCATAATTTTATTTTTTATGATAGTCAACTCTTTTTATTTTGAAATAGTCTGTTTTTTAATTGAGATACAATTAACATATAACATTATATTAGTTTCAGGTATGCAACATAATGATTTGGGATTTGCAAATTTTGTGAAATGATCACCATACTAAGTCTACATCTGTCACTATACATTTTTTTTCGTGTGTTCAGAACTTTTGTGATAGACTCTCTTAGCAACTTTCAAATGTATAGTATGATATTATTAATAGTCACCATGCTATTAAATCCCCATGACTAATTCATTTTATAACTGGAAGTTTGTAACTTTCTGTCACTTTCACCCATCCCTCCCCTATCTATCTGTCCTCTGCATTTATGAGTTCAAGTTTTTTTGTTTTAAAGATTTTTTTTTTATTCATTTGGCAGACAGAGAGCACTAGTAGGCAGAGAGGCAGGGAGGGAGAAGCGGGGGGGGGGGGGAGCAGGCTTCCTGCCGAAGCAGAGAGCTTGATGTGGGACTCGATCCTTGGACCCACTGAGCCACCCAGGCGCCCCAAGTTTTTTGTTTTTAGATTCCATATGTAAATGGGATCATATGGTGTTTGTCTTTCTTTTTCATGATAGTTAACTCTTAGACATTAAGGGGAGTAGCTGTAAGACAGTGCTGATTCTGTAATATCAGGGGATATCACTGAATTGGAAAAAAGCTAATAAATGTCTGATTATTTAAGCAGCTTTGATTGAGTTAAAGAAGTAAAACATGGCTGCTAGAAGCAGGGGATATTTAAAAAATTCCTGTGCATGGAATCACGTTTTTGTTTTTTTAAACATGTATTTATTTTAGAGAGAGCTTGAGGGGTGGGGGGAAGGCAGAGAGAATCTCAAGTGGTCTCCGCTGAGTGCTGAGAATGTGGGGACTCGATCCTGTGACCCTGAGATCACCGTTGTAGCAGAAGTCAGGAGTCATAAGCGAGGGGGTGGGGGTGGGAGGGTGGGGGGCTGGGTGGTGCAGTGGTTGGGTGTTCAACTCTTGGTTTTGGCACAAGTCATGATCTCAGGGGTCCTGAGATGGGCCCCAAGTGGTTGCTCTGAATTCAGTGAGGAGTCCGCTGAAGTTTATCCCTCCCTCCCCCTCCACCCCTCCCCGTGCTTATGCTGTCTCTCTAAAATAAATAAGTAAATCTTAAAAAATAAAAAAAAGAGTTGGTTGCACAGGGCATCTGGGTGGTGCAGTCAGTTAAGTGTCCGACTCTTGGTTTTTGGCTCAGGTCCTGATTTCACTGTTGTGAGACAGCCCTGTGTTGGGCTCCCCACTCACCGTGGAGTCTGATTCAGAGTCTCTCTCCATCTCCTTCTGGCCCTTCTGCTTGTGCGGGCTCTTCTTTCTCAAATAAATAAAATCTTCACTTTTTAAAAAGAGATTTTATTTATTTCTTCGAGAGAGAGAAAGTGAGAGAGATCACAGAGGGAGAGGGAAAAGCAGACTCACTGCTGACTGAGAGGAGAGCCGGATGTGGGGCCGGATGCTAGACCCAGAGATCATGACTTGAGCTGAAGGCAGCCACTCAACCGACTAAGCTACCCAGGTGCCCCAATAAATAAATCTTAAAAGGGGGGTCCATGACTCAACTGACTGAGCCTCCCAGGTGCCCCATGCATGGACTCACCTTTGGGAAGAAGTCCTCTTTAAAGGTTTTATTTAATTCATTGAAGCAGCTGTTTAATCATTAAAGAAAACTATAGGTAAAAGTCAAAATTTTTGTGAACTTTCCCCATTGTTAGATTATTAGCCAGAACTATTTTTAAAAAATGCAAATAAGACAGTTCTCTATTTTTGCATCTTTTTATCATGTCCCTTTGAACATAGACTTTAAGGAGATACGGCCAGAGCACTAAAACAGTAAGTAAGAATGTATGCTGTTTGAGATAGTGTTCTTTTATTGTTAAAAAAAAAAAACAATAATGCCAGCAGATACAGGAAGTCCCAGAGCCAAACCATTGTGTGGTTAAAGGAGGGACATTTGCATAATAGTTGCTTGTTGCCACTTTTATAATATAACAAAAATACTTCAGGTGTGTAAAACTTAGAGGATTACCCAACAAATAATTAAAACAGTTCACATTCAGTATGAAGGTTTTCTGTAACCTCCTTTTCTGGTCCCATTCTCTTCCCTGCAACCTCCGAGGTTACTGCTGTCCTGAATTTGGGTGTGCATGAACTGAAAAAATGGGACGCCTGTGTGGCACAGCCGGTTAAGCAGCTGCCTTTGGGATCCCGGGATCCCAGGGTCCTGGGATTAAGTCCCAACATCCGGCTTTTTGTTCAGCGGGGAGCCTGCTTCTCCCTCTGCCTGCTGGTTCCCCTGCTTGTGCGTGCTCTTTCTCTGACAAATTAAAAAAAAAATCTTTAAAAAACAAAACAAAAAGAAAATGTTAGTACTTTTTTTTTAAGGTTTTTATTTATTTATTTGATAGAGAGAGATCACAAGTAGGCAGAGAGGCAGGCAGAGAGAGAGGGGGAAGCAGGCTCCCCGCTGAGCAGAGAGCCCGATGTGGGGCTCCATCCCAGGACCCTGAGATCATGACCTGAGCTGAAGGCAGAGGCTTAAACCACTGAGCCACCCAGGCGCCCCTAGTACTTTTATTATATGTGTAGATAACGTGTATCTGTACAGCGTGTGTATATATCTATATGTCACTAAAACAATATATTGTTTTGTATGGCTTTTCGGCTTTTTTAAAAAAAGATTTTATTGGGGGCACCTGGGTGGCTCAGTGGGTTAAAGCCTCTGCCAGAGTCCTGGGATCAAGCCCCGCATCATCGGGCTCTCTGCTGAGCAGGGGGCCTGCTTCCTCCTCTCTCTGCCTGCCTCTCTGCCTACTTGTGATTTCTGTCTGTCAAATAAATAAATAAAATCTTATTTATAAGATCTTTTTTTTTTTTAAAGATTTTATTTATTTATTTGACAGAGAGAGAGAAAGAGAGAAAGAGTGAGGGAACACAAGTAGGCGGAGCAGAAGAAGGAGAAAGGGGCTCCCCGCTGAGCAGAGAGCCTGACCAGGCTCCATCCCAGGACCCTAGGATTATGACCTGAACTGAAGGCAGTTGCTTAATTGACTGAACCAGCCAGGTGTCCCTGTATGAATTTTCAACTTAAAATTAGAAGTATTGTACTCTGTAACCTGCAGCTTGCTCTTCCTCTTATTATGTTTTTGAGATTCATCTTTGTTGACACATGTAGCTCTAGTTCATTCAAGTTTCCTTTTTAAGAATCTTCATTACTTAGTCTTACAGTGACTCATCATTATGGTGTTGTAGAGGCCTTTATGCCTGAGGGAAGTGGCATTTTTATTTGTATAGAATGTCACATGACTGGGGGACTGTGCTAAACATGTACAAATATTAAAAACTCAATTATAGTTAGCAAAACACACACTGATATTCTTGAAGTGTTAGAGGACCTTAGAGTTAATTGATTGGGCTTTCATAGGCTTGCTTTTTTCTCATCTTTTTTTTTTTTTTTTAATTTCTGGTGCAGCCTGTGAATGAACGTCACCATCTTGACATTTATTTTGTTACATTTTTAAAATTTAAATTCAATTAGCCAACACATAGTACATCATTAGTTTCAGATGTGGTGTTCAACAATTCATCAGTTGTGTATAACACCCAGTGCTCATCACATCGTGTGCCCTCCTTAATGCCCATCACCCACCCTCTCATCTTTTTTTAAACGGAAAATCTCAAACAAGTGCATAGAATAATATATTAAACTCCTCTGTCCTTACCATCCATGGTCAACAACCATCAGTGCACACGTGATCAGTTCTGTTCCATCTGTGTTCTCAGTTTTGTACCCTACCTGCTCTGTTATCCTGAAGTATATCTCATACATCACATGATTCATAGCGTTTATCTTTAAAGAAGGAACCTGGGAGTGGTCAGAGGAGCTTGAAACATGGAGGGGTTTAATATAGGCGGAAAAGGTATCTGTGGCCTTTGGTCAAATGACAAGACTGAAGGATGGTTGCATGTGATTGAGCTATTTGCAGTCTTTAAGATAAGGATATTTGAGACTGATTTAGAAAGATTAGGTAAACCAATAGGGAGACTGAAAAGGTAACAAAAGTGAAGACTAGAAATACAAGATGGGGGCACCTGGCTGGTTCAGTTGGTGGACATGTGACTCTAGATCTTGAGGTCTGAGTTCAAGCCCGAGTTGGGTTAGAGATTACTTTTTAAAAAAATGCAAGGTAGTTTTGAATGTTGGCCTAGTTTCACATGCATAACTGGGGACTGTCCTACTTTAAGGGTATGGAAAATTGGTTGTGAGGAAATCTTGAATTGTTTCATTAATTATCAGTAAGTTTTTTTTTTTAAAGATTTTATTTAT
>NC_081575.1:111393140-111399724 GCF_022355385.1 Mustela nigripes | reverse complement strand
CGAAGGCAGCGGCTTAACCCACTGAGCCACCCAGGCGCCCTATCAGTAAGTTTTTAAAGAGGGTTTGGTTCCTTTCCAGGTTTTTTTTTTTTTCAGATTTTATCTTTGTTTTGTAAAGGCAGGTATCTAGGATTTTGTATTTATATCATTCTCTAGTACGTGTCTTCTGGTGGGCATCTAAGTCTGTTTGGGCCTCTAGAACAAAATACTACAGTCTGGGTTGCTTATAAACCATGGAAGTTTACTGCCCACAGTTCTAGAGGCTGGTAGCCCAAGATCATGGTGCCAGTATGCTTGCCTTCTGGTGAGGGGCCCCTTTCCTGGTTTATAGCTGGCCCCTTCTTGCTGTGTCCTTAAATAGTGGAAAGGGCTAGGGATCTTTCTATAACCTCTTGTTAAGGCATTAAATCCCATTCATGAGGGCTCTATCCTCATGACCTAAGGACCTTCCAAAGGTCCTGCCTCCTAATACCATCACATTGGGCATTAGAATCCCAACATGTGTGTTTTGTGGGGGACACACTTGCAGAGCATAGCAGAAACCAACCAGCCGGGGTTGCTCAGGCCAGTGGGGTTTCCTGGGGCAGAAGACTCAATTTTCAAAGCAGGACAGTTGCAGGCAAATTGGGATGGTTGGTCACTCCCTCTAATGGTTACCACATTAATTATCTATTGCTCTGTAGCGACTTTGCATAAATTTAAATTGCAGCTTAAAAGAACACATTTATTATCTTGTTGTTCCTTTGGGTCAGGAATCCTGACATGGCTTACTTGGGTCCTCAGGTCAGGGTTTCACAAGTTCTGAAATCAGGGCATTGACTGGGTGGCATTCCTTTGTATAGCTCGGGGACCTCTTCCAAGCTCATGTCATTGTTAGTAGAATTCAGTTCCTTGTGAGTTTAGGACTGAAACTCTCAGGTACTAGAAACCACCTGCAGTTCCGTGCCACATGCTCCTTTCCATAGGCAGTTCATAATATGGCTGTTGGCTTCTTTCAGGAGATTCTCTCTCTCCAGTTTGCTCAGAGGATAGACACCCCATTGCCTCTGCCGTATCCAGCCATTGCCAGAGAAGCAAGTCACAGGTTTGGTTTTGCACTGAAGAGGAGAGGATTATTCAAAAGCCAAGACACCAGGAAGTGAGAATTATTGGTGGTATGTGTCACCTTAGGAACTTTGTACCACACTTGTCTTCCAGAGTTTTCTGAAGCAGAAAATTACTGTTTAGCTTTTTGGGGCCAGATAATATAGATGTTTTTGCTCAACCACGTATTTAAAATTTCTTTATCTTTTTAAAATATACTTTCATGCATAATTCATTTTCTTATGCCATGTAGAACTGGAAACTATGTTATCTTCTTATGTATTATTTTCAATTTTAGTCTTTAAGCAATTTGTTTTTTCCTCTTAACTAGTAGGAGGCAGGAAAAGAAGTGGAAAAAGCAGTCCACTCCTTCCCAGAACACTCTAAAGCAGGCCTGGGTCCATTTTGGGGGTCTCTGAATTTAGTTGTGGAAAAAGATACATTTGTATTTATACCAATCTTTAACTGAAATCACGCATTTCCTTCTATTGTGTATATAGGCAAACAAACCACAGTATTAGTAGTAGTACCTATGATTTTATCACTTGTAGAAATAGGATTTTTTAGAATTATAATCAAACACATGCATTACTACCACAAACTTACTTTTTAATATTTTGATAGCTATATTTCAGTATGTTTCTTTTATAGTCCTATTTTAAGTGTTTCATGTTATACATTTAAAAACAGTATTCTGAAAGAGGTCCATGCCCACTACCAAAGGGCAGGGGGCATCGCACAAAAACAACGAATAAGCCTTGTTCTGAAGAGTTGTGAGGTGTCTGGACTAGGAATTTCAGTTCTTCATGGTTGATTGTTTCCAGAGTCAGAATGGCAGCAGCACTGCTGGCAGGTCTGGGTCAGGAACGAGGTTCCATAAGGCTGCGGTGGTCCCAGCCCCTCCAGTCAGCCCTTTGACGGGGAAAGGAAGGCGGGCGAGAATGAGTGCTCAGCTGCTTCCGCCAGGACTTCACCCTGCGGTCCCTCCTGTCCCTGCTCAACTCTCCCTGCTCCTGACCTTTCTATCTGGCCCTCTCTACTCTGCTTCATTCCAGAGAACCCCTGTGGAGCACATGCCAGCTGGCTTTTGGGCCTGTTTTATTTACCACAATCTCTGTACTTCAGAGACTGGCTAGAACATGAACCTGAAAGGAAAAGTGATTTTTAACAGACTGGAGAAACTCCGCTGTCCTCATAATTTAATTCAGAACCAGGAGAGGCTATTTAATATTAGGTTAGTAGTAAACATTTGCTTTGACTTAATTCATTTGTAACACTTTGCCATTGGTTTACAGAAAAATAGCTTTGTTCCGCCTCCTGGGGGTAATTAAATGTTTCACCTGTGTTAATTCCTGACTAATTGAAGTGAATCCCATAAATGCCAGCAATTAAGAGTTGTTTTTGCTTTTTTTTAAAACAGGCTTTCTTAAATGTGTAATGTTTGTCCTGTGCCTTCAAAAGAACATATTTAATGCAGTATTCTCTTGGTTGATCCCTTTGTTCAGGGTCGGTGTTGTGAAAAACAGATGATTTTACATGAACAGGTTTTTGGCCCTGGAGATGTTTGGTGTACTTGCTTTTGGAGTTTTTTTTTTTTTCTCCATTAGGATTCCTTTGAAATTGTTTTAAAATGTTTTAATTCCTCTCCTTTGCATACATTCTGGTAATTTTGAGTCCTATTACTGAGAGATGGCACTGGAACCAAAATGTGTGAAATTTACCATGCGGATGTCTTTTTTTTTTTGTTTGACAGAGATCACAAGCAGGCAGAGAGGCAGGCAGGGGTGGGGGCGGGGAGCAAGCTTCCCGCTGAGCAGAGAGCCTGATGTGGGGCTCAATCCCAGGACTCTGGGGATCATGACCTAAGCCAAAGGCAGAGGCTTAACCCACTGAGCCACCCAGGCTCCCCATCATGCGGATTTCTTAAAATTCTCTCTCTCTCTCTCTCTCTCTCTTTTTTTTTTTTTTTTAAAGAGACAGAGAGAAGGAGAGTGCAAGCTGGGGAGAGAGGGGCAGAGGGGAGAGGATCTTTTTTTAAAAATACCTCCCCTTTTTAAAATGATTTTATTTATTTGACAGAGCGGGTGCGAGAGATAGAGCACAAGCAGGGGAAGTAGGAGAGGTAGAGGGAGAAGCAGACTCCCCTGCTGAGCAGGGAGCCCTATGCAGGGTTCAGTCCCCAGGACCCTGGGATCATGACTCCAGCAGAAGGCAGAGGCTTAACGACTGAGCCACCCAGGTACTGTTGGAGAGAGAGAATCATATTTTTTAAAAGATTTTATTTATTTATTTGACACAGAGAGAGAGAGAGATCACAAGTAGGCAGAGAGGCAGGCAGAGAGATGGGGGGAAGCAGGCTCCCTGCCGAGCAGAGAGCCCAATGCAGGGCTGGATCCCAGGACCCTGGGATCATGACCTGAGCCGAAGGCAGAGGCTTTAACCCACTGAGCCACCCAGGTGCCCCTGGAGAGAGAGAATCTAAAGCAGGCTCCAGACCCAGCCTGGAGCTTCGCTTGAGGCTGGATCTCTCAGCCCTGAGATCATACCCTGAACCAAAATCAAGAGTTAGACACCCAACCAACTAAGCCACCCGGGCACCCCTGGATTCTTTTAATTTATTCTTTGTTCTCTATCAGGTTTTCTTTACCTTGGCACTATTGACACTTTGGGCCATATCATTCTTTGCTGTGGGGGCTGTCCTATGTGTTATACAATGTCTAGCAGCACCCCTGGTCTCTATCCAGTAGATGCCAGTATCTGCCCTTCCCTGAGTTGTTACAACCAAAAATGTCTCCAGATAATTGTCGCTTGGGGCAAGAATTATTCTGGTTGTAGATATGTGATAACAATCATCGTAGGTTCTACCACTTATTTACTGATTACCATGTAATTGGCCTTGTCCTATAACTTGTAGACTGCTCATCTCATTTAATTTTCATAAGCAAACCACAAAGTAGGTATTATTGCCCCCACTTTGCAGTCAAATGCTCTACCCCTGAGCTATACCCCCGCCCCCACTTTGAAGAAGATAAAGTGGAGGTACAGAGATTCAGTAACTTGCCCATGGTCACATAGATAAGTGATTTCTGGTATTATTTTTCATAGTTATTTGGGTTAAAATTCAGTCTTTGTTGAAGAGACAAACTAAAAAAGGGTGGGTTTCCTGATGGTGTCTCAGGCTTTCAGAGCAATTCTATGTAAATGTTGGAATTCTTGCTTAAAGGAGTGAATCTGTCTATGGGTCTGTATAGGGAATTTGGACCTACTTCTAAGGAGGTTCAGTATGGTTAAAGCAGAATGTGATACAGTCTACGGTCAAGGCTGATGAAATTCCAAAGCCAAGGAAGCCATCAGAAATTGGGATAAGGCTCAGGTACCCCTTAATTTATTTTATTCTACCTAATATATCTAAAATACTATCATTTCAGGGCCACCTGGTTGGCTTAGTTGGTGGAGTATGTGGCTCTTGATCTAGGAGTTGTGAGTTTGAGCTCCATGTTCAGTGTAGTGATTACTTAAGAATAAAATGCTTAGAGATGCCCTTCAACAGAAGAATGGATAAAGATGTGGTCCATATATGCAATGGAATATTACTCAGCCATCAGAAAGGATGAATACCCAAGTTTTGCATCAACATGGATGGAACTGCAGGGGATTATACTGAGTGAAGTAAGTCAAGCAGAGAGAGTCAATTATCATATAGTTTCACTTATATACGGAACATCAGGAATAGCATGGAGGACATTAGTAGAAGGAAGGGAAAAACAAAGGGGGGGGAATTGGAGAGGGAGATGAACCATGAGAGACTATGGACTCCAAGAAACAAACTGAGGATTTTAGAGGGAGGGGGTTGGGGGAATGGGTTGGCCCAGTAATGGGTATTAAGGAGGACACTGGGTGTTATATAAAAACAATGGATCTTGGAACACTGCATCAAAAACTAATGATGTACTGTATGGTGATTAACATAATAAAAAGTAAATAAAAATAAAACGCTTAAAAAATTTTCAAGCTGGGGATTTGGAAAATGTCAAGACAAGGTTTATATGACAAGAAGAGACATTAATACATTGCTTGGTGGGGAAATCAAGGTTTAGTAGAATTTTTGCTTAGTTTGAATTTTAGAAAGCATTTTCAAGATTTTATTTTGATACTAAATATTTATATTAATGTGGGATCAGTGGTTTTGTTCTGGAAATAAACTTGTCTTTTTAAATATTTCTCTGTCAATTCTCCCAAACGTAATTTGATGATTCAAGTCGGAAAAAGGAAAGAAATGAGGGAAATCTTGCCATTTGCAACAACCTGGGTGGATCTAAAGGGTATAATGCTAAGTGAAATAAGTCAGTCAGAGAAAGAAAAATACGATACGATTTCACTCATGTGGATTTTAAGAAACAGAACAAAGGAAAAAAAAATAAACCAAAAAACCAGACTCTTAACTCTAGAGAATAAACTGTTATCAGAAGGGAGGTCGGTGGGGGGAGAATGGATGGCCTAGGTGGAGGGGATTCAGAGTACGCTTATCATGATGAACATTGACTAACATAGAGCATTTTTGAATCACTGTATTGTACACCTGAGGTTAATACAATACTCTAGGTTAACTGTACTGGAATATGAAGGCTGGTGCTTGTGTGGTGGTTTTGGAGGTAAAAGCTACACATAGATCATGGCAGAACAGCAGTATTTGTATATAGGGAGAGAGCCTCGGTCCCATATCTTTATAAAACTGCCTTATTAGTCCAAGACTGTCCAATTTTATACTAGTTTTACATGAAAGAGAAAGAGCAGGAGCAGGGGAGAGGGGCAGAAGGAGAAGCAGACTCCCCGCTGAGCGGGGAGACTGACATGGGGCTGGATCCTAGGACCCCAGGATCATGACCTGAGCTGAAGTCAGAGGCTTAAATGACTGAGCCACTCAGGTCCCCTTCCGTCTTATTTTTTTAAAAAATCTGTATATATCAAATTTTTTCAATTATACAAAATTTACAAAGGTATTTACAACTTGTAAGCTAACTTTAAAATATTTACTAATTTGTCATATCAGCTGATTTTAAATTCCACATTTTACATGTTCTCTTACTGTTGGAAGTTTTAAGTATTTGTTTCATAGAATTTATTTTAGGGGCGCCTGAGCAGCTCAGTGGATTAAGCTGCTGCCTTTGGCTTAGGTCGTGATCTCAGGGTCCTGGAATCGAGCCCTGCATCAGGCTCTCTGCCCAGCAGGGAGCCTGCTCCCCCCACCCTCTGCCTGACTCTCTGCCTGCTTGTGATCTCTCTCTCTCTGTCAAATGAATAAATAAAATCTTTTAAAAAAAGAATTTATTTTATTTTTTATAAAGGGATAAGACTTAACTCACATGTGATTATTATTGTTTAAAAATAGATATTAAATTGAGCATAAACCAGTTAAAAAAAGAAATTGGGGGGACGCCTGGGTGGCTCAGTTGATTGGACGACTGCCTTCGGCTCAGGTCATGATCCCAGAGTCCTGGGAT
>NC_081575.1:111390880-111393040 GCF_022355385.1 Mustela nigripes | reverse complement strand
TGTCTCTCTCTCAAATAAATAAACAAAATCTTTAAAAAAAAAAAAAGAAATTGGGGGTAAGGCTGTGTATTGTTCAGGGCCCGGAAGGAAATGGCACACTCAGAGGGTATTACTGAAAACATCATGGAGGCACGGAGAGATTAGTAGCAGCATGAAGCCATTGCTGTCCCTTAGATCTGGCCTAGGAAAGCAGTGCTGTAGCTGGAGGAGCAGTGATCTAGAGGAATGCAGGCATTGCCAGCACTGTGGCTGGGGAGGGGCTGGGGAGCTGAGGGACAAATAACCAACTCTGTCTCCTGTTGTCTGATGTGCTCCAGTGCCCAGCTGGAAGCCAGAGGCTGGAAAGCCTGGGTGCTGGAGCTAGAGAGACCAGTCTCCTGGGCAGAGTGGATGAAGAAGCGTTGTGGTTCTGGGGGACAAATGGAGGAAAAGCCAGCACAGGCTAAAGGTGAACTGGGAGCCACCACTCTGGATCCTAGGAGAATGGGGCATGGCGGGTGGAGGGAGCAAGGGAATTCCATTTGTGCCAAGCCAGGCTTGGGTGTGCAGACTTCCATGAGGGAAAGAGAGGACTGGACAGGAGTGACTGGTCCATCTGAGCTGCTGCTTCCCACTTCTTCAGGGAAGTGGGGTTGGCTCTGCATTTGGATATGGGATGTGTGCACGTGTGTGCTTTTTGATCAGAGTGGGACATTTCCATGGGTTGCTGGGTTCTTGTTCAGGGAACTGGGAAAAATAACCGGAATAGAGTAGCCTTTTGAGATTCTGCCAAGAGTAGTTGCACATGGTGGGAAAGGTTGCCCGGGGGACCAGAGATGAATTCAGGGGAGTAGAAAGTGTATTACAACATTTGGGGGTATGACCTAGCATTAGTTTGGCATTTTTTTTCCTGAAGGATAAGAAGGATTTTTTTTCCCTGAAGGATACGAAGGATTTGTCCTCACCCCAAAATCACTGTATATGTATATGTGTCCACTCAGAATTTCTCTGTACCTTGCTCAAACTTACTAGGGCCCTATTGAGCAAACCGAGGACTTAAAAAAGAATCTTCCTCATATACTGCAAAGTAAAAGCAAGAAAGAGCTTTGTTCTCTTTTACATTCTTCATGGGCTAGCATATCTTCTGGAAAACTTGTTGCCATGGCAATGGGATATTATCTATCTCTGTAGTGTACTACATAAAAATAGCCCTTTGTGTTTGAGGGTGATGTCGGTGACAGGTGGTTGGGTGAATGTATAGCAGGGTGCCTTGTCAGCATTCCATTGTTTAAGGTTGTGAAATCAAAATGAGTATCGATTTGCTTTTTTCTCTCAAAATGGAGTTTTATCTGGAAAAGGCAGGTAGTGGTGCTCTGTTTAATTTTGGGATTTTAAGCCTCCCTTTCCAAGTCTTGTGAATATGGTGGCTGAAAACACCTCTCATGGTGATCAGTAAATGGCTTCTCTACTCTTTCCGTTGGTGCTACAGGGTGTGCAACACAACACTGGGCTGGGGCCAAGTAGTATAATTCTTGTTCTTGAGGAAATGGTTCTGCTTAAGTGCCTTGTACTTATAAACTGAGAAGTAGCAGCAAGTGGTTGGGTGGAATAGCTGAGCTGTTGCTCAAATACTGACTTCTTGTGGGTTCTTAAATGGAACAGATCCTTGGTAAAGGTCAGTTCACAGTGCTAGTTTCAGCATTGGCCTCACATGTGTAGCCAAGGTTGGGATCTTGACTCTAACCTTAATTTTTCCTTTCAGAAGTCCTTTGGGTAATTTTTTAGAACCTTAAGTCTCAAATATTTTGTTGTTCTTTCACCTTTCTTCTAGAAACTTGTCTTATATGTAAATAATAGCTTCCTGGTGCTGAAATAAAATTTACTCTTCTCATGAGAATTTTAGACTTTTTTTTTTAAAGATTTTATTATTTATTTGACAGAGACAGAGCTCACAAGTAGGCAGAGAGAGAGGAGGAAGCAGGCTCCCTGCTGAGCAGAGAGTCGGATGTGGAGCTCAATTCCAAGACCCTGAGATTGTGACCTGAGCCGAAGGCAGGGGCTTTAACCCACTGAGCCACCCAGGCGTCCCAATTTTAGATATTTTTGAGAAAATACCATGGCAGGGAATTTTAGACCTAAAAGTAATCACTCCTTTTTTTTTTTTTTTTTTTTTTTTTTTTT
>NC_081575.1:111386585-111390780 GCF_022355385.1 Mustela nigripes | reverse complement strand
CTTGATCCTAGAACCCTGAGATCATGACCTGAGCCAAAATCAAGAGTCACATGTTTTACCAACTGAGCCACGCTGGTACCCTCAAAGTAATCCCTCTTAATTCTGATTTTTGTTGTACTATTGCGGAAATGGAATCATTACCTTTGTCTTTTCTCTGCAAGGATAATATTGGAAATAGTTTTTGCGTACTTGCTGGGCATCCATTACTGTTCTTAGAAATTTTTGTGTGTAATTAACTCACTTAATTCCCATAAATATTCTTTTTGTAAAAAAAAGATTTTATTTATTTGAGAGAGAGAATGCAAGCAGTGCATGCTCATGAGTCAGGAGAGGGGCAGAGGGAGAGGGACAAGCAGACTCCCTGCTGAGCATGGATTTCCCCATGTGGAGCTTCATCCCAAGACCCTGAGATCATGACCTTGAGCTGAAGTCATATGTTTAACCAACTGAGCCACCCAGGCACCCCATAATTCTCATAAATATTCTTACTGGGTTTTGTCACTGTTTTTCAGATGAGGCATTGTTATTAGTATGCCTTTTCATTTCTGAGCTTGTGTAAGTTGCTGTGCAGTGTAAGACTTGGTTGTTCCTTTTTGTTTTCAGGATGTTGTAGCATTTCTAATACTGAAAAGCATTCTTCTATCAGGTGATGGCAAGATATAGTCTGTGGGCCAAATCCATCCTGTCATCTATTTTTTTGTTTGTTTGTTTTGGTATGGCCAATGAGCTAAGAATGGTTTTTACATTTTTTAAATAGTTGGGACAAAAATAAAAATATTTCATGATATATGAAAACTATATGAAATTCAGATTTCAGCTTTTATAAACTTTTATAAACAAAGTTTTTCTTGGCACATAGACACACTTAAACATTTCTGCATGGTGGATGGCTGCTTTTGCACTAGAGTGGCCGAGGTGAAGAGCTGTTAACAGAGACTGTTTATAGCCCACGGGCCCTCAGAACTTAAAATGTTTACAAAGTTTGCCAACCCCTATTCTATATTATTTTACATCTCACATGGGAGATCATACTGAATAATGAAAGTAGGTTAGATTTATGTACAGGTTCACATGTATTTGGATTCTCTTTGGGCATTATATTTTCCTCTCTTCCACTAAATGTTACTACTTTCACAAGCCTAGTGTCACAAACTATGGCATATTTCAGATATACTTGATTTCAGCTTTCTATATCCATATTTTTATTAACATATAATGTATTATTTGTTTCAGGGGTACAGGTCTGTGATTCATCAGTCTTACAGAAGTCACAGCACTCACCACAGCACACACCCTCTCTATCATCCAGCCCTCCCAGCCCTCCCACCCGCCTCCCCTCCAGCAGCCCTGTTTCTTTCCTGAGTTTAAGAGTCTTCTATGGTTTATCTCCCTCTCTGGTTTTGTCTTGTTTCATTTTCCCCTCCCTTTCCTTTTGATCCTTTGTCTTGTCTCTCAAATTCCTCATATCAGAGAGATCATATGATAATTGTTTTTCTCTGACTTATTTCGCTTAGCATAATACCCTCTAGTTCCACTCATGTTGTTGCTAATGGCATGATTTCATTTTTTGATGACTGCATAATATTCCATTATATATATAAACCACATCTTTATCCATTCATCTGTTGATGGACATCTAGGCTCTTTTCATAGTTTGGCTATTGTGGACATTGCTGCTATAAACATTGGGGTGCACGTGCCCCTTTGGATCTCTACATTTGTATCTTTATGGTAAATACCCAGTAGTGCATTTACTGGGTTGTAGGGTAGCTCTATTTTCAACTTTTTTTTTTTTTAAGATTTTTATTTATTTATTTGACAGAGATCATAAGCAGGCAGAGAGGCAGGCAGAGAGAGGGGGGGAAGCAGGCTCCCTGCTGAGCAGAGAGCCTGATGCGGGGCTCGATCCCAGGACCCTGAGATCATGACCTGAGCTGAAGGCAGAGGCTTAACCCACGGAGCCACCCAGGTACCCCTATTTTCAACTTTTTGAGGAACCTCCATACTTTTTTCCAAAGTGGCTGCACCAGCTTACATTCCCACCAACAGTGTAGGAAGGTTCCCCTTTCTTACATCCTTGCCAACACCTGTCGTTTCCTGGCTTGTTAATTTTAGCCATTCTGACTGGTGTGAAGTTGTATCTCATTGTGGTTTTGATTTGTATTTCCCTGATGCTAAGTGATGTTGAGCACTTTTTCACGTGTCTGTTGGCCATCTGGATGTCTTCTTTGCAGAAATGTCTGTTCATGTCTTCTGCTCATTTCTTGACTGGACTGTTTGTTCTTTGGGTGTTGAGTTTGATAAGTTCTTTACAGATTTTGGATACTAGCCGCTTATCGGATATGTCATTTGCAAATATCTTCTCCCATTCTGTCAGTTGTCTTTTGGTTTTGTTCGCTGTTTCTTTTGCTGTGTAAAGCTTTTGATCTTGATGAAGTCACAATAGTTCATTTTGCCCTTGCTTCCCTTGCCTTTGGTGATGTTTCCATATTTTTAAAATCATAACAAATACTCCTAACCTTTCCTAAATGAGGGTAATGAATTTTATCACTTTATTAATGTTTTCTTTGCTAGATCAGTAATTATAATCCCCCCAGTTCTATTTATTTCCAACTATATTGCTTTCTGCTTTTGGGCTTTTTAGTTACCATATAAACATTGATACTTTAATAATCCTAACTAAGCCACCTGAACTGTGTTATTTTAATTTAATAAATCCTATATTAGATAAAGATTATGTTTTTTACATTCATCCTATTGGGTTTAATATACTTAACATGATCAGCTTTGGAACATTCATGCAGTTATTTTTTTTAATTTGTTTTCTTTTTTGTCTCATTTCACTTTTTAAATTAATGACTTCATTGAGATATATGTCATATAATGTACAACTTACTCATTTTAAGCATACAACTCAGTTTTTAGTATATTCACTATATATTTCTAGAATATTTTCACCACCACAAAAAAAGAAAGCTAGGCATGGTACCCAATAGTACCCAGTCCTACTGTCCCTAGGCAACCACAACTCTGCTTTCTATATTTATGAATTTGCCTATATTGAACATTTCTTATAAGTGGAATAAGTGGGGCCATTTGTGACTAGCTTTTTTTTTAGCATAATGTTTTCAGTGTTCATCCATGTTGTAGCATGTGCCAGTACTTTTTATGGCCCAATAATATTTGATTATATGTATATACCATAATTTATTTATCCATTCATCAGTTTGTAGACATGGGTTTTTTCTATATTTTGGCTGTTATGAATAATGCTGTTATGAACATTTGTGTGTAAGGTTTTATGTGTATGTATGTTGTCATTTCTCTTGGTTAATAACCTAGGAGTGGATTTGCTAGGTTACATATGGTAACTCTGTGTTCAATTTTTTTTAAAGATTTATTTATTTTTGTTGAAGAGTTGGGGGCCCCATCCCAGGACCCCAGGATCATGCCCTGTGCTGAAATCAAGAGCTGGACACTCCATCATCTCAGCCACCCAGGTGCCCCTCTATGTTCAGTTTTTTGAGGAGCTGCCAGACTCTTTGAAAGCTGCTACATTATTTTACATTTCCCACCAGCAATATATGAGGATTCCAATTTCCCCTCATCCTCACCAACATTGGTTATTGTCTGTCATTTATAGCCATCCTAGTGGGTAAGAAATGGTATCTTATGGTGGTTTTAGTTTGTATTCTCCTAGTGACTAACGATGTTGATGTATTATGTGCTTACTTGACATTTATGTATCTTCTTAGGGAAATGTCTATTTAGATCCATTGCCCATTTTTAAATTAGGTTCTTTGTCTTTATAAAATCTTGAGTTGTAGAAGTTCTTTCTGTGTTTTAAGTCCCCTATCAGGTAAACGACTTGCAGAAATTTTCTCATTCTGTGGGTTGTCTTTTCACTTCCTTGATGGCGTCCTTTGAAGCATACAGTATTTTTTAAAGACTTTATTTATTTACATGAGAGAGAGAGAGAGTGAATGGAGGGGAGGAAGTGACAGGGGCCAGGGAGGCCACTCTCTGCTGAGCAGACAACCTGGGGCTTAATCCCAGGACTCTGGGATCTTGACCTGAGCTGGAGGCAGATGCTTTTTTTTTTTTTAAATTTTTTATTTTTTATAAACATATATTTTTATCCCCAGGGGTACAGGTCTGTGAATCGCCAGGTTTACACACTTCACAGCACTCACCC
>NC_081575.1:111339802-111381585 GCF_022355385.1 Mustela nigripes | reverse complement strand
GTGGGGCTCGATCCCGGGACCCTGGGACCATGAACCAAGCCGAAGGCAGAGGCCCAACCCACTGAGCCACCCGAGGTACCCCTTGTTCTTGTAGTTTTAAGACTTAAAACAAGTAACAACCCTATATTACCATTCTAGTGGAGTTTTGAGTAGGAGTGGAGGTTAACATGTATGTTCAATCCAGTAGGAATATTCAATCACTCAGGAGATTGGCTTACAAAAAATGACTTTTAGAAAAGTTATATTTCTCACTTTGCTGCCTTAATGTTAGCATCTTACATAATCAGAACAGTCATCAAGAACAGGAAATTAGCATCACTGCAATATTGTTAAGTACACTACAGACCTTATTCTCATTTCATCACTTTTCCACTAGTGGTCTGTTTCTGTTCTAGGATACTATTCAGGATCCCATATTGCATGTAGTTATTTCTCCTTAGTCCCATCTAGTCTGTAACAGTTTTTAAATTTTTTCTTTCATAACACTTTGGAAGAATACTCATCAGTTATTTTGTAAAAAGATCCTGAATTTGGGTTTGTTTCATGTTTTCTTATGATTTGAATAAAGTGCATTTTTTGGCAAGATTACTAGAGAAACAATGATGTATAATTTCTATTGCACTCTATCATGGAATTCATAATGTTGATAGTTGGTGTTATTTACCTTGATTCCTTAAGTTGGTGTCTGCAGGGTATCTCCCGTAGTTAAAGTATCTTGGGGAGAGGTGCTTTGAGACTATATGACTATCCTATTTCGCCTTTAAATTTTTAGCATTCATTGGTGGATCCATATCCATTTCATTTCATATTATTTCCTAGAGTATTTGTGAAAAATATTCAGTTGAGTAAAATAGAGCTCTGCCCTCCAAGAAGCGAAGATCAATTACATTAAAGTCCTATCATATTGGTTAGTGTAACACAAGCAACTGTATTAGTGTAACACTAGCAACTTTCAGAGACTTAACAAAACAGAAGCTTTCCTTCCCAGTGTATTTTTGGTTGTGTAGGTGGTTTCCTGCCAAACAATATTTCAATGACCCAGGTTTAACTTTTTATTTTGAAGTAATTTCAAACTGACTAAAAGGTTGTGAGAATAGTACCAAGAAATCCTATGTACGCTTTACCCAGATTTACTTGACATTTGCCACATTTTACCTTATTTTTTCTCTCACTCTCCATGTATGTGTATGTATTTGTATCTATCCATCCCTCCATTTATTTATCATCTGCCTGTACTAAACCGTCTGAGATTAAGTTGCATACATCATGCTCTTATATGCCTTAATAGTTTAAACTTCAATATTTATCTATTTGTTTAATTCTAGTATACAAGTAAAGTAGTTGCAGAATTGCTACCTCATACCAGTGTGAAACACACTTTCACTAACTAGATTACAGCATTTATAAACAGTACTCTTTTCTTTAAATTTACGGTATCTGGTCATGATAACTGTTTTCAACAGTTTTCCACTGACGTATTAAATTTGAAAACTGTTACACAGCACATAAAGTTATTCAAACTCAGGAAGATATTTTTCAAGATTTTATTTATTCATTAGAGAGAGCCACCCAATGAGGGGCTTGATCCCATAACCCTGAGATCATGACCTGAGCTGAAGGCAGATGCTTACTCTGGCACCCCTCAAATTCAGGAAGTTTAATATCAATACAGTACTTTGTCTGCAGTCACTATTCCAGTTCCCCCAGTTGTCCCCAAAATACTTTTCATGGGAGTCTTTCCCTTTTTTCCTGATACCAGATCCTACCCAGGAACACATACTGAATTTGTCATGGCTTTTTAGTCCCCTTTGATCTGGGATTGTTCCTGCAAACCTTTGTCTTTTGTGACATTGCCATTTTGAACAATGACATTTCATGACATTATTTTGTAGAATGTACCAAATTTGGGTTTGGTTGGTAGCCACCAGCCAACTCATGTTTAGATTAAGATTTATGCGTTTTTGTCTGGATACTGCATAAGCAATGTGTCCTCCTCAGGTAATGAATGCATTAAGAGGCACATGATGTCTCCTTGTGTCTCACTGGTAATTTCGATTTTTATCATTTGGTTGAAGTATTGCCTATGTCTGTAGTGTTTTTAGGTATGAAATATCGGAGTGATCAATATCAGGAATCCTCTTACAGCAGTGTTTAGATTGAGAAATTATGATCAGAAAGACTTTCAGAAGCATTCAGCTTGACATATATTTAACACGAAACCAAGTTTTTAACTTTTTTTCCTGAGTCATCTACCATTAAAATGTTAATGCAGGGGGACGCCTGGGTGGCTCAGTTGGTTAAGCAGCTGCCTTCGGCTCAGGTCATGATCCCAGCGTCCTGGGATCGAGTCCCACATCGGGCTCCTTGCTCAGCAGGGAGCCTGCTTCTCCCTCTGCCTCTGCCTGCCATTCTGTCTGCCTGTGCTTGCTCTCTCCCCCTCTCTCTCTCTGATAAATAAATTAAATTAAAAAAAATGTTAATGCAGGATTTATCCATTCATGACTGTTATTTCTTCCTGGGCAATTTTTCCTTAAAAAATTTTTTTTTTGCTGTAGTAAAATACATAAAGTTTATCATTGTAACCATTTTTAAGTGTACAATTCCTTGGTATTAAGTACATTTGCAGTGTTGTACAACCATCATTACTATTCCTTTCCAGAACATTTTCAAAATCCCAAACAGAAACTCTGTACCTACTAAACAATAATTATCCATTTCCCCTCTGCCCCAGCTCCTGGTAACCTTACTTTACATGTCATCACAATATTTTAGTATAAACAGCAGCTTTCTGTTATATCTGGGATAAGGTCACTCAACTTTTGCTTCCATTTCAAGGCTATAATAAAAATGTTATTCCAATTTCTCCATTTTGGCACGAATTAATGTATAGTAACTCCAAATCCTGGTACGGGGAGCAATTTTATTCTGAAAGTTGACAAATAATTATTGGTTTGTAATTTTTACCTTCAGGGTTGGGGTATTTTGGATGGGATAAGGGCAAGGAGAGGTGAAATTATTCTTGTAGGGAAGAAGACCAGAATTTAAATTGCCTGTTCTAAAAAAAAAAAAATTGCCTCTTATGCTTTCCATCTTGGCCACCTACCAGTTGGGTATAGGCATTCAGATCATCTATGCTTTTGTACATGGCTTGATAGGTATAAATATATAGAAATTGGGATAAGGGCGCCTGGGTGGCTCAGTGGGTTAAGTCACTGCCTTCGGCTCAGGTCATGATCTCAGGGTTCTGGGATCGAGTCCCGCATCTGGCTCTCTGCTCGGCAGGGAGTCTGCTTCCCTCTCTCTCTCTCTCTCTCTGCCTGCCTCTCCATCTGCTTGTGATTTCTCTCTGTCAAATAAATAAATAAAATCTTTAAAAAAATGCATATTTAAAAAAAAAAGAAATTGGGATAAATTCTAGCAGTGTTAGAGGCTCAGGGTTCATAAAGGCACTTCTTCTCACTGCAGTCTTTGTGTGTCCCTATTCCCTGGTCTGCAAAGTGAACATAACAAAACCAAGTTCTCTGCAAAGGCTGCTTTGGGACAAAACTATAAAATACTTTGCAGAATAAAGGGGGCTCCTTATTCTTAGTAACATTCTCAGTGTTCTTTGGGGCTTCACTCACAATCATTATTCTGTGTTGAGAATATTTATTAGAACTAATTTTAATAGCACTGTAGAATATAGATTGTGTGGCCACTTGTCCTAGTTTGCTGGAACGGCAGAAACAGCTATAGATTTAAAAATTCTCATATAATATTGCTCAGATGATGCATCTATTCCTTTACTCTATAGTGCTGGGTGTCTTTTTCATTTCCTCGAAAAATTTAGCAAGGCCTTGAGACTGTGGACAGATTCCCTGGTTCATGTGAGCTGTAGATGTAAGAGAGACCCCAGCACTAGCCTGTGTCTTGCTCTTGAGAGATTAGTATATTGATAGATGGCATAATCCATTATTAGTTAGGTACCTGCACAGTTTACAGGATTTCTCTGTGGTTCACACAGTTGGGGAGGATTCCTTGACGCAAGAGGTCAATTTTTCTGAAGAGTCAGTAGTCTTTAGGGTCCTGCCTTAGCTTCCTACCTAGGGGAGATCTTAAATTGAATGAGGTGGCCCCCTCGCCATTAGAGTTCCTATGACCTTAATGATTCCTAGGGGGATGAGTTAGGAAGAGGTCAGGCAGTCCCTTTCTTGCTGTACATACCTTCTGCCTGAGGATTAAGGATGAGTGCCTTGAGGAGGTCTGAGCCTGCTGGAAGGACCCTTGTTCATTTCCTCCTTCTGTCTGAAGAATGATCAGGTCACATCATTTTTACTTCTGTGGTGGTACCAAATGTCATTCCAAGAGGCAATGACTGACTGTTTTGGTTCTATATGGTTGCCTGAAAACCACTCCAGTACTTGGTGGCTTATAGTAACCATTCTCACAGTTTTGTTGGTCAGGGATTTCAGAAGGTCTCATCTGGGCTTTAGATGGCATTGATTGGGTGGCTGGTACTGCAGGTTCCACTTCCAAGAATGTCTCTTCACTTTTAGGAACGTCTCCTCTGTCTGTGGCCTCTCTCCATGTGGTAGCTCAACCTCCAGGCCCTCTCCACATGGCTCAGCCTTCTCACATCATGGTGGCCCCTGGGGAGTTGGACTTCTCACAGGGTGGTGATGGAATGAAAGTTTCTCTTTTAAATTCAATTAGATATTGGCAGACATATTTGATATTGGGACTGTGATATTATTTTATTTTGTCATATTTATAACCTAATCAAGGTAGAATCTTAAAGGAAAGAAGGAGCACTTTATTTCCTCTGCTCTTTGTGTGGATGTTGGGTTGTCCAAATAGCAGGAGGTTCAACTTTTGGCTTGTTTTGGATTACTGAGCACATCCTTTAGAAATGATTTCCTAATGCTCTCGTGGCCATCTGGAGTGAGCACAGAAGACCTTTTACTTCATAAAAGTAAGCTGATAATAATAACAAGTTGAAACATCTTGATAATAAATATATTTGTGCAGCTTTTCTAATCCCAGGTTATTGAAACTCTGTCAGCCTTGGCTGGTATCCATGCCCTCTCTGTGCCCTTGTGTTTTCTTTTTTTTTCTTGCACCAGTCATGCTGAGTGAGCACTACAGCATTAGGAGGAGCAGTGGTACTGGGATGTGGAATTGGGGAAGGTAAAGCTGGGGTTCCATTGCAGTAATCCTACATTTTTAGCACAGGAGGGGCATGACGACTCCACCTCCCTTTTATGCACAAGGAAGAAGAGGTATAAAAAGATAAAGTAGCTTTCTTAATGGCAGCATCTGATTCTCTATCCTCTTCACCCTAGTACTGATTGATAACACAAAACAGATGTGCTTTGGGCAGGAGAATAATAAAGCTGGATCTTTTTATGATCCTGTACTTATTTATTTGTAGCACTGGATCTGATTTTCTTTCTTTATTTGACAGAGAGAGAAAGAGAGACCATGCTTGTAGGCACAAGCAGGGGGAGCGTCAGGCGGAGGGAGAGGCTGAAGGAGGCTCCCTGTGTGGGACTCTGGGATCATGACCTGAACTGAAGGCAGCCGCTTAACTGCTGAGCCACCTGGGTGCGCCTGTAGCCCTGGATCCTTAACGTAGGAAAAGCAATGTTGATTCTAACTAGAAGTTGTGGGCCATTTAATAACATGTGAGGCAGAATTATGAGGAAAGGTGAGAAACCAAGTGTCTTCTAGCTTTCACCATCTTCTCTTCTATTGCCCAAGTTAATGCAACGTCAGTTTTTTAAAACGTTTTTTTTTTTTTTTAAAGATTTTATTTATTTATTTATTTGAGGGAGAGAAATCACAAAGAGATGGAGGGGGGGGAAGAGAGAGAGAGAGAGAGGGAAGCAGGCTCCCTGCCGAGCAGAGAGCCCGATGTGGGACTCGATCC
This sequence comes from Mustela nigripes, assembly GCF_022355385.1. Lineage (NCBI taxonomy): Eukaryota > Metazoa > Chordata > Mammalia > Carnivora > Mustelidae > Mustela > Mustela nigripes. The sequence goes on along the minus strand of NC_081575.1, from coordinate 111,375,677 downwards.
CAGGACCCTGAGATCATGACCTGAGCCGAAGGCAGTGGCTTAACCCACTGAGCCACCCAGGCGCCCCAAGTTTTTTAAATGTAATCTCTGCAACCAATGTGGGGGTTGAACTTACCCACCCTGAGACCAAGAGTTGGATGCTATACTTACTGTGCCAGCCCGGCACCCCTAAATAGTCAATTTTTAATGCAAAAAAAGAAGGAAATTTTATTCATTCATTTATTTATTGAGAGAGGGAGAGAGGGGGCAAGGGGCAAATAGGAGGGGAGAATCTAAAGCAGGCTCCACGCCTAGTGCAGAGTCCAGTGTGGGGCTCTGTCTCACAACCCTCAGATCATGACATGAGCTGAAATCAAGAGTTGCATCCTTAACCAGCTGAGCCACACAGACACCCCTAAAAAAGGAAATTTCTGATACATTTTGCCGAACTTAAGAATACTGTTTATAGGGGCGCCTGGGTGGCTCAGTGGATTAAAGCCTCTGCCTTCGGCTCAGGTCATGATCCCAGGGTCCTGGGATAGAGCCCCGAGTCGTCGGGCTCTCTGCTGGGCCGGGGGGCCTGCTTCTTCCTCTCTCTCTGCCTGCCTCTCTGCTTACTTGTGGTCTCTATTTGTCAAATAAATAAGTAAAAATCTTAAAAAAAAAAGAATACTGTTTATATTACAGACAAAACGTGAAATTTACTAATACAAACACATTCTAGTCAGAGCTTTGAGTGCCCATAAGCAAGTCCTTAGAATTATTTTGAGTGCCCAGATTACAGGTTTCCCCCCTCCATACATGTATTACCTAGCACTGCAAGACTCTTTACGGGGTGTCAAAATGTGGGAGGATTTAAACAAATTCTCTTAAATGCTTCATGGGATAAGATGATCCAATGGGAACTGAATGTTTTCAATTAGGACGTTTCCATGGATACCATTAAGAGTGCCAAAATTCATAGCCACAGGAGATTTTACTTGCTTCAATATTGATTAAGAAATCTGAGAACAATCTCAAGAAGTGTAGGAGGTAGGTGGAGGATAAATTCTGAGGGTAGTATAAAATTTGCTTTTTGTCCCATGGTGAAGGGCTAGTCCAAATAAAATCCTAGGCTGTCAGCCAAGTCTAACAACAGGATTTCTGTCAAGAGAATGTCCAGAATAAAAGTGAACATGGGTTACTTTTATTCCAGGTGTAGATGTTATTTATTCATTCACATTCCTTTTTTCTGTGCTGGGTACAGGGCATTGGTAGTGTAAAAACAAGCACAAAAATCACAGCCCTTTGTATCTATGTTGTTTGTAAAGAAAACCTAAATGGTGTCTGTGAAGATCTTAAAATTTGCATCCCTCTGGGAAAGACTCACATCTTAGGTTATTACTCATTTTTAAACACGGATTCTTTTCCTGGGCTTTTGGATCTCCAAGGGATCTGTGGATAGAATTCAAGGGGACCTTGACCTTGAATGAAGAAAAAAAGTACATCTTTATTTTGACCAATAATGGATATTTAGCATTTTCATCAATCAGTAAATGCAGGCAACAAATCACAAAGCTATTAGTGCCACCTGTGACGGTGTTGGTGTCAGCTTCATAATGCATTACAGCTGTTGCAAATATCTTGCACTATCATTTATGCTAATGACTACTTCAAAATTTTGGCAGTTATTAGAGCTTCCATTTGTTTCTGATACTTAATACCATAATAAAATAACGTATTTATTGCTGAATCACAAATTAGTACAATATTTTAATAACCATTTCAGTAACTGGCTTCCCTTGCAGTGCTATGCTTATTTTTTGCATTTAAAAACATCATTCCTAAAACGGATCCATAAGGCTTTACCAGACTGGCAGAGAGTCCATGGCATAAAAAATGAAGAACCTCTTTCCTAATACAATGCACTATATAAGAGTTATCATATCTTAATTTTCTTTTTTTTTAGATTTTATTTATTTATTTGTCAGAGAGAGAGGGAGAGAGAGCAAGCACAGGCGGACAGAATGGCAGGCAGAGGCAGAGGGAGAAGCAGGCTCCCCGCCGAGCAAGGAGCTCGATGTGGGACTCGATCCCAGGACGCCGGGATCATGACCCGAACTGAAGGCAGCTGCTTAACCAACTGAGCCACCCAGGCATTCCATATCTTAATATTCTGACCACAGTTTAAGAAAGCAGTTTCCTAGTTAAGTGCCTTTCATCAAAAAAAATTTTTTTTAAATTAAAGTTCAAAAGGGAATTATTTTCTTTTGGCTCTTGTGTGGGTCCTGCAAAGTACTTTGTAGGCAGCTTTGACTTTCATTTGAGAATTTGCCTTCAGAGGATAAGATATTACCATGACAAAAGTTTAAGAAGAAAATGTTTTCCGGTCTGTGTTGGGTGTTGCTGTTTAAATCCCTGGGATTTGACCCAGATATAGTTGCCTGCTGACCCCTGTCCTTTTATACAGTTCTATACTATCTATTTTTTTTAAAAGATTTTATTTATTTTACAGACAGAGATCACAAGTAGGCAGAGAGAGAGAGGAGGAAGCAGGCTCCCTGCTAAACAGAGAGCCCGATGTGGGACTCGATTCCAGGACGCTAGGATCATGACCTGTCATCCAGACCTCAGCCACTGGAAGGCCCAACTGGAGATGGAGGATCTACTTTTGTGAAGGCTCACTCACATGGCTGTTGGCAGGAGGCCTCAGTTTTCACCACATGTTCCTCTCCTTAGGGCTGCTCGAATGTCTTCATGACATAACAGAAGGCCTCCCCCAGAGTGTGGGATGTGGCATCTGAGACAGACAGTAAGCTAGAAGTAACAGTGTGTGTGTGTCTACTTTTTTTTTCTAAAGTAAGTTCTGTGACCAACCTGGGGCTTGAACACATAACCCTGAGATCAGGAGTCGCATGCTCTGCTAACTGAGCCAGCCAGGTGTCCCCAACCCTTTTTTAAGAAGCCACAGTATTGGAGCGTCTGGCTGGCTTAGTCGGTTAAGTGTCTGCCTTTGGCTCAGGTCATGATCCCACAGTCCTGGGATCAAGCCCCACATTGGGCTCAGCTGGGGGGCGGTCTGCTTCTCCCTCGCCTTTTGCCCCTCCTCCATGCTTGTGTTCTCTCTCTCTCTCTCATATAAATACAAATCTTTAAAGAAAATTCCGTGGTATCTTTTATGTCCTCACCTTATCACTTCTGCCATATTCAGTTCAGTTGGTCACACGGAGAGCCCTGAAACAATGTGGGAAGGGGCTACACAAGGGCATCATGAATACTAGGACGTGAACATCACTGGGGGACCATCTGGGACACTAGTTACTACATGTGTAGGATCCTTATTTTCCATAGTTGCAAAATTGTAAGTTGTATTTTCTTTTCATATTTTAAAATTCCAAATCAGAATTTCTGACCATAAAATCCCCAAACCATTCACAACATAAATGTAAATATATGTTTATTTTTATAAATATCTAATGAATGGGCAAAATCAAATGCATACTATAAAAGCTGTGTTGCAAACACTTCATTTGGGGAATTTTTTTTTTTTAGGTTTCCACTTAAATTCCAGTTAAAATACAGCATAATATTAGTTTCAGGTGTACAATATAGAGTGATTCAACAATTCCATAAATCACCTGGTGCTCATCATGACAAGCACACTCCTTTGGGGGATTTGTTTTTTAATGGGCTGAACTCTTGAGTCCCGAGAAGTTCAGACTGCTGGTGCTTCCTTTTTTTCCTGGAAAACCTCCATGTACCAAAAACTGAATTCTTCATTTCCAAAGACATTCCAACTTCTTTATGGTTTTTTTTTTTTTAATTGCTGATTTGGTGCGCTTGAATGACAGCCAAAATAGAAGATAAATGGTAGATGCAACGTCTGGGTGGTTTCCATGGAGACTTCTTGCTGGAGCCTTTCTTTATTCATCGATTTCTGGGAAGCACCCCTTCCAGTTAATGTGTAGTGCCCATCAATCTAGTGGCTGTTGGAAAGGGGATTTGTTGACACGAATTCAGAATTGAGTTTTTCCATGTATCTCTGAAGTTGAATTAGGTTTTCCTGAAACTTGAAGATGTTAATGGGTCCTCTTCCTGAAGCAGTTTAACTGTACTTTTGTTTATCTCAACTTGGTTTGAGCTTTGGGGAATAGAAGATAGGCCTTGACTGGAAACAGAGGTATATGGATTTACTGTGTCTAATCATGCAACCATGAAATCAAAAACGTTTCCACCTCAGGAATCAGCCCATCACTTTTAACCACTGTTGATTGCATTGGCTTAGAGCTTTTTGCTGCCTTTAAGTATTTTCCTTTTCCTTTCAAAATTGTGTTCAGTTAGATGTGTCCAGTTCTACATGGAGGCTGGCTCACTCACTTTCCATCTTGACTGCTCCTGTCCCAATGTCATGCTTCATTTACACAGTGATAGCTTTCCTTGACTTTATCTATTGACTTGACATCCTATGCATCATATTTTCTTTCTTAGACGTAGGAAGATTGAAAAAAAATTGAGCATTTGAGGAAAATTTGCAAAAATGAAGAGCACTATGAAAGGCAGCTTTAATTTTAGTTTTCTCTGTAGCCAGAATGGGTGGCCACCTGATGGGCAGAACGGCCTTCTCATTGCACAATGCCCACTATAGGTGCTCAGGTCAGTCAAGATCAAGCTGGTTACCAGTACTACTATTGGTTCTAAGCGTAGCTTTGTACAGAGGATTTTACCATTTTTAATAGAGGTTATAATAAAAATGAAGTCTAGCGTTAAATTATCTGTATGTGTCTGGCATGTGGGTGCACTAGTTGTCTAATATATTTTTTTAAAAAGATTTATTTATTTGAGAGAGAGTGCATGCAATAGAGACAGTACAGGTTGGGTGGAGGGGTGGAGGGAAAGGGAGAAGCAGACTCCCTGCTGAGCAGAGAGCCCGCCATGGGGCTCAGTCCCTGGACCTCGGGATCATGACCTGAGCTGAAGGCAGGTGCCCAACCAACTGAGCCACCCAGGCACTCCAGTTCTCTAATATTTGAAAGGTAGGAAGCTGGAGGGTTTTTTTTTTTTTTTTAAAGATATGTATTATCAATTTTAAGAATTTTTTTGAGTATTATAAATGCATGACTGATGTTATTTTCTGATCCTTTAGTTTTGTGGGTAGTCATTGTGGAAAGGGACCAAGATGAGAATAAAAACTAATTATAAAAATACACTTGACCACTTTGGAAAACAGTGTGGAGATTCCTCAAAAAGTTAAAAATAGAGTTGCTTTATGACGCAGCAATTGCACTACTGGGTATTTACCCCAAAGATACACATGTAGTGAAAAGAAACATATGTACCCCAGTGTTCCTAGCAGCAATGTCCACGATAGCAAAATTGGAAAGAGCCAAGATGCCCTTCAACAGACAAATGGATAAAGATGTGGTCCATATATACAATGGAATATTACTCAGCCATCAGAAAGGATGAATACCCGTCATTTGCATCAGCATGGATGGGACTGGTGGACATTATGCTGAGTGAAATAAGTCAAGCAGAGAAAGTCAATTATCATATGGTTTTACTTACTTATGAAACATAAGGAATAACATGGAGGACATTAGGAGAAGGAAAGGAAAAGTGAATTGGGGGAAATTGGAGGGGGAGATGAACCACGAGAGACTGGACTCTGAGAAACAAACTGCGGGTTTTCCAGGGAAGGGGATAGGGGGACGGGTGAGCCTGGTGGTGGGTATTAAGGAGGCCATGTATTGCCTGGAGCACTGGGGGTTTTACATAAACAATGAGTCTTGGAACTGCATCAAAAACTAATGATGCATTTTATGGTGACTAAAATAACACAATAAAAAATACATTTGAAAGATTTGATTATGTTATGATTCATCAGAAGATTTTGTACAACTTACATATTGTGTGTTTTTACCTTTGGGACATGCGTTCTTAAGAGCTGACTTCTTTGGACTTTGTGGTGTGTGTCAGCTATGTCATCTCACAAGCATGTTTTCATCTGTGCATCATGTTATATTGGGACTTGGATGGAATGTAAATCTTTTATTGGCCTAAATCTGAGTCTAATCCTCTCCATGGCTTTGGTAGAAAATTGATTTCCTCTGCTGTGTCAAGATTTTTTAGGTCAGTGCTCTTTGGAAGTTTCCCAGTTCTCTTAGATTAAAATAGATTTTGTTTCTCTGCTGCATACTGGTATTCTTTAGTAGGACACTGGGATCTAGAAAGTGAGAAAACAGATCTTGATAAAATATCTATGGGTTCAGTGTCAGCTAACTTGTTGACACACTATACCTTTGAGGAGCCAAGGAGTTTATGTGGTTGGTCATCCTGGCCATGAAAAGCATGGAGATGAATGGTTTGGCACTGGTGAGTACTCATAGATATTTTAACTTGGGGTTTATTAGAGACATGTAGCATCTTGCCCCACCCAGTGATGCTCATGGGTGAATGATTTTACTTTGATTTCGACTGAAAAGCAATGAAATGAGGGGAGATGGAGGTTTTTCTGCTTTCTGAAGCCAAGAGGAGGTGTTTAGGGGATGCTTTGGTAAAAAATTATTACCAGTAAGTTTTATCTTTATTTTTCTCCTGGACAACGGAAGGACCTTTAACTACACTTATCCCTTCTCTCAACTTAATGTTATCTTTGTGTATGTAGTGTGTGTGTGTATACATACATATGTGTATTTTATACATATATGTATATATATGTACTAGAAACACAAAGTAGATCACAGACTTAAATATAAAACATAAAACTGTAAATTAAAAAAATAGAAAGACTTTAGGACCTAGGACTAGGCAAAGACTTTTTAGACTTGACACCAAAGGTATGATCCATAGAAGGAAAAAATGGTAAATTAGATTCCTTCAGAATTAACAATTTTTACTCTGAGAAAGACTTTTAAGAGACAAGCTACAGAGTGGAGAAAATACTTGCACATCACATATCTAACAAAAGACTATACTATATAAAGAACTGTCCAGACTCAACAGTAAGGAAACAGTCCAATTAGAAAATGGGCAAAAGACATGAAGAGATATTTCTGTGAAAAGGATATATAGACAGATGACAAATGAGCACATGAAAAGATGTTCAACAGCATTATCCATTAGGGAAATGCAAATTAAAGCCACAGTGAGAGATTACTACATACCTAGCAGAATGGCTAAAATAAAAAATAGTGACCTCACCAAGTGCTGATGAGGCTGCTGAGAAATGAGATCATTCATATCTTGCTGAGGAGAAGGTACAGTGATGTAGCCCCTCTGGAAAACAGTTTGGCAGTTTTTTTTTTTAAACACTAAATATACCATAAGACCCAGCAATTGCATTCCTGGGCATTTATCCCAGAGAAAAAAAGATTTATCTTTACCCAAAAACCTGTGCACAAATGTTTATAGCAGCTTGATTCTTAATAGCCATTAACTGGAAATGACACAGATGTCCTTCAGTGGGGAAATGGTTGAACATACTGGTACATCCATACCATGGAATACTATTCAGCAATAAAAGAGAATGTACTATGGATATAACAACCTGGATGGATCTCTAGAGAATTCTGGTGGGTGAAAAAAAGCCAATCCCAAATTGTCACATACCATGTAGTTCTATTTATAAAATGTTTTTTAAAGAACAAAGTTAGAGAAATGGGGAACAGATTAGTGGTTCTCAGGGCTTCAGGGTCACCGGCAGGAGTAAAACGATTGGCTATAAAAGGACAGCATGAGACATCGTTGTGGTGAAGGAAATTTTCTGTTCTCTCTTTTGCCTGTATCAAAATCAACATGCTGGTTGTGTTCTTGTACTGTAGTTTTACAAGATATTATTCAGGGGAAATTGGGTAAAGGATTCATAGAATCCTCCCCTTGCCATTTCTTAGAACTGCATGTGAATCTACAATTATCTCAAAATAGTTTAATTTTTAAAAAAGCAATTAAGAAGGAAAAAAAACAGCAGAGTCTACAAAGAGCAGACTCAGAAGAATCAGAAATAATAAATAATGTAGCACTTTTCTATCTGGTGGTGTTCCAGGGTTCTGGCCCAGTTTTGTTCTGAAATGGGCCCGTGTGAGTCCCTGTATGTAGGTGTATGATTGACTTTTTCCTCAAGTGCTTCTAATTTAGGAAGCTATTTTCTGCATGCCCTTTGTGTGCTTTTTGTCTCTGGTTTTGTGCTAGACACATACTAGTTTCTTCATTTCAGTTTCAAGGTCATTTCCAAGCACCGTTAACTTTTATGATCTCATTTTTTGCAGTGTGTTCTTACCTAAGGGCCAGAGTATCTGGACACTAGACTTGTTTTTCCCGAGTGATTTTTTTTTCTTTGTCTATGTGATAGAGATTCCTATTTGTTCGCTGATATTCATTCCCTTCTCTTTTGTAGTAGAAACTCTAGTTTTGAGTTGGGCGCATGACCGTTCAGAGTAAAAAGTCTGCATTTGCTCTGATTTCAGTAGCTAAGTGCAGCAGTGTGAACACGTATGAACCTTCTATTTTGATTAAGCCATAAATTAAATGGAACTATCCATTTGCTTTAACATACACTTAGTGACTAGATAAAATCAAATACTTTATATAAAAGCTATATGTTATAGGTTAAACTGTGTCACCGCAAAAAGATATGTTGAAGTCCTAACCCCCAGTACCTTGAAATGTGGCCTTATTTGGAAGTAGGTCTTTGTAGATGTAAGCAAGTTAAGATGAGGTCATGGTGGAGTAGGGTAGGCTCCTAATCCACGTAACAAGAATGCCATGAGCAGATGAAGACTGAGGTGATGTATTTACAAGCCAAGGAACTCTTGGGACTATCAGATGTTCGGAGAAGGTATGGAACAGAATTTCCCTTAGAGCTCTCAGAAGGCACCAACCCAGGGCGCCTGGGTGGCTCAGTCAGTCAAGCGGCTGCCTTCAGCTCCAGTCATAGTCCGAGGGTCCTGGGATCGAGCCCCATGTTGAGCTCCCTGCTCAGGCTGGAGCCTGCTTCTCTCTCTGTCCCCCAACCCCACCCCACCCCACTCATGCTCGCTTAAGAGCTCTCTATCTGAAACAAATACATTTTTTTTAAAAGGTACCAACCCTGTTGATACCTTGATTTTGGACTTCCAGCCTCCCAAAATGTGAGACGATGAATTTCTGTTATTTTAAGCTGTCCAGCTTGTGGTACTTGGTCACAGCAGCTCTAGGGAAACCAGTACACTGTTTTTCAGAACTTCCTGGAGTGTTTTTAAAAATGGGTTGGGCATGCAGAGGCTTCTTAATCTGAGTCCTGAGGTATTTGGACTGAGTATGCTTTCTTTTTCCTGGAAAATCTCACTGTACCAAACATAGACAATCTTCATTGCTCCAAAGCCCTTCCAACTTCCTTACATTTTTATTGCTAATTTGATGTGCTTGAATGCCAGCCAAAGAATAAGGTAAATGGTAGATGCCAGGACTGGGTGGTTTCCATGGAGATTTCTCACAGGAGCCTTTCCTGTCTTAGTTCAACAGTTGTCAGGGAAACATCAAGTTTCAATTTGTGGGGTCTGCCAATTTAAGTGGCTCTTACCAATTTAAGAGGACATGGTTAAACCTCTTCAGGATCCTAATAAATTTGGAGCAGAGCTCTTTTAGATTCTCTTGAAGTTGTAGTAAGTTTTTCTGTAATTGAGAGGTTTAACTAGTCTTCTGCTTGAAATGATTAAACTACCTATTTGTTCATATGCAGAAGATACTGATTGTGAGCTGTGGGGGAGGAAAGCTGAGGTTTGTAGAAAGAAAGGCCCATAGGCAGAGAGCTGGGGTCCAGTGTCGCATGACTTCCATTCATGATCTTTAGCACGCCCTGTAGTATGAGAGGTCCAAGAGGCCTGTCCTGTATGTAACTGTTTACAGGCTGTGGAGTTGGCAGTCTCAGTACTGTGTGTTTATTGCTTTTAGTTAGCTGTTGTAGGTTCAGTAGCTGATGGTGGGGGCACTTTAATGGAAATGGTGGCGAGAGCACAGATTCTGGATATACGTGGCTGTAACAAATGGGAATCCCTAGGGTTGTCGCTATTGTGACAGCTTCCTCATTGTGCTGTTTATCAAACAGTCAGCTATGGTAGATTGCAGAATTCCCCCAATATGGTGCATCTTCTTTTTTTTTTTTTAAGATTTTATTTATTTTAGAGAGAGGGAGTGTGAGCTGGGGGAGGAAAGAAGGGAGGGAAAAGAGGGGGAAAGAATCTCAAGCAGACTCCATGCTGAGTGTGGTGCCCAACGTGGGGCTCGATCTCATGACCCTGAGATCATGACTGAAGCCAAAATCAAGAGTCAGACACCTGATTGACTGAGCCACCCAGTCAGTCCTGCTTCTGTTTCTTCTTCTGCTGCTGCTTTTTAAAATTTTTAAATCAAGATGTGAAGTCTTTGTCTCCATCCTTAGAGTGTTGTCTCATCTCGTGACTTGCTTTAATCATAGACTATAGTAGAGGTGACCTTGTGCAAGTTTTGAGTCTTGGTCCGAAGAAACATTTCACCTTCAGTTCTTGCTGCTTTGGGAGCTCTGCCACCAAGTGAAAAAGCCGAGGCTCACCTGCTGGAGGATGAGAGGCTGTGTGGGGGGAAATGGGGGTCCCCAGTCACCCTGTAGCTGACTGTGGAAGCTTAAGTGAGCCCCACCTGACATCGGCAGAGTCTGGTCCACATCAGTAAAATTGCCTAGCTGAGCTTAGCCCAAATTGCTGATCCCCAAATTATGCACTAAATAAATGTTTTAAGGACTAACGTTTTGGGTGGTTTGTTATGCAGCAACAGATAATTGATAGAGCTGAGTTTGGATGCTCTGGGCCGATTAAGTCTACTTTTGACCTGTTCTCGATAACACCCAGGAGAGTAACACCATCATGTTACTAACAGGAATTACCTGTGGGTAATTTAAGCAGAAAAGGAATTAATTGGGTAGCTCAGTCTTTTGCTAAGAAAGCTGGGAAAAGGTTTGAAAAGTGCACAAGGAGCAGCACTGCTAGAACTGCAGCTGTATCATGCCACAGATTTGGTTTGGTGAAATGCTAGTACTGTAGCTACTGAATACTGGACGCCTCTCGGTACACCTCTCTTTGCCTGCACTGGACCTCAGGTATGGGGCTCCGCACCTCCGTGGCGCCTGGGAACTGATGTTGCTGCTGTTTTCAGAAAACAGTGATCTACTGTTCTTGCTGCTTTGCCCAGTCGTTAGTGATTCAGGTGGCCTGTGGGGTCCCTGACCAAGCTGAGGGCCTGTGCCCATACCCTGATTTAGCCAAAATTAGGAAGCAGAGTATCTGACATTTTTAACTTACTTAGCTGAATGCAGGTAGAAAATTTCATAAACATGGGCAAGGTGTTGTTATGCTGTGCAGCCAAAAGAAAAATCACAAAATGTTCATTAGTTTCTGTTTTGTGCTGTGGTTAACTCAGTCTCAGCACACTTATGAAACCGGCTTTGAGGGTCATTCCTTAGTTCTATGGAGAGAAAGTAGTCTGAGCCTGTACCCTTTACACCTGCTCCCTTTCCTACAGATACGTGCCCATGGCCATTTGGAAGTCCAAAAAATAAGTGGGCCCTGATATACATGTATCTCTGGTTGCCAAGGTACAAACAGTATGTGTCTTTCAGTTGGTAGGCCCAAAGAGACTCCATTCACTGCCACAGTGCCCCACCTAAGAGAGTTGAATGAATGAATGGTGTCTTAGTGAACATAAGGGGTTGCCTATTTGTGCAGTGAATTTGGTTCATATGAATTGCTGGGTGGCAAGATTTTAAATTCAGGTCATTTCTCATTTTCTAGAATTTCTGTGATAACCATTCTGAATCCTGAAGTGCCCATCTGCAAAATCATTTATGTAGCATTAGTTTAAATATTAGAAATAATACTGTGTCTAAGAAAAGCATAATGCTTGGAGAGTGTGTAGTATGTGCTTATGAAATGTTGATCCTTTTTTCAAACTTGGATACGCATACCCCAATCAGATCACATCTTATCTCAGGCTACTATAACAAAATACCCTAAACTGAGTGGCTTATAAACAACAGAAATTTATTTTGGACATTTCTAAAGGTTGGAAGTCCAAGGTCAGGGTGACAGCATGGTCAGGGTCTGGCGAGGGCCCTCTTTTGGGTTGCAGACAGCCGGGTTCTTGCTGTGTCTTGACATGGCAGAAAGAGGGAAGCTGACTGTCTTGTGACTTTATAAGGGTACATATTCCATTCATGGGGTCTCTAGTTCATGTTCTCATCTAATCCTGATCAGCTCCCAAAGGCTCCATCTCTTAATACCATCACATTGAGGGGTAGGGTTTTCACATATGAATTGGGAGGGGGCACAAACATTGAGTCCATAACAGATTATAAACTCTTGGAGGGTAGGGACTATTCTTTCTCTGTCAAATCTCTAGGCATGGCTTGTGAGAATGGATTGTTCTTGGGGTAGATTGTCTTGGGAGAAATCAGGACCTAGACCTCAGGTCGTCCACTATGTGTGTTGGGGGGAGTGCCAGTTTAGGGGGGGATGGGTGGATTGTCTCAGATGAGGCAATGCAAAGTCTATCCCGATGGAATAGTGTCTAAGGTGATTCAAGGTAGAACATAGGAGATCCACCTGGATCCTAGGGATGTCTCTCCTGGCAAGCGTAACTCAGTAACAGGAGACCTAAGAGCAGGGAAAGTTTGGGGATTTGGGTACCGGGAAGTGTCAGTGTGTACCTGTGGGTGAGGTGCAGGACAAGGACAGACAGTTGAGAGCAGGGCCAGCCCTTAAATGGTGGGTGTCTGTTAAGCTAGAGTGGGGAAAGGATGGATGTTTATTGATGGGGCAGAGAAAGGGGATTTGGTCCTGGAAAGAGGTTAGTCTCCTTAATATATAACGTGGCCCATTAGGTCACAGTAGGACTAGTAGCAGGGTGGACTTGGAGCTGGGTTCTGGCTAGTTGGGCTGAAGAATTCATTTGCATTTGCTGTGACGACGCTGGGGGACTGAATGTGCTGGGCCCTGCTGTGGGGAGAACAGTCATGAACAGTTTCAGTGTCCTGTAGTATAGATAGTCTGCTTTGAGGGGGCCAGCTTTCTTGCCAGGAGGCTGCCAGAACGACAGGGAGGGGAGAGGAGCATTTGTTATTTTAACAGTTGAAAGCGTCTTCACTAAGAATTCGACAAAGAAACCCAATTAATGAAGTCAGATTTCTCACCCCATCAAAAAGTGCTGGAAGGTTCTGATCTGTCTGGGTTTAAGTTGGAGAGTGAGAACTCTAATGTGATCTGAGACCCAACTTCCATTCATTTATCCCCTCCCAAAGCATTTCAAGGACTGGTATATGATGCATGGGAGCTCCACTGCGGTGAGCTGCCTTCTCTTACCCTGTTTCTCACTATAAGGCACTGGTTTGAAACGGGAATGTGTGTATGAGTGAGTGCATGTGTGTCTGTGTGTGCACAGCCGTGTGTAACATAAAAGATACATAGAAGGGACTGAAATGAACAAACTTACAAAAATACCAAATAACCCAACCTGTAATTTTATTTTTGAAAAGCACTAAAACTGTCAATAAACAAATTGCCTGAAAAGTGAATCCTTTGTCATGTGTGGTCACCTGAGATTTTCCTGTCTCCAGCTGTACAAAATTCTGTGATGTGGCAGAGCCCGGAAACCAGGGCCAGCATCCTAAAATGAATCTGAACCACCGTTGCATTTTAATTCAGTTCTCGTGTCAAGACTGTGTGTGAGCGTGTGTGTTCCTTCATCTCATTGATTCCTGGCATTTGAATCAGTATCTGGCACACGGTCAGCCCGCAGTAAATGTTCTTACTGTTGATTCTGTTGTTCTTTTCCCCTATATTGTTCTACATCCCAGTGACTGTCTTCCTGGGGTGGGAGGGATGCTTCCTTTGTTCCTGGCTGGTTCACTCTCATTGCACTCTTCCCCTCAGCTCACTTGGAAGTGTCAGATCCTGGGTTGTCCCCAGGCAGGCACATGGGCAGCCATTTGGACAGGTTCAAAAGCTGTGGCGTTGGCTTTCCAAAGAATACCTGGTTTATAAAAGTCATAATAAATCATTGTCATCAAATGTCATCACTACCCGTAATCTTCTCTCATTCCAAATGACAGTTTAGGTGCATGACAAAATCTGTAGAATCACTCTATCCACCTGATAAATGCCAGTCCACTGTGCAAACACCAAAGCAGCTAACCTGAGTGTAGAATTTCTTTGAATTCTCATCTTTGGGAACCATATTAGTTTTACATTCAACTCCTTAACATATTTCTTTGTCTCAATTCAAAAGTGATCTCCCTCCTGCAAAAACAAACAAATAAAAATGGAGTACATTCAAAGTTCTGGGGGGATATGTTGCATTTCTCTTGGACTTTGCTTGGAATCAGATGATTTTTTTTTAAAGATTTTATTTATTTTTATTTTATTTTAAAGATTTTATTTATTTTTTTAAAAGATTTTATTTATTTATTTGACAGAGAGATCACAAGTAGGCAGAGAGAGAGAGAGAGAGGAGGAAACAGGCTCCCTGCTGAGCAGAGAGTCCGATGCGGGACTCGATCCCAGGACCCTGAGATCATGACCCGAGCCGAAGGCAGTGGCTTAACCCACTGAGCCACCCAGGCGCCCCTGGAATCAGATGATTACAAAAGGACTTAGCTGAACTCACCAGCTATCCTGGTTGGAATCAGGTGGTGTCTTTGATCCTTTAAATCTGAAAAAGTTTTTTTGAATACCTTGATGTAGTCACATAAAGCCCAATTCAGTGGTGCAAAACAGTATTCATAGGGGTTCAGAGTTAAAACACAGTAGAGCATATTTAAGGTCATCCATAAGCCTTCTTAGTGGGAAATCAATGGGATGGGTGCTGTGGAGAGTGCAAGGATGATTTTAAAAAGTCAGGACTTGGGGCGCCTGGGTGGCTCAGCGGGTTGGGCCACTGCCTTCGGCTCGGGTCATGATCTCGGGGTCCTGGGATCGAGTTCTGCATCGGGCTCTCTGCTCAGCGGGGAGCCTGCTTCTCTCTCTCTCTCTCTCTCTCTCTCTCTCTCTCTCTCTGCCTGCCTCTCCGTCTACTTGTGATCTTTCTCTGTCAAATGAATGGATGGAATCTTTAAAAAATAAAAAAATAAAAAGTCAGGATTTGCCCTCAAGAGACTTGTGGCCTTGTAGGGGGATGTAGCAGGTATCCTGAGAATCATAATACAAAGTAGAAGTGGTAAGTGGCAGAGGGAGAAGTTCAAACTATAGTTTTGAATTCATTTTTATAGAATTTATGGTTCTAGAAAAAGCCTGCATCCAATCTAGTCAGAGTGCTTTGTTCCATTAGAGGAGACTTGAGACCAATGGAGGTCAGGTGCCTTCCCCTTGGTCACCCAGTCTGGCAGAGCTACCTTTGACAAAGATAACGCATTTTTATAAAGCGAGGTGCTGCCTTGATCTGTGTTGGCGACTTCGAGGAAAGAGCACTGTGTTTGCGTGTTAAGTCTGGGCTGGGTGAGTGAGGATCGTTGCAGCTTTGCCCAGTTGGGCACTTTGTTTTGAAATTGCACCTGGAGCAAGTGGGAGGAGAATGGTTTTGGGTCTGTCTGTAATATTTTCTGCTGGCGTGGGGTTTGGCTTTGTCTCTTAGAACTTTTTTGAATTCACTTTAATTAGATAATACATGTATAAGATTCAGAATTCAGAAGGTATAATATGAAATACAGCAAACTCTTCCCTACCCCTGTGCCTTGGCCAGCCTGTTCCCTTCCCTCCGTCCCTCCCCTTCCCTTCCCTGGAGGGCAGCTGGCAGCCACGTTTGTTAGCTTCAACTTCCAGAGATAGCGTATGGATGTATGAGTAAATGTGTCTCCAGTCGACCCCCTTCAAAACACAACCTCCTCTACCTATACTGTGCACCTCACTTTTTCTGTTTCAGCAGTTTAACCTGATGACCTTTCCGTGTCATTCATGATCCTAGGAGCTTCCTCATTCTTGTGCAGGTTGTGGCTTTTGTTTCTTGTGGCAGGTCGCTGAATCCACTCTAGATAAAGTCGAACCAAAGAGGGATTAGGATTTTGGGTAACTGGTGGAATTGTTTGGAAGCTGGAGAAGAGGCCAGCATCTAATTTTCCGAGCCCTGCATAGCCCTAGTGGTAAGTGGAAGCCACCTGTGCTCTTGCTCGTACTGCACAGTGGAGAGCAGGGCTTGCCTGCACTGCAAGGGCTTCCATTGTCACCCTGAGCCAGGGAGATGGCTTTGCAGCTACTGCAGCTTCCCACCTGCAAAAGTAGATGCTCTGAGCAAGCAAGCTTCTCTTCCCTTATATTTCTCACTTCCAGAGTGAAGTCATGTGTACATATGTTTGATCAGTGGAGCCATGGTCACATGTTTGCAGTTTAGCTGCAAAGAAGCCTAGGAATTTGATTCTCAGCTTTCAAGTTGGGAGGCGAGACTTGTAACATGAGAAATTTCTCCAAATAGAGAAAAGCTTTCAAAAGACGATGGATAATCACAGATATGACACATGTCTACTAGAGCTGCCTAGAATTCTGTTGTGTGGATGAATCACAGTTGATTAAACTAATATTTTAGATGAGGGACCTCTTCGTGTTTTCCAATCTGTATCTTAGATAATATGTATTGAATGCTGTTGTACCTATGTCATTTTACTTGTGTAAAATGGAATATAAATTCATAGAAGTAGATTTCCTAGATCAAAGAGTTGATTATAATTCTTAGGGATATTGCCAAATGGTCTCTGGATGTTATACCAATCTGTGTTTCTGCTAGCCCTGTACAAGCTCCTGATTTTTTGCTGACAGTCTTTTCCCTGTTCAGATTTCATCAGAGCCAGAGTGGCAGGCTGGGTCTTCCCCACTAACGGGGTAAATTTTGGGCCTTAGGCCAAAAATCCTGGCACACCAGGTCTGGGTTGTAACCTCTGCCAGGACAGTCTGTTTTTAGCATCTGGGCTGGATTCAGCATATAATTTTATTATAGATTCTCTAGCCTTAAATTAAATGGCATCTTGGGGCATCTGAAAGATAATGTAGCTTCCAAAATGGATTTGCAACTTGGGAGGAGCTTACATGTTGAGAGGACTTGAATCACTATGTTATTGCAAATGCGTAAGGACGTTTTCAAAGAATGGTTATGAAGATTTATAATACCTTTTCCCCTTTAAAAATAAAAAGCAAAGCAAATAAGTGAAATAAGCCAGACAGAGACAAATACTACATGGCATCACTTCAGTGTGGAATCTTGGGAGGGAAAAAAAAGGTCCGATTCATGGAAACAGAATAGCATGGTGGTAATCAGGGGCTGCGGTGGGTAAGAGGTGGAGGAAAGGGGGAGAGGATGGTAAGAGGGTACAGACTTGCCCTTCATAAGCTGTGCAAGGTCCGAGGATCTAATGTAAACATGGGGACTGTAGTTTATAACACTGTGTGGTATAACTGAAATAGGCTAAGATTTAAGTGTTCTAACACACACAAAATAGGTGAGGTGACGAATGTTTTAATTAACTCTGGGGGCAATCCTTTCATAATGTGTATGCATATAGAATAATCACAATATACACTTCATATGACAATTTTTTTGTCAGTTATACCTTAAAGCTGGAAAAAAGGGCAGAATCTTATTTTTAGGATGTTAGATTATTGCATAAATTTTGCTTCTTACTGAAATCTGGCATCCAGTTGCCCCAGTTGAAAATATGTAGTAGTATAGGAAGCCCTTGTTCAAAAGCTTCTGAGAATTTTAAACAAATTTACACAAATGGGTAGAAAATGGGGGGTAAATACACGTGTGTGATTTTTAAAAAAGATTTTATTTATTTGACACAGAGAGAGAGAGAGATCACAAGTAGGCGGAGAGGCAGGCAGAGAGAGAGGAGGAAGCAAGCTTTCTGCCAAGCAGAGAGCCCAATGTGGGGCTCGATCCCAGGACCCTGGGATCATGACCTGAGCCGAAGGCAGAGGCTTAACCCACTGAGCCACCCAGTCGCCCCATGTGTGTGATTTTTAAAAAAGATTTTATTTTATTTGAGAGGGAGAGAGAGAGCTTGAGTGAGCACATGAGCAGGGGGAAGGTTAGAGGAGAGGAAGAAGCACGAGCAGGGAGCCCAACTATGTGGAGGCTCAGTCCCACGGCCTGGAGATTGTGACTTGAGTCTCAGGCAGATGCTTAACTGACTGAGCCACCCAGGCCCTGTGTTCTTCCCCAATGGAAGTGTTCGCTCTTTAAGCTGGCATTTACTGAGTATAGCTGATTATTTCAGGAAAATACCCTTTCTGCGTGGCTATTGAGAGTATCTTCAAGGATATAAAGTACAGCTCAGGGAGGCAGTGTGATGTTGTGCAGAGGTTGGTAACCCTTTGTGTAAAGGGCCTGGTAGTAAGTGTTTTAAAGCTTTGTAGGCCTAGAGGCAGAATTGAGGACATTAGTAGGTACTTATATAACAAGAGACAAAACAACTTTCCACAAGCTTTTTATTGACAAAATTCAAAATACAACAATCCAGTCCTTTTTTTTTTTTTTTTTTTTTTTTTTTGTAATACAGGTCTGCTAGTAAGAAACATGGGATTCTTGTTTTTCGGATAACATTTTACCTAATGGGATTCAAAGCTAGCGTTCCCTGGTCATCAAATTGATTGCAAATGTTCATTTGTTAAAACCGTTCTCAGCTCACAGGCCGTAAAAAACCAGGCAATGATCCAGATTTGGCCCGTGAACATTATTAGTTTTCCAACCCCTGTTGTAATGGGAAGACCATGAGCTTTGGACGCATGATTGTGTAGGTTTGAGTACTGGCTCTGAACTTGGACTTCGAACATCTCACTTAACTAAGTTGTGGTGTTTATTTGTGCATAAACTGGAGGTAATCACATACCACGTAGAATAAATATCTTCCCCATCTTTGTTGTGATTTTGAATTAGGATTCCAGTTCTATAGATGTTGATGTAATTTAGCTAGACTTACTTAGAATTAGTAACAGATTGAAGAGGCAGTTTGTCAGGGGATAGAATGGTCTCAAAGTACTATGTGAAAACATGTTTTTGCAGTGGAGAGATCTGGCTGTCACCACCTTAACCAAATGGCCAAGCTTAGCAACCAGTGGTGAGGTGTTCTGACATTATGTGCCCCTCACTGATATGTACCTCTTACTATATCACAGGACCACCTATGTGGTGTTGCTGCCAGAAATGTTTGACGTGAGTGTTACCATAAGGAAACAGACAAATCTAAACTATGGAACATTCTTCAGGAACATTGTACACTCTTGAAAGGATTCAGTGTCATGACTAACCAAGTGAGTTGGTGCTAGATTAGGGGAAGATTAAGGGGAGGCAAGATAAAAATGTAATGCATAAGCATTAATTCAATCTTGGATATGAAAGAGTTCTGTAGGCCATTTATAGGACAATTGAAGGAATGTGAGTAGGGACCATATGTTGTATGATAATATTAATGTTGATTTCCTGAGGTGTGACGATGGTGGGATGGTATAGGAGGATATCTCTGTTTTGGGGAGATGAATAATAAAGTATTTAAGGGTGGGGGAGAGAGGCAGTGAGAGAGTGAGAGAATGAGAGAGAGAAAAGAGCAAGTTGTTTTGTTCAGTGCTGCTCACTTTGTAGCATGGCCCAAACACAATGCTTATAATGGGGAGGTACCAAATACATTTTAAAGTGTTAAGTATTTCTAAGTACTGTGGTACTTCATGTTGAGTATTTGGATGTGGAGGTTCTTATTTTTTTGGGCAGCGCACCCAGGTACCTCTGGGCTGAAAATCCCTCTGGATTTTTAGAATGTGTAAATGAATAGGAAAGGAAAACTCAGGTTGGTTGACCCAACTCTTCAGCTGGTACGACTTGTCAGCATGTCCTTGAAATATTCCTCTGTATTTCTGTTGTTGAGGGTGCCTGCTTGGGGGCTGACATCCCCTGGGGGTATGCCGAGTAGAAGGAGGCTTGGAGGAAGAGGCCTGCCATGTGTGTCTCCAGAGCACCAAGCTGCTGGAGTGTCACTGAGATCTTCTGGGCTCTGAGGCAGAGGGCAAAATAAAGCATGATGAGGCCTTTCCTTGTGCTTTGATCCTAAGCAGTCCTTCCTAGTCGAGCAGGCATGGAACAGACAAGTTAATAAGCTCTTATATTCCTGCAGGAACTCTTATGGCTATATGGTGTGAGAGGACTAAAGCCAATTTAGCAGCCACTTGTAAAAGTAATTATAAGATGAGAGAAAGAAGAGCGATTCTGTTACTACAGACTGTGAAAATGAATTAATTCAGCAAACATTAATTGAGCAACTGAAAAATAGCAAGCATTGGAAAATATGAGTCCTGGGGTACACATGATAAAGATATACTCTTGCCTTGGGCTGGGCATGTGGGGGGGTAGGGGAAGGAGTTGGGGTATAGTGGAGACAGTGACCAAAATACAGACTTGGCAATATTACAGGCCTAGTGATGTGACAGAAAGCTAGCGAAGAGGGTTATTGGAATGCAGAAAACATGCCATATGGAGTTAAGGTTGCAAACATAAGGTTGGTCTTGAGGTGATCTGGAGAATGAGTCTTGCGGGTAATGAAGTGGGGAGACCTCCAGCTTCCAGACGGGATATACCACGTGCCCGAAGGCTTGAATGACTCTTATGTGTTGAGACTGGTTGGCATCTGGAGTGGCTGAAGCTTTAGATGCTTGGTGGAGAGGAGACAGACATGGGGTTGTTGGAAAGGTAGTTTAGGCCAGATGGGAGGGCCTCAAAAGCCATGCTCAGGAGTCTGGGTTTTACAGGAAGGGCTAGAAGCTAGGAGGAGGAGGAGGAGGAGGAGGAGGAGGAGGAGGAGGAGGAGGAGGAGGAGGAGTGAGGAGAAAGAGGAGGAGCAAGGAGCGCTGAAAGTCCCTTTGAATGGGAGGTGATCTTGTTTCTGTAAGATC
This sequence comes from Mustela nigripes, assembly GCF_022355385.1. Taxonomy (NCBI): domain Eukaryota; kingdom Metazoa; phylum Chordata; class Mammalia; order Carnivora; family Mustelidae; genus Mustela; species Mustela nigripes. Next base: position 111,354,795 of record NC_081575.1, on the reverse strand, counting down.
TCATGGAGGGAGTGTGGGGATGGTGTGGTGAAAGTGCACGAGTCTAGGGGCAGGGCTTGAAGTAGCTGATGTGTGAGTTAGGAACCGGAACTTGGCAGCTGCAGCAGAGAAAGAATAGAAAATCAGGGTCCACTGGTGCTCTTGCAGAATTCTTTCTCCGAGCACAACTCCTCCTAACACAACTTTCTATAATTTTTAATCTTTCTAAGGAAGTCTTTAAAAAATACTTGAAGAAGAGAAGCTTATTCCAACCTTTGAATGGTCTGAAAATTTATTACATTTCAGCTAGGAAAGAAGTATTATTTCACGCAAACTGGAACATGTGTGGACTGATTACTCAGCACAGCCACTTAAGCTTTCAGAGTTAGGTAGGAGGGAAGCTATTTTAGTGGCCTTCAGTCTTCTTCCAGAACTTTGTCCAGGTTCCTCCCAAATGCTTGGTGAATTTTTCTGATTTGTATTCAGCACCCCCACAGTTCATTGTACATCTGTAAGCTGTAAGGAAGTTGATTTCATCCAACACCCCCCCCCCCACCATCTCTGGCCTTCCACCTGAGAAAACAAATACGAGTCCATAGGTTCTTGTCCTGTGTCAGAATTTGCACAATGTGTAATCTGAGATGGGTCCAGCTGAGAGTATTACAGTTCTGGAGTTTAAAAAAGAGGAGTGGAATCTTTGTATTTTTTCTTTATTTTGAGCAATGCTTGGCAACTTGGACTGTTTGAAGGAGCAGTTACGTAAAATATCTCCTGCTAATTGAGTATTTGGGGAGAAAGCACCACCTTATTGTCTTCAGTTCATGTTAAAATATTTCTACCAACAATTTAGAGCTTTTCCATGGAGAATTTAATTTAGCCTTAGAACGTCCTGAACCTTGAGAAACTAAACTTAGAAAATTTTGAGTTGAGACATTTCGGTCTTACAAGGGTCCATACGTAAGTTCAAAAGGCTTATAATTACTTTCTCTTCCTTATGGCTTGAATATTTTGGAAAGTTCTTGGGATATTTCTTGGAGGGTTAGTGTACCAAAAAGCAAGAAAAGTGACCGATGGGCTTACCTTACCTATGTGTGTATGTTCCATGTTTGCTACAAAGCAGTGACCCTAGTGGTGTGTGAGACCCAGGGACACTTTCCAAGGTAAATGAAGCAGTTTACTAATGTCAGTTGATGAAGTAATGGTGGTCTCAAAGTACCAAGTGGAAGTTTAATAACAATTAAATTTACCTTTAGTTAAGAGCTTTTCAGTTCTGTGTATTCCTTACGGCAATGGAATAAATGAAGGCTAACTTGATACTGAATTAACACTGAAATAGTTAAATTATTTGCATGTCAAGTAGTATAGTTTTTTAGGGATGATTCTGCAACACAACTGTATTGATGCTGGAACCACATTGATGATGTTGGTGTTTTTTCCCGTGTGTGGGCAAGCCTGTACCTGAAGACGTATGACTTCTGTGTTCCCAGCAAGGGATGTATTATACAACTCAGGGACTTTTTGTTTGTGAGGGTGGGTTCATTGCCTTGATTGAGAATTTTTTTCAATCCTGTGCATTACATTCTGGATGCCTATCCTTGTGCTGGGAGGTGAATGGAAGTTACCTCTTGCCCTTGGAGAGAAGACACTTTAAAGGGAGGCAGAGAGAAACAGATAATTGTAATATGGGATAAGTGCTGAAATAGACATGAAAAAGCTTGAATGTGGAGAATGTCAAATATACACATACACATAAGTACAGACAGTAGGAGAATGAATGAACCCTCACGAACACCATCATAAACCCTCCCGAACACCATCACTCAAACAGTTCTCATCTCACGGCCATGCTTGTTGTAGCCATACGCTCTGCTCTACTTACTCCCCTCCACCCTTTTGTTTGGAAGCAAATCCAAGACAATATATCATAGGGTGGGCATTTATAGATATTTGAAGAGTCAGAGAGTACACAGGGAAAATAAACTATACCTGGGGAGTTGGGAAGGAAGGAGCTCTGGAGAAGTAGCATTCAAGAATGGAGGGAGTAAGTTCTGGTTTCAGGTGAAAGGGAAGGGACCCAACGATTACTGCATTGTATTAGGGCTATTTAGTACACTAGTTCATTTTCTTCTTCGCAATAGTCCTATGAGGGAGGCACTATCTCTGTTTTACAAATGAGGAAATTAGGTTTCAGGCAGATTAAAATAAATTTGCCTGAAGTTATAAAACTAATTAGTTTTCCGGGTTGCAAACCAGCCTTGACTTAAAGCCTATTTAGTTTGCCATCTTTTGCACCATATGCATAGATACACAGAAGTGAAAGTACAAGATGTGTCTGTGAAAGTGGGACATGTGGAGTGCAGCTACAGGATGTGTTTGTGTGCGTGCCTGTGTGTGTGTGTTCATGTGTCTGTGTGTTTGTCTGTGTTTGGAGATGAAACTAGAGAAGGTGCTCTGGGCCAGGTTGTGAAGGGACTTTAATGCCATACTAAAGAGATAGAATATTGTCCTGAGGTTGGTGGAGTTCCAGCTGAGAGGTCTTTTTTTTTTTTTTTTTTAAGATTTTATTTATTTATTTGACAGAGAGAGATCACAAGCAGGCAGAGAGGCAGGCAGAGAGAGGAAGGGAAGCAGGCTCCCCGCTGAGCAGAGAGTCTGATGTGGGGCTTGATCCCTGGACCCCGGGATCATGACCTGAGCTGAAGGCAGAGGCTTTAACCCACTGAGCCACCCAGGCGCCCCCAGGCTGAGAGTCTTAAAGCACGAGAGCAGTGTTGTCAACTTCTCCAAAGGAAGAATATGCATGATATATGGAGACGGACTGGAACTGGAAGATGAGCTCAGGTGAGTACAGGTCAGAAAGATTATTTACTCAACCAGTACTTATGAAGTATAGACAATATGGCAGAGAACGATGAACAAGAAGCACATCTCCCTATTTCATAGAGATTAGTAGAGAATTAGTCACATGCAAATGGCCTGTTGTAATGTGATTTATAATAAGAAATATATATTTGGTCTTCAACCCAGTTCCTATAGCACAGAACTCCTAAAATCCTTGGAATTTCCTGTGATCAGAGCAGTAACTGTGTCTTTTGTTACGTTAATAAGGTGACTTGGGGTAAGCCCTTAGCGAACCTGAGATGCAGGCTGGTTGCCAAGGGAAGCAACCGTGGGATTTGGAGATTTGGAACTTCTCATATCCTCCCTTCACAGACCTCCAGGCAGGGAGGGCACTGGGGGTTGAATCAGTCACCAATAATCAGTGATCTAATCAATCATGCTTATGTAATGAAGCACCCATTAAAAACCCCAAAGGACAGCTTTCAAAGAGCTTCTGGGTTGGTGAGCTCCAGGTATCTGGGGAGAGTGGAGTGGTGCTCCAAAAGGCTATAGAAACTCTGCACACTCCCCCATACCTTGACCTATTAATTTCTTTCATTTGGCTGTGCCTGGGTTATATCCTTTTTATAATAAACTTAATCCACTGAGTAAAATGTTTCTTTGAGTTCTGTGAGCTGTTGTAGCAAATTAACCAAACCTGAGGAGGGGTCACGGGAACTTCTGATTTATAGCCAATTGGTAACAAGCTGGGGTTGTGACTGATGTCTGAAAGGGTGTGTGTGTGTGGGGGGGGACCCAGGGAGCAGAGGACCAAGCCCTTAATCATTCACGAAAACCTCCTATATCTTGGGAAGAACAGTGAGTCTGCAGTATTTGAACCACGACTTGCTCCCTACCTGCCCTCCACCAGTTCCATATGAGGAAAGCTCCGTTCCTGATGGACCCAGCCAAGAGTCTGATGCTGTCTATACATAATCCTGTCAGAGCAGAGTTGAACGGCAGGACACCCAGATGTTGTGCTGAACAACAGGACACCCAGATGTTGTCTGAATTACTTGGTGCTGTGTGGGATACCTCCCCCTTCACATTCTGGGATTGGTTTCAGGACCATAATACCTATGATCCTATGAAAAGGTGATACACTTTCTAGTTCTCAGAAAAATGCAAAGTAAAACTGCAGTGAGATACTAGCACAGTCCTATTAGAACGGTGAAAATGAAAAAGCCCAAGGATACCAGTGTTGGCAAGGACGTAAAGCAAACTGAATTCCCAAACACCATTGGTGGCAGGGTGGCCATATCTACTAACACTAAACATATACATATCTGGTAAGCCAGCAATTGCCACTCTTAGATAAAAATCTAATAAGAAACGTATTTCAGGTCAATGTATTCTGTTCTGCATGTCTTGACAAGACATGAGCAAGAATATTATAGCTGCACGATTCAGAATAGACCCAAAGTGGAAACCATCCGAATGTCCAGTGGCAGAAGGATAGATAATTTGTGATATTCACACAAATATTTGAATAACAACGAAAATGACTGAACATTACTTCACTCAGCAGCTTGGAAGAATGTCAGAAACAACAGTGAACAAAGAAGCCAGACATGTGGGTACATAGTCTTTGACTACATAAAGTTCAGAAAAAGGCAAGGAAAATGGCATATGGGTAGCGATTGAAAGGAGCTACACAGGGGGGGCTTCTAGAAGGCTTGTAATGTTTTATTTCTTGATCCTGGCCGCTTGTTACATAGTTGTGTTCCATTTGAGAAAACTTATGTCCCTATACACCATACACTTAGGATTTGTATGCTTTTCTGTATCTATATTATTATGCTTTTCTATATGAATATTATATTTCTTCTAGAAACAAATTCTGATAATTAGTATTGATGTTTACTAGTTGAGTTGAGGAAAACTCACTATTATCTGAAAGTCACAGTCGGGTTCTTCGTCTCTCTCTGTATTAGTGCCTGCTTGTTTTGTTGTGAGAACATCACCAACTAATGAAATAAAGTTAGGAAAAAGTTAAAGAAATTTGTTCCTGTATGGTTAAGCATGTGAATTCTATTTAGAAAATTTGTTACGATAGCAAGGTGAGGTACTAGGAAGGGTTAAGGCCATGACTGAGGGGAAGATAGGCTTGGTTTGGGACATGGGTCAGTGGTTGACTGGATATGGTTACCATTGACAATAAGTTTCTGATTTAGGATATGGAACAGTTGACATCAGCAAGATGAATTAGCAGGTGCCAGGATACATGGGGAGGGGCTTAGTTATGTTATTTTCTAAGATGGGGCTGGGTATCTGCATTAGGGTTTTGGAAAAGCACCTGAAGCTCTGAGATGTTACATTTGGAAAGAGGGATTTGGTGATCATTTGGATCGTAATTGAGGCAGTGCATTTATTGAATAGATGCTATTGTCAGCACTGCTAATTAGCTCTCATGAGGTAATTACCGTTATCTCTCCTTACACTTATGGGGAGACTGAGGCACAAGAGTTAAGCAGTTTGCCTTAGGTTATGCAAACAGTTAACTAGTGCCCAGGCCAGGATTCACAACCAAGTCTTTTACTCCAAGGGCTATTCTCTTTGCTATAACATCACATACTGCTTCTCCAGTCAAGAATGAATCTGGGGTGGACTGAGACTTTTGGAACAGCAGTCTGAGAAACTCAGCAGACCCTCTTTAATGAAACAACCCTTTAAGTGGTAATAAAAAAATATGAAAAAATTAAAGTCATTGGAAATTGACCTGAGGACGTAGAGCAAATGGAGAAGCATCCAAGAACACCTTCTAAATCTTAGTCTGCAGTATTTGAACCACGACCTGCTCCCCACTTGTCCTCCACCAGTTCCATATGAGGAAAGCTCCGTTCCTGATGGATGCAACCAAGAAGACAGGACTCGCTGTTCCCCAACCCCAGCTGTAGTCTAGGGCTAGGAGTTAGACCACCTGCTAGGAGAAATACTTTAAGAATCAGAAGAAAGGGAGGGAGGGAAGGGGAGACAGAGAGGGAGGGAGGAAGGGAGGGAGGGAGAGAGAGTGAAGGTGAGAGAGAGAGAGAGAGAGAGAGAGAGAGAGACACACTAATCTATACATTCAAGAAGCCCCGCCCTGTCCTCCCCCTTGCTGTGGCTGCCAGGCTATTTGTGTCTCTGTGAAGCAGGCTGAGGACGCCTGCAACCACAGTGATGCCTGCAGTTGGGGTGGGGACTTGGGTGTACAGTCTCTTAAATAACACAAAGCTCGGTGTTCTTCCTGAGATTCAGCAACTTTCCTTGAATATATGCTCCCTGGATTGCTACGAACCTTTGGTTAATTTGCAGAGTTCTGTCCATTTGCATAGTCGGTTTTCTCATTGCTTTGATGGAGGACAGAATTTTTGGAGGCCTCTTTTTGCTGACATCCTAGTTGCATTTTTGTCGGATTTTTTCTTAAGATTAATTAGTGGCTCTTTATAGTTTGGAAATCTAAAAGCCCATCCATAAGGATCAACTAAAAAAAGAAACTACGGTGTATCTTTATAGCAGAATATTGTGTAGTTGTTAAAAGAAAGATGTAATTTTAACTGTGCTTATAGAGAAGATTTTTCTTCAAGGAATAATGCTAAATGAAAACAAGTTGCAAAATAGTATGTGGTATTCTGTTTGTGTAAAGTATTGAATAAAGAGGAAAAACACAGGTGTGTGCTATATATATACGTGTGTGTGTGTAGAACATTTCTAAAGGAATACAAAAAAAGAATATGATGTTTTCCTCTGGGCCATAGGAAGTGGAGGCTGCTTTTTAGATCCTCACCCCACTTACTATTATTTGAACTTTTGAGTTTACTTTGAAATAACTTTAAAAAGTCTTTGAATATTTGTTAGTTTTAAACTACCAATAGGATGTGTGTTAGTTTAGGTCTGCAAATTAAAGATTGCAAGATCTTAAAGACATTTGTGTTCATAGTCTACCCCCCCTTTTGCTTCCCTGAAGTGAGCACTTGTGATGTAGTTTCAATGCTTAGGAAATCCTGTTGCCTGAAAACTTTAAAAATAATTAATTCACTTTTAGTTTTGATCAGCTGGGGTGATCCACAAGTAGCGGTAATGACTAACCTGTTCCCTTTTCACTCCAGTGATCTTCTAGACTTTGTACATTAGTATCCACGCTCCCTGAACAAGTCACTATCTTTTGTAAGAACAGTAATAGCCATCCTCTGTCACCTTTATTTTTATCTTTGAAAGAGGAGGAATAATCACTCAGTCCTGAAACATCACGAGTAGGTATAAATTTAATTATCTGAATTGAAAATCTTCCTACCAACTGGAGGAAAAAAAAACCCAACCAGTGTGTACACATAGGTTCTCCAGGGAGTTTTTGGTTAGCTACACTATGAAATCCTTCAGATTTCATAATATATCTTGTCTCATTTTCCTGTTATGAAATGAGGTTTACAGCCTGGCTTTTCTTGTCTCTTTTCAGATCACAGAACTGTGTGGTGCAAAGCGAGTTGGTTATTTTGGTCCAACACAGTTTTACATTGCCTTAAAACTGATTGCTGCAGCACAGTCTGGCCTCCCTGTACGGATAGAGAGTATTAAATGTGGTAAGTGTCTCCCATTTATACATTTTATTGTCCATGACCAGTGTCTTTTTTATGAGAACCGTTTTTAGTGGGCTTAAGGCCTGTTCTGTAAGCATTTGTGGAATTTCTCCTTGCTTCTTCCAACTGTTGTAAAATAAAGTAAGAAAACTTAGCAGGTATCTTACTTTTTCTTTCTGAAATGGGAAAAAAATTCAGAGAGTGACCTGAGATTCATGCCTTTTTAAATATTTTTTTTAATTTTAGATTTTTTAGTGTTTTTTTTTTTTTTGCTTGTTTGTTTGTTTGTTTTTTAAGATTCATGCCTTTTAATGGACTTGAAGTTAAAATAGATTTTGTTTTTTAGCAGGAGATCAGGACAGGAATTCTAGAGCCTGTGGCAAAATAATAACATTTAGTTTTATTTTCCTCTTGAGGAATATATAATGCCATTTGGAGTTCTGTTAGGGACAAGGACACAAATACATGGGAGAGTTTGAGTGGAACCTATTTCTACTTCCTCTCCTGTCCCTGCGAGTCATATCATACATGATCGTCCTTCAGTCCCCCAATACCTGAAGCACTCTTCTAATGATCAGTAAGTACTATGGAGCTACCAAAATTTTGGCATAATGAACTTAGCTTCTCAAAGTTTTGATTTAATGTTTTCTTATCTTGCTATCCCTGTCCCCAGCTGAGTGACTTCTTTGAACACTTTGCACAACTTAAACAAAAAGCAAAGCCCCAAACTTAGCATCTTTTATACTGCCTCAATATTGGGCTTACAAATCTTTATGAAGAAGGTAGATTATTCCTGGGCCGTGCTGAGGTCCTCTGTCCATTTACTCTGATCTAAGTTACTCTCATAAATTCACACAGCCATGCAGGAGCTTCTTCCTTTTCCTCATTTTGAGATTAAAACCAGTCAACTGTCCATGCCTGTCCTGTAATGTCCTTGGTAAACCTCACAATGGGTTCAGGAAACTTGTAGAACAACTCTTGAATAGCTGAGAAGAGTCTGAAATCTTGACTATGGGAAATAAAATACTTTTGCGCTAACCATCAGGAAGCCACAATCATCATGCTAATCTTTATTAAAGGCTTAATGTCTGCCAGAAACCATCTCATTTAGTCCTCCTGACAGCCTACTACATTAGGTGTTTGTGTTCGTTTGCATTGCCTAGGATGAAGTGTGAAACAAATTCCACTGAAATCCCAGTGCCTTAACAAAATGCAGGTTCGCTTTCTGCTTTGCAGTGGGTTACAGTGACCCTCGAGGGCAGCTGCCCTCCATGTGGTGGCTTCATGACCCCAGCTACTTTGTCGCGGCACTCCCCGCTCCCCCGCAAGCACCTGTTCCTATAATTGCTGCAACAGAGAAATTGTTTCTCACCCTAGCAGTTAAATACTTGGTCCTGGATGTGACTCTCATTACTCCTGCTCAAGGCCAGAACTTGTCACATGGATCCGCTGAACTACACCACTCACTGGGGGTGGTGTCATTCTCTCCCGTGCCTGCAAGGAGAAAACTGGCTGTGGATAAACACTGGAAGTCTCTCCTGTGGTGCTGTTATCCTTTTCTTACAGATGTGGAAATTGAAGTTTAGGGGGCTTTGAGTAATTTGCCTAAAGACATAATGTTAGCGGAGTTTGGAGCCAGAAGCTCAGCCTTTGCTTCCCTCCCTTTTCGTGCATAGTAGCCTCTTCTTGATGATTCTGTTTAGTAAGGTGCTGATTGTAATCTGGAATCAGGGAGTATTTTCTGAATGGAAAAAAAAAATCTGATCCAAAAGGCACACTTTGGTATTACATAATTTGGTTCCTTAAAATAATTTTTAATGGAGCATTATTTCAGTGGCAAGTTTGGTATTTACCACTATAAGTTAGAGTGATCACTGCTATAAGTCACTTGCTGTGATTAGTTTAAAGTCACATCACATTGTACTTGGACTTGGGGTAGGCAGAAAATTTCCAGTTTCCATTCCACTGTAAGTGATCATTAAGCTTTATTGTCGTATCTTCCAGTTTTATCTTCTGGAAAAGTTAAAGCTGCTTTGTTGTATACAAGAATACATTTTTAAAACTTTTGTTGCTTGTTTTAAGTTAGAATGGTTTTTTACCCAATTTGTGCCCACATCTACAGCTTACTTTCCTGGGAGTGGAGAGGGGATAAGAAGGGGTTGTCTAAATTATTACATGGGTAAAGGATTAACAGTTATTCACAAGTATAAGGCTTTCTCAGTTGTATTTTATAAATCCTGATGTTGCCTTTTATCTTTGACAGTTTAAGTGTATCCATAGTTAATTTTGAATTTTCTTCCTTCATTTACAGATTTATTAAATAAAAATTATTTGCAGTCAGCACATGTTAAGAACGAGAGCAAGATTGGGCCACATTTTGAGCTGCCACTTAGAATTTTCCCAATTTATTGCTTGAAATCCATTAAATCAGTGTTTGATGACACAAACCTTGAAGGCCAAAGAGAATGCTCTGTGAGAACTTAATCTGAAAGGTTGTAGTAACGTCATCGTGCTCATGGAGTTGAGTTCATTCTTACTTCGAATTACCCGCGTCTCTGTGTAGTCTGTGTTAACCTCTAGCCCCTAGCCTTGCCCACTTTGGCCAACCACCACCATCTATAGTTGTTCAATCCAAGAACCTAGAAGTCATCCTTGATTCTGCCCTCTCCCTCACTCCAGAGGATAATCCATCAGCAGTCCTGGCCCTGTGGCTCTAGTCTCATTGCCTGCTCCCTCCATCTGTCTGTACCCACTAGACCAGGCCACCTTCAGCCGCTCACTCGGATGTCACAGTGGTTTTGTCATTGATTTCTGGCCTCCTCTCTTCTCTCTTCCAGTCTCTTTTCCCATGTGGCAGTAGGAATGATCTTTTCATCCATCTCCCGGAAATCCTCCCCTGGTTGGCTTGTTGTACATCAGACTAGAATCAAAGTCATTACACTCATCGTTAAGGCCCTAAGTAATCTAGTCTCTTCTTCTCCATCCTTATCTTAAACTTGCCCCCTCCTCTTGTGTTCACAGTCTGTAGCCGGACCTCACTGGCCTAGCCATTTCTGGTGCAGGAAAGACCATGTTATCTCGAGGTCTTCGGTTCCCGCAGTCTGTTTCCCCCCATCTTTTTCCAGTGGCTGGCTCTTCCTGCTCATCCTTCAGGATTTGTGGACTGCCCCACCATTCTGTGTAAAGTAGGTTTTGTCAAATTAATTCATTAATGAAGGAACCAGCATAGAGTAAAGCTGGTTCAAGAAAGTGTAGGAGAGTCAGAAATATTTATAGTCATGGAAGGAAAGAATGCTGGAGTAAGATTGCTAAATTACATATAAAATTGGTTAATACCCTGTAGAGCAGTAAAACTATAACTTGGTTATTATACTCTTTTCTAAGATGAAATTCACTTGCATTGTTATTAGACAAGATTAGTTAGCTACCAGTTTTCTAGCAGTGAAGTTGTAGAATGTGTAATGAAGAGTAAATAGTAAGTCAAAGCCAAAATTCAGATCCCTAGGGAGTTAGGTAATCCTTGGATGGGTTAATCCTGTTAGACAATGCTTTTGGGTGGCCTCCCTACTTTACTCTCCGCCTGCATCTGCTCCTTTAGAGCGCTTTTATCAGTTTGTAAATACTCCTTTACCAGTTTGACTAATTTCTGTCTTCCTCACTAGTCTGCAAGCTTACCTGAAGGGAAGGGGGGAGGTCTGTGTTGTGGAGCACTGTAGACACTCGGGGTGTGTTTGTTGAGTGAGTGAAGAGATGAGTGCTTCTTCTTGGGGCCTGAGTCTTAATTATCTGTCACTTTTTAAGCTCAAACAGTTGGATTTCAGATTCATCCAGAACTCCTAAGGGGTTTCTAAAGAAGTCTTTCTAAGGCTGTGGTTCCCAGCCTTATTTGCACTTGAGAATCTGCTGGAGGGCTTTAAATGCAAAATAAAAAAATACAGGTGCTATAGGCCACCTCCAGAAATTCTCATTAAATTAGCCTGGGCTGCAGTCTGAACATAAGGATTTTTAAGAGTGTCCCAGGTGATTCTTACTGGGAGCCAGGGTTGAGACCACGTTCTAATGAAAGCTGAGTGGAGCATTTTCAAGAACTTTGCTTAAACTATGAGTATATTTTCAGTGATAGCAGGGCGTGAACTGGGGTGAGGCCAGAGGCACCCAGAGTACATAACTTTAAGGGGGAACTCATTCTTAGGACTGTACAAGTGCTGATTCTCCATTTACATAATCAGGACCCTGAGAGTAACCATCTCTTTAAATGTTGGCACTAAGTCTCTCTCTAGCCTCACCCTATTTGGCTTGTTAAACGGATGGTATAAACCTTACAGTGATATAGGAGGATAGAAGGAAGGGGTGAAATTGAGGGCCAGTGGAGAATTCCTGATGAGGAAAGTACATGGTGCATGGTGGATATTTGCCTCAGGAGCTGTTGTCCCTTCCTTTGTGAAGACTGGTCCCAACAGGGTGTGAGGACTGAGGGAGATAGGTAGGGCTGAGGTGGGCTCCTTTGGCAGTCTGATACTTCTTGGAATAATGTTTTAAGTGTATACAAACACATAGGAGTCGAAAGAAAACCAGTTATTTTGAAATTAAAACTAAAGCTTTTTAAAAAGTGTTATATGGCAGTATACATACTTTATTAATGCATGAAATAAGAGACTTAATAGTGACCTAAATAACTAGCATACTTTCAAAGCAGTGAGGGGCATAAACAATACTTCAAGATGTCTACAACAAGTGTAGTGTGATATATAAATATCTGGTCTCGGTGGGTGACAGTTACAGGTGCTGCTAATGATACTACAGTGTTTTGTGGCCTGTGTTCATAATCGAAGGAAATGCTAACTTGCAGCTAGGGTTGGGAGAATAAAGACATAATGTTTTTTCTTCACCGAGATGACTGGCCCCATGATTTTTTTCCACAGTCCCTCTGGAAGTCTCTGAATCCTAATAATGCAATAACGTGGTTCAGATAGCCTCTGGGACTGGGCTCACCAAACTGATTATTGATCTGGCGGCAGGCTGGCACAGTCTGTAGTGAAAGGCGAAAGAATTAGGACAAAAGAGTAAGTTATTTGCAAAATGAAATACATTCAATTCTAAGGTGTTTTTTAAAAATTAAATGCCCTTTTATGAAATTGATGAGTAAATGTAATTTATTTGCCATTACCCCTCCAAAAAATTACAAGAGGGAGGCTCCCGCCCCCCCCAGGTAGGAGTGTTGTGGTCATGGTTCTGTCACCAGATTGCTGCATGACTAAGACAAGGCCCACCCTCCCCTTCCTGGGCTTAGTTCTTCACCTGTAAGATGCAAATATTCCAAGCAGGTTTTCTCTAGGCTGTTTTCTAGCTCTGAAATGCCACAGTTTCTTGCTGAGTGTTCAAACCTGCAATAGCAATAAAAAGAATATTTTAATTTTCTGGATGACAGTATAGCCTTGTGACTGAGTGTGGGCTCCAGTAATAGGTTGCCTGATTTTGAATTGTTTGCACCATCACTTTTTGTGTGCCTTCAGACAAGTTTCCTAACCTTTTTGAGCTTTAAATGGCTCACCTGGAAAAAGGGATATACCGATAGTACCTGTCTTACATGGTTGTTGTGAGCATAAAATCAGGTAATGTCAAAAATCTGGAAAAGCATCTAAACTGTGCCATCTAATGTGGTACTTACTAGCCACATATGGTTATTGTTGGTTGAGGAATCAAATTTTTAATGTAAATTATTTAAAATTTGAATAAAAATACTCAAGCAGTGTAAAATATTTTTCCATTAAATGCACCTTTATTGTTTTAGTAAGACTATGTTTTACTTTAACCATTGCATTATGTAAGACTGGGATCAGCAAACTTTTCCTGTAAGGGGCTAGGTGGTGGATATTTTAGGCTTTGTGAACCATAAGCCTTTGCTGCAACTACGTAACTCTGCCCTTGAACCATGAAAGCGGATATGGATGATATGTAAACAAAGGAGAGTGGCCATGTTCCAAAAAATCTTTATTTATGGCCACTGAAATTTGAATTTCATACAGTTTTCATATCACAACTCTTTTTCTCTTGATGTTTTCCAGACATTGAAAAATGTAATACCCATTCTTAACTCCCAGAGTATACAGATATAGGCAGTGGGCTGGACTTCCTTCACAGGTTTATGTCTAAAATAAATTAATTCATGTCCATCAGAAACCTCTTACAACAATGTTTGTAACAGCTATATTCATAATGGCCCCAAACTGGAAACAGCCCAGATGTTTCTCATAGGAGAATGGATTAAAAAAAAATCTCAATATATTCATAAAAATGGATTATTCCATAGTGATGAAAAGGAATAAACTGTGTCTGCATGCAGTAAACTGGTTGATTCTCACAGACAAAATATTGTGAAGGAAGCTAGTTTCAAGGATAAATACCGAACGATTCCATCATGTGAAGTTCTATATTGGGAAAGGTAGTCTGGATGTAGAGATTAGAACGGGGTTTGCCGAGTGGGACAAGGAGAGGGGATTGACTAGAAATGGATGTGAAGGAAAATTCTATAGGATGGAAATGTCATATCTTAATTTGGGTGTATGTGCTTATATATACATACATTTGTCAAAATTCTTCAGATGGTACACTTAAGATTTATGTAAATTATCCCTCCATACAAAATACTTCTTAAATAATTTAAAAAGAAATCATTTAGTTGTTAACATTTAATGTTATAATATCTCTTAGTAAAATCCAGATTTCTGGCCACAGTGGTCCACATTCCCTCGTGGTAACCAGCAACTGGAACTGTGCTGTGCTAGTAGGGTAGCCAGTGGCTATACTAGTGTGGCTGCTGAGCACCAACAATGTGGGATGTCTGAATCAAGGTGTGTAGTGCAGGTAAAATACACCTGGGAGTGGAAAAACAAGTCTGAAAAAAAGAATGTGAACTATTTCATTAATAATTTTTATCTCAATTGTATCTTATAATGGTAATATTGAGTTGAAATAATTATTAAAATTAACTTCACCTGTTTCCTTTTTTATTTGAAAGAGTTTTGAAAAATTGTGACAAAATGTACATAACATAAAATTGACCATAAAATTTATCTGAACTGTGTTTGTTTAAAGTAATCTCCACACCAAATGTGCGGCTCGAACCCCCGACCCTGAGATCAAGAGTTGCATGTTCTACCCACGGAGCCAGCCAGGTGCCCCACCTTGACCATTTTTTAATTGTACCCTTTAGTACATTCATATTGTGCAACCATGTCCACCATCCATCTCCAGAACTCTTTTCATCTTAAATATGTGAAACTCTAAAGCCACTAAACAGCTCTGCATTTCCCCTTGCCCTAGTCACAGGCAACCACCATTCTACTTTCTGTCCCTATACATTTGACTCTTGATCCTTCGTATAAGTGAAATCATACAGTATTTGTCCTTTTGTGACTCTCTTCACTTAAAAAATTCTACTTTCAGCCTCTATATGTTTGTTGACTCTTTGTATAAGTGAAATCATAACAGTCTGTGTCTTCGTGTGACTCTCTTCTTCACTTAAAAAATATTGTAGTTACTATACAATTTACAATTATGTATGTGGCTCGCCTTCAA
>NC_081575.1:111307250-111339402 GCF_022355385.1 Mustela nigripes | reverse complement strand
GCAGGCTCCCTGCTGAGCAGAGAGCCCGATGCGGGACTCGATCCCAGGACCCTGAGATCATGACCTGAGCCGAAGGCAGCGGCTTAACCCACTGAGCCACCCAGGCGCCCCATCAGCTGCCATTTTAGATGGAACGTGGGCTCTCTCTGCTCAGCCCCGCCTCTCCCCATTGTCTTTTATCGTTTGTTATTCCATTTCTGTTTTATGTTTACATTTTTTCTAATTGAGGAAATGGAAGTATTTCTTATATTCACGTTGCCACCAAACATGGAAAATGAAAGGATTTTTCCCTTACTTTTTAGAGGGTCAGTTGTTTAGAAGCATAGTTTTCTTTGAGGAAGGGAAAAATAGTCATTTATAATTTAATATACAAAGTGTTTCTATGTTCAAAGACTACAACCTAAGATAACATTATGAAACAAATTACCGCCTTGGATGGCTGTATGCATGGTCTCTGTGGCCCCCATAAACCTTCAGTTTGAACTCTTTTTATTTCCTTGTGCTTAACTTAATTCAGTTTGGGAGAAGAGATTCTAACCAGCTAATAACTAACAAACTAACAAACGACTCTTTTGTGATTACTTAATGTACATCATTGGATAGCAGATACTTCATTGATTAAGTTTTTAATAAAGTTTCACTATTAAATATGGTGTCCATATGACTACAAAAAACCATTTAGACTGAGTATTTACAAATTAGAGTTTTACTTTCCACTTTGTGGAAGCTTGGGGCAGTTTAAGCTCCAAGGTAGATAGCCCCTTCATGAACATTTTCACTGATAGGATTATTATTATTTATGGTTACAATTCTGTTAAGTGGGAGTTGTTTAAGACCACATAAGCAGAGAAAGTACAAGAGAAATTCAGCTTATATTTGGTGTTTTGCTGTTTGGTGGCCATCTGGAGGAGAGAGGTTTTTTGCCAGGTGACTAGTTCTGGAGAAATGCCACAGCCAGGGAAGGAAGAGACTGTGTGAAGCGACAGTGTCCTATCGGATATCTGGGAGTTCTAGTATATTAATAGTTGATATTCATCTTCTCGTGTTTGTATTCTGTTGTTCCCAAAATTACGTGTTGAACACCCAGTAAAACACTGGTCAGGGAGTTTACAAATGTGAACATTTACTTCTCTTCTCCCTCAAGTAGTGTTTGGCAGTGGAGTCATCCTCTCGTGGACAGTCGGGGTACAGATTATTTTATGTGATCTCATTCCAGCTTTTTAGATACCTTTTGCAGACTGAACTGAAACAAATACCTTTCTGAGAAAATAACCATAGGATGAGCTTATATTTGATTTACACAGTATCTGGGTTTTCTTTTCTTCTGCTCTCTTTCTTGTGTTCAAAATGGTGGCCATCTTCTCTTTAGAGGAGAGTCCTGGTTTAATTTTCCAGATTCCTTATTCGATTTATGTCTCTTGGGCCTTTGGCTGATGGATCATGCAGGGAATCATCATATTGCCTACTTCTTTGAATCAAATGTGAACATAGCAACTAAAAATAAACATGATGTGGATATCCGAGAACCAGGGGCCTTCTTTGCCTGGGGAGCTGGGATACTTGGTTGTTGTTGCTAAGATGTTTTCTGGCTTTAGCACAGCATCAATCAGTGGAAGTGCAGCTGTGTTTGGAATAGAGCGCTGATGGAAGTGCAGAGGCTCGGTGATGAGTATTCTCCTGAACAATGGATACAGATGCAGATCATTAACATAATCCATAATATTATCCCCATTTTGGGAGTTCTTTGTGTTGTGTGATTGTGTGTGATTTGCTGTGCCGAGAACTAGAAGTGTGCCAAAGCACCATTTCTGTTTGAGAATAGTTTTATCAGATATTTGAAAGATAAGTAAATATTCCAGGCTGTTGCATTTCTACTCTTTGTAGCCTTGTGAGTGTGGCTAATGGTTTTGACAGTAGAATCTGGCTCAATGTTGGATTGATTGCTCTAACTTGATCCCATTTTCCTTATTCCTTTCTGAAAAGACAATTGGAGATCAAGTGTGAAAATTCCTTAAGGAATGATGTAGGCTAAAAAACTGTTTTACCCAGTAAGTTTGCCCTAGGAATGAGGGGCCTTTCTGTAGGGCAGCAGTTCTGGGGACTGACAGCTCTGCCGTAGACAGCAAGCTGTGGGATCTTGGGGGTGTAACTTAGCTCCATTGAGTCTGTTTCCACATCTGTAAAAGAAGGCTGATGGTAGTCTTACCTTGCTGAGATGTTGTGAGGGTTAAATGATGTAACATTTGCAGATCTCGATATAGTGTCTGGCGTATAATATGTGTTGTATAGATTTTGCCTCCTTCATTTGCCACTTACAGTGTTTATACAGTAGCACAGCCTTCTTGCTGGTGCTGGACTAAAGGCTGAGGTGGGAGATCAGTCCAAAACCTGAATATCCTCTGCAGTGACTTGACAGCATTTAAAAACGTGAAGCCAGCATGCCATGGTAGAACTGAAGCATTTTTCTCTCGTGACATTATTATAGGAGTTTTCATTGTGTCCAAATAAAAATTGAATCTATACTTAGTGCTCTGGAATTTTTCCTCAAAAGTGATTCATCTTTTGGCCATTGAGCCTGCTTTTCACAGTTTTAAAATAAAGTCTCACTTGAGCTTCTCTGTTCTGGTCCTAAAGAACTGCCACTGCCTCGCTTTATGATGTCGAAGACCGATGCTGAGATACGATTTGGGAACCCGGCTGAGCTTCATGGGCCTAAGGCTCAGATTCCGTATTCAGTCACTGAAAAAAACACCTTCAAGAGAATGGACGATGAGGATAAGCAGGTAAACAGCCTAATCGGGCGTGTCCATTTTATTCTGATCATAAAACCTCACGTAGCAGTGCCTCATATCTGCTGTCAAGCTTCTAGCAAACCTCGCCATCTGGGATATAATTATAGACTTGGAAGTGAGCCAGTAAAGTTTCCTTGTAGCAAGAAAAAGCAGCTGACATATAGCTACCCTTGGGTCCTTAAAAGCCTACTTGAATGTGTCCAAAGTAGGCTACTGATTTAACACACTTACTTGATTCTCTAATCAGCATTTCCAGATGGGTTCTTTGAAACGTAACTTACAGGATTTTTTGTTTGTTTGTTTTTAAGTAAATGCTACACCCAACCTGGGGCTTTAACTCAGGACTCCATGATCAAGAGTTGCAAGCTCAACTGATTGAGCCAGCCAGGAATCCCCAGTTTTTTTTTTTTTTTTAATTTTTTAAGGTTTTATTTATTTATTTGACAGAGAGAGATTATAAGTAGGCAGGGAGGCAGGCAGAGAGAGAGGGAGAGGCAGGCTCTCTGCCGAGCAGAGAGCCTGATGTGGGGCTCAATCCCAGGACCCTGAGACCATGACCCAAGCCGAAGGAATCGGTCTGAGCCACTGAGCCACCCAGGTGCCCACCTAGGAGTTTTTAATAGATTCTCTCCTTACAAAAAGTTTGGAGAAAAGATTTCTGTGGTTAAATATGTTTGGAGAATGCTGCTTCATATTCTTTTCTTGGGGGAAAGACTATATCCTCAGTCTTGGGAGTCATAGTGCACATTGGCACATTCAAGGCCCTGAGAAGTCCTGCTGTAAGGAAACCTAGAGATTTGTGCTTACTAGACTTCTCTCACCAAGAAATCTTCTCTTGCAGAGCATGTTTGGAATTCCATCTTGGGAAATGCTGCCATTACACATTTAGCAGGTTAGGGACAAGGATAGGGAGGACGGGCTTTTAAAATTAGAGCACTAATTGCAATAGTCAGGTGGTGATTGATCGAGATAGAAGTATAAAATCTCAGAGGAGTGAGCCTATCAAGAAAGAGGTAAATAGTCTTATGCATTAGTAAACCCTGATGGCATGAAGGTACAGCTCATACTTCTAATAAAGGTACTGAATCATGCAGAAAAGTCAAATTATATTCAATATAGTATCTTCTGTAAGACAAAGATATTCATATTTTAGGAGGACGAATCAAAATATTTTTTAAGTGCAATGAATATTAAGTCAAAAAACTAATTTACATTGCTCACCATGATAATGCTGTATATATGAGGTTGCTACAGAATTTTTATATTTATAGTCAAGTGACGGGTATATATAGCATGTCCTGTTAAATAACTCCATGTGCTGTTGCTTTTGTAATTCTGATACATTTTAAACAGATTCTTCAGGGATGGAGATACACACACACACACACACACACACACACACACACCATCTCTTCAATCAGTGCTCTGGCGCGTGTTCCTACTAGTGTTTGGAAAGGAATGAGGGTTCACTATCCTAGGGTGGTTGATACCCCAGGGACTTTCTAGGCCCATTCCCTGGCTGCGCGGTTGAGGACACATCCTTTCACTTCAGGTTGGGTTTATGGTAGTCCCACCCAATCTGTTGATGTGAACTCACACTTTCCTTTTCTCGAAAAAGAGTGTCTGATCAGTATCTCAGATCGCATTTTTTAGCACCCATATGGTCTGCATGTTGATTGGAGGTACTGTTTCCTTGTTACTTGGGTGCTCCGAAGTTACCAGTTTATTGGTAGTATTAAAAAAAGAGGCAGAGGAAAAAAAAAAAGAGGCAGAGGGGCTCCTGGGTGGCTCAGTGGGTTAAGCTTCTGCTTTCTGCTCAGGTCATGGTCTCAGGGTCCTGGGATAGGGCCCGGGTAGGGCTCTCTGCTCAGCGGGGAGCCTGCCTCCCCCCTCTCTCTCTGCCTGCCTCTCTGCCTACTTGTGTTCTTTCTCTCTGTGTCAAATAAATAAATACTTTAAAAAAAAAAAAGGTGGAAACCCAGTAGCAGAGTAACATGGTTTACCTTGCCAGAGCCCTACATAGAATTCACCTTTCAACTGAGGTTTGAACTGTCGCTTGTTAAAACCTCCATCTTAGAGTTTAGAAGTGGTTTACCCATAATGAACTGTTCAGTAATCCCCCAGTGTGAAAAAGCTGGCATTTTACTTTGGCATAGTAAGCTCCAGGAACATTTAGCATTAAGCATTTTAAATGTGTATTTTTAATATCCACATTTGCTAGAAAACTTGGTAAGTGTAAATCCAGGAAATAGGAGCCTTTATCAACGAAGGAAAGTTGAATTTATCCACAAAGAGATCCGGTCTGGGGAGTATGAATGCTCTTTCATGTGATCATTGTCTTCCATTTTCCAAAGGAAAATTTTAGCAGAATAACTGAAAGCATTTCAGGCTCGTTTTAGTAATCTAGACAACTAAGCGCTGGCGAGACTTTGTTCTCTGGGAGATGTGAATCCTCAGACACTGCATTTTAACTGAACTGTGTTTTTGAGAAAACATTCCCTCCATTTGTTAAATCAACCATCTCGCCAGCAGTAGAGTTGCATTATACTTCATAACTGCAGCTCGGAGCGCCAGGCTTCTCGAGTGATTGCCCCTGAACTCTGCTCTGGTTCTTTTGAAGCAGGAAACACAGTCTCCCACGATGTCACCCCTCGCCTCCCCTCCTTCTTCCCCGCCTCATTACCAGAGGGTGCCCTTGAGCCATGGCTACAGCAAACTGCGGAGCAGCACGGAGCAGATGCATCCAGGTAAGAGGCGATCTTGTCCAGCTGTCCCAGGCTGTGTAGAGACTCCTTAATCTATCAGCCGGCAACGCCACCAGCTGCCGAATCTCCTGGCTTAATTACCTCTGTCCTTGGAAACATGGCTCAATTTAATTTTATACTCTCAAGCAAGGTTTTTGTTTTGAAATCTATCTTAGTAATAATGCCTTGTCTCCTACCCTACAAACTAGTTTATCTTTAGACTTGTAAATGATTTAGATGATTTAATCCTTCATATACAGATTTCATTACACAGGAACATAGCATGTGAAAGATGGTATTGTCTTGAATTGTTGTTCCTTTCGGCAAACATTCCAAACGTATTTGTATAACAACTGCTTTTATGAAACTACTTAAAAATATAACTCTGCAAAAGCAAAAGAGTTGATTCGACCTTTAAAGACCAATCACACAGAAATGAAACTAGCTCCTGTGCTTGGGAATAAGAATAAGGGAAATAAATGGTAGGGGAAGCGTTTTGCTGAGAAACTGTAAAATGCCTAGTTGTGGGGTTGCCTGCTTCTCACATTGGTGCTGTGCTGGCCACGTTTGTGGTAAAATACGTTAGTCGGTTCCGAGGATGACTTGCAGAGTTGGCCGCCTAGCCTGCAGTGCCTAAAGCTCCGTAAATTCACTGCAGCATCTTGTCCTCCTGGGGCTCAGGCTCATAGTTTAAGATAGGACTAATTAAAGGTATTCTAGAATTGGTTATCCGTAACCCTCCTTTTGTATTTTGTGGGGTGTGTTTGAAAATGACCTAGTTTCTGCAGGTTTTTGCTGCATTGAAAATAGTGGGGTGTTCTAGAGGGACGCAGATAAAAATGTGTGCTAGGCTAGAGGTTGGAATCTTGTAGAGAGGAGCAGGTGTGGCATAATGGAAAAATCTTTTGATTGGAATCAGAAGGCGTGGGTTTAATGTGACTAACATGACCTTGGGCAAGCCGTTGAACTGCTCTGAACCACGATTTCCTTTCCTCTTTTAAAAATGGGGTAACAGTATTCTGTAGGGGTGTTATGAGGATTAGTGAGAACAGAAGTATCAAGTCTGATTGGAAATTCAGTCCTATGCAAATGCAAATGCAAGATGATGTTATTAAGGGTTAGTAACAAAAAAATGTCTCTCCTGAAACTTGGATGTGAAATGAAATGAGAATTCTTCATTTTCCTCTTAGAATCTCTCTCTCCTGCCTGACTTCCCTAGTTTTAGAAAAGGAATTCTTTTTGATTCCTAATGTTATTTGGGCTTGGACATTGGAGTTTTATCCCCAGCCCTGGTGCCTGTTTTTTGTTTTTTTATTCATAGGCGAGTCATTTTTTGTTCTGCCCACTCAGCCTGTTACTTTTTTTCCTTTAACAACTTGTCTGCAGGGGCGCCTGGGTGGCTCAGTGGGTTAGGCCTCTGCCTTCGGTTTAGGTCATGATCTCAGGGTCCTGGGATGGAGCCCCACATCGGGCTCTCTGCTCAGTGAGGAGCCTGCTTCCTCCTCTCTCTCTCTCTCTCTCTGCTTGCCTCTCTGCCTACTTGTGATCTCTCTCTGTCAAATAAATAAAATCTTAAAAAAAAAAAAAAACCCAACTTGTCTGCATTCACCCTCTCTACTCCTTGCCCCATTCTTTCCTCATTCCATCCACCTTGGGCTTCCATTCTACCATTGGCAGGGAGACAACCCATTTCTCTCCATCTTTCTAGTCTTTTAGAGTACTGTAGAGTTACTCTTTTTCTTTTTAAATTAAATTTAATTTTTAATTTAATTTTTAAAATTAAATTTAAAAATTTTAATTTAATTTTTAGAATTAAATTTAATTTTTTAAATTTAATTTTTAAATTTGAGACAGAGAGAGAGAATGCACACAGGAGCAAGTCCATGAGCATGTTGGAGGGGTGGACTCCCCACTGAGCAGGGACCCTGAGTCTGGGCTCAATGCCTAGACCCTGGGATCATGACCTGAGCCAAAGGCAGTCACTTAACCAACTGAGCCATCTAGGCGTCCCTAGAGTTTTTCTTAATTTATGCCTTTTCAGAGGGAAGTCTCACTGCTGGAATATTTTTCTAGGAATACATTTTTCTGGGGCCATTTCCCTGTCCAAGATTCTGCCATGATTCCTGGCTAGTGGGGAATATATGTGAGTATGTTTTAAATCACTGAGTGTCTCCAGACCAATCTGATTGAGAACCCCTTTTCAACTTCTCTCCTGGCTCCTGCTAGTCTAACCTGCTGGATGTAGCTGTAGCTAATGCTCAGGGGCTGAGACTTGTGTGCCAGGCTTGGTGCACAGATCTTCATGTGCGTTATTTGCTTCTTAACACAACCCTCAGAGGCAGATACTGCTACCCATGTTTAAAAAATGTTAAATCACAGTAATACATCCGTATAGTTAAGTAATACTTAAATACCTTTAGTGGAAACAACTGTTCTCCTTCCAATTCAACATATTTCTGATCTCCAGAGGCAACTACTTTCAAATCTTATCTGTTTCTTCTGGTATCTAAGGTCTTATCTCCAAATCAAGATACCTGTTCTGTTTTTTCTTATGCATCTTATTCTGACCTATCAATTCTAGGAACATACTCTCTTAAGACCATGGGCTGTGATGTCAGTCTCCTGGGCCGAAAGGTAGACTTGATGAGCCTGTGTTTCTGGCCTTGTGTGACTATGGCTATGGAACTTTTCTGTTTCTCGTATCTGTAAAATGGAGTAACATCTGTTTCAGAGGTTTGCTCTGTGGATCAAAGAAGGAATGTTATATAAACCTCCATTCCTAGCACAGTTCCTGGCATATTATAGGTGCTCTTGTGTTGCCTAGTATTTTCTTTTGTGTTTTTAGAATCTGGTACCTCTTTTACTTATTTATTTGTTTATTTTAAAAATGATTTTATTTATTTATTTGACAGAGAGAGAGAGAGAGATCATAAGTAGGTAGAGAGGCAGGCAGAGAGAGAGAGGGAAGCAGGCTTCCTGTGAAGCAGAGAGCCTAATGCAGGGCTCGATCCCAGGACACTGAGACCATGACCTGAGCCAAAGGCAGAGGCTTAACCCACTAAGTCACCCAGGTGCCCCTGGTACCTGTTTATTTTTGAAGCTCTTCAGTATTCTTGAAAGTCACCTTCTGGATATCATTCATTAGGTTGACTGTTTTTACTGTGCTGTTACTAGTGGTTCCTATT
The DNA here is from genome assembly GCF_022355385.1 of Mustela nigripes. Lineage (NCBI taxonomy): Eukaryota > Metazoa > Chordata > Mammalia > Carnivora > Mustelidae > Mustela > Mustela nigripes. The sequence continues at coordinate 111,330,681 of NC_081575.1, read as the reverse complement.
CTAATTGGACACTGAATCTCAGAGTGATGACATCTTTATGCTTCATATTACACTCCTCCCTTTGGAGGAAGATGATACTTATAGTTCCTTATTAAATCTCTCATAAGGGGATCTAAGAATTCTTTCCTTTGTGTTGAATTGAACGTTCCAGGTTTTATTTAGAGGAAGGAGAGTAGAGATAATAAGTAGTGCCTTTTTGCTATCTGAGTTGAGATCCAGCTGAGGAATAAGACAGGAGTCAGACTGATGATGGTCTGATTATCAGCTCTGGTACTGACGGAGCTGATTGGAGTGCGTGTTTTAGCTTTGTGACCAGATGGGCTTCATACACTCACCTTTCCAGTCGCAGGCTGGTGTGGCCAAACCAGGCTTCCCAGAGGAGTAGGAAGAGAAAATCTGCCATTGAGGCCAGGCCTTTCCAAAAATGATCCCTAATGCAGCTGAGTTTTTGTTCAAGCCTTACTGATGAGATAGGTCTATTTCTCCCAAGGGAAGACCCTTGTAGATAAGGGACTGGAGCCATGGGCCACATGGCTTCCTTGCATATGTGTCCTCCTTTGCAATAGAAGCTCCCTCCCTCTGAGGGGAACCTGAAGCACGGGGAATCAGCTCCCCAGGGAAAGCTTGTGACCACTAGTATCCCAATCATGGTACAGTTTATTATGGTTCAGAACTTCTGGCATTGAGAATTTAATTCTGGCATTGGGTATTCCATCAAAATGGAACAATCTTAATCCTTCTTCGACTGAACTCTACCTCTGAAGCTAATAATACATTATATGTTAACCAATTGAATTTAAATAAAAAATAAATAAATAATAAATGAATTTTAAAAAATCCTTCGGAGGACAACACCTGTCTACCAGCTGAGACCTATCTTCTAAGATTTGGGTTACACGTTCTTGGTTTTGTGTCTTTTGCAGTCCATATATGTTTGTTTATTCTTAGCAGGGTCTGAAAATCTACTTAATGCTTTGCCAGGTAATGATTTTTGATGTTTTAATATATTTTAAAGGTGTTATAATGTTGTGTTCCAGTCCCTTGGAGGAAATACAAAAAGTAGATGTGAGTCCAAGAGTGGTTTGCTGTTCTTCATGTGCCATTATTACACCTCCTTTATTTTCCAGGGGTCAAACTATACTAAGGGTGATGCCATAACAGGCTGCTCTGCTCTCTCTACCTAATTTTGTTCATAAGGAAACTATAGGAAGAAAGCATTTTAGTTCTTTTTTAAAAAATATTTAATTATTAGAGAGCGAGCAAGCGAGAGCACAAGCCGGGGATGGGGAAGGGGGAGAAGGACAAGCAGACTCTGCACTGAGTTGGGAACCCGATGTCCTGATGTGGGGCTCGATCCCAGGACCCTGAGGTCATGACCTGAGCCAAAGTCAGAGGCTTAACTGACTCAGCCACTCAGGTGCCCCAGCATTTTACTTCTTGATATATTTCCAAAAACTTGAATTGTTAACCAGAAATGTTAATTAAAAATGGTTTCATCATGGCTGATAATTTCTCCTTTCTGTTAGAGTTGAATACTACTTGGTTATATTTAACTGTTTTCCTGCCATATTGGCAAGATCATTATGAAGTGTTCTGGAAATAAAAGGAATAAAAAAATGCATTTGTTTTTGTGGCATAAGAGCTTTTCTCAAAGTCAGCAAAATTATTTTTCATTTGGTTACTGAAAGATAAAATAATAAATATAAAATGCATTTATTCCTTTTTGTACTTTACTCGGTTTTACATTCTGTCCAATAAGGAAAAGAAGACTGTGCCATTTATTTTTGAAAAATGAACAGTAATGTTGATTCTTAGTGTTCAAAATGCATATTTATTTTCTTGCTGTTTTGGAAGGTGGATGATGAATGCAAGACTTTTACACCAGCAGGTATATATATAGAATCTACCTCATATTTAGAATTTGAGCATTATAGCATGGCACTTTCCTGATGATTGTTACTGCTTCCTATTGCAGTTTAGGTTCTCAAACGTTCCACTCTTCTAATTTATTCCTAATCTCAACTTGATGTAGATATTTTCCTGTCTTTTCATGAATCAGTTGAATATCTTTAGATTGCTTCCCTAAATTGTACCCAGGGGCACCAAGGTTGGTTTGGCCCTATGTACATAAACTCTGATTCCTTTGCTGATTCTTCCCTGAAGAACAGGCACTCTCAGTTTGAGTGTGAAGTCATAATTTTTGGGTGGATTCTTCTTGTACTGTGTTGACTTTCCCTCCTGTTTTTTCAGCTCCTTATGAAGCTAGACAGCCCCTTGTCCAGCCTGAAGGACCCTCATCGGGGGCCCCTGGAGCCAAGCCCCCTCGGCATCAGGCTTCCCTTATTCGGGTAAGTGATGTTTTGGGGTTATGCTAGTGGGAGACTTGGGGGATGGGACATGACTTTCTGATGGGCCCTCTTTTTTTTAAAAGTTCTACCCCCAATATGGGGCCTAAACTCATGACCCCAAGATCAAGAGTCTCATGACCCTCTGACTGAGCCAGCCAGATGCCCCTGTTCTCCTACATCTTTTTGTAGATGTGTTTCTACCCTTTCTCAGTGTCTCTAGACTAATCCAAGCTTGTTTTTGGTCTTTAGTCTAAAATGCCTTTCCACCTGCATCATTAGTCTCCTTTTTCAGGAGGAGTGCTTTATTTTTTCCCAAAACAGCCTATGTTATTTCTGTCTTACTCTTTATTATTATTCATTCAGTGGATACTTAACTGTTTCCCTTTGTTTGGTGCCTCCAGTTACATTGGAAGAATTTGGAAGGGAGAGGTAGTTCTTCCGCATTCTATTTTAGTGCCTAGTCCATGCTGTTTGGAGAGTGATTATTTTACATGTGGCAGCAACTGCTGTTTCTTATATGGAATAGATATAAAAGGAATATTATGACAGAAGAACATGAGATGTCTCCATTTCTCCTAGTTTATAAAATGTCAGCTCTCTTTTCTCCAATGTTTTCTTTTGGATAAAGAATTCTTATTATTTTCATGTCTGTAACTGTTTTCTTATGTAGTATCTCTTGAGTCCTGTGCTAAGGATGTCATATTCTCAAAAAAGGGTGTGTGCTTGTTGGTGTGTATGTGTCTGCATGAGTGGAATTATGAAAAGACTGGGTGTACTGTTTGACCCTAAAGACAAGAGGAAGTTGGGTAGTTTGTGTGACATTTCGGTTATCCAACTTGGGAAGAAGGATCACTTATGCACAGGCAGTTCTACTCAGAATAGAAGGGTAGTGTCAGATATTTCCATAAAGAATTGGTTTGCTAAACTGAGGGTTGCTAGGGGATGGCCGGGGTAGGCAGAGGGAGGTTGGGTGATCAACACTGGGGAGGGTGTGTGCTATGGTGAGTGCTGTGAAATGTGTAAGCCTGAGATTCACAGACCTGTACCCTTGGGGCAAAACATACATTATATGTTAATAAAAATAATTAAAAAAAGAATTGACTTGCTAGTCTCAAACAGAATAGACAAAGGCTAAGGACAATCATGTTCACTGATACCCTCTGGGATTGGGGCAGTCTGTTAGGCCCAGAACTATGTTATGGAAAGAACTTTTATCTAAGTGTGTACCACCTTAGAGGTGGTAGTCTGTGTACAAAGAACTTCCTTTAGGAGGATAATGTAGCCATATGCTGTATGTTTATATTTAATGCTTCCTACAACTGTAAGATCTAGGTACTGTTTTATCTACTAGTGTATATGAGTTAACTGTGGCCAAGAGAGGTTAGGTAATGGGTCTAAAGGTTTACCCATAACTCATAAGTGGCAGAACTGGTCCTTGTAATAATGACAGTAGTTGAAATGCACATAAGCTGCCAGCACCATAGAAGTCCCGATGATGCCCCCCTTTCTTCACATTGATGTACTTGTTTATAATACTGGCTGGTAGTAACCCCTTTGAAATGCTCCAGCAGCACCTTTAGGGGTGAAATCCTACATCAGTATCTGACTCGGCAGCTCTTCCAGTTTGCCATGAGCAGCTTCTGTTTCACTGGTATGGATGAAGCCGTCTTGGAGTCCTGGGAGTCTGCTATGTTATCCCATTTATTAGATAACAAAACCTGAGGTTTAAAGATCTTATTTAATTTGCTCAGAGTCACAGCTAGGAAGAGATAGGGCTGGAGTTCAAACACAGGACATGTTTTCTTAGTGTGGCTCAGGAACCAGATAGATGGTGATATCATCTGGTAAGTTAAGAAGCCCTAGATGAAAAATTGGCATTGCGAGTATGAGGGAAAGATCATGAGTTCAGTGTTGGACGTTGGGATTTGAGCTTTTGGGATAGCCAAGAGGAAGTGTCAAAGAGATGTTGGGGGTGGGGGCGCCTGGGTGGCTCAGTGGGTTAAGCCGCTGCCTTCGGCTTAGGTCATGATCTCAGGGTCCTGGGATGGAGTCCCGCGTCGGGCTCTCTGCTCGGCAGGGAGTCTGCTTCTCTCTCTCTCTCTCTCTCTCTCTGCCTGCCTCTCTGTCTACTTGTGATCTCTCTGTCAAATAAATAAATAAATAAATAAATCTTTAAAAAAAAAAAAAAAAAAGAGATGGTGGGGAATATGGCTCTGGAGCTTTGGGGAGAGCCAGGGCTGGACATCAGTATTTGGCAGTTGGTGGCCATTAGAAGGACTTATGGTATAGTGCAGAAAAAAACAGATGGTTTCTTGCCCACATCTGACCAAACTGTGTGACCTCTGGCAAGTTGCTTCTCTTTTCTGTAACGTGAATGACTTGGAATGGACTCAATAGTCCATTGGAAGAATCTGCAGTAGTCTGACTCCCTTAATGTTTGCTTGGGGTCAGTGAAAGCCCTGCCCCTGCCCCTTCATGAGTGGAGAACTGCCTTCTGTTGAAGATGAGAACAAGGGGACTTCGCTGGGACAGCAGTTCGTGGTTTTCATGGCTGAATGAGTTTTTCTTGCTTTTGTTTCTAGGTTTCCTTCCTATGCCTATCGACTTGGTTTGATTGAACTCCCATTTCCCAGAAAGGAAAATGCCAGCCTGAATTAGTCATGTAGATGTAGATGATGGGATCTAAAGAAAAGGTTTTGGGTGGTAGGGGATCGATATGGATTGGGCCTGGTGGTAGGCTAGGCTGGGGTAACTCATTCTTCTCGCATTGCCGCGTTAATGTGCTGTTGGCAACCTCGCTCTCTTCTAGCTTCCTCTGTGGCCTGGTATTCAAGTTGTTCCTCATGATTAAAAGGGAGGTGGCCTCTGAGTACTTGGGGAGGTTATTCCGGACACTGGACCAGTGCTGTTGCAGCTCATGAACTTGACATTTTGGAGATGCTTATGCCGAATTCAGCACTCAGATATTGGCATGAATAATTTTTTTTTGCCTAATATCTTAGGAATTTCAGGGTTTTTGTTGTTGTTCAGGGTTGAAATTTTTTCCCTTGAAATTTCAGATGCTGAGCATATCTTATATCAGTGGATGGTTGACAGTGATTTGTAAAGAAATGCTAAGTCTTCAGGGTGCCTGGGTGGCTCAGTCGGTTAATAAGTGTCTGCCTTCATCTCTGGTCATGATCTCAGGGTCTTGGGATTAAACCCCAAATCCGACTTCCTGCTTAGCCAGGTGCCTGCTTCTTCCTCTCCCTCGGCCCCTCCCTCTCCCTCTGCTCCTCCCCGCTGCTCATGCTCTCTCTCTCTCTCTCTCTCAAAATGTTCAGATAAGGGTGTGTGGGTATGTATGTATGTATATTAGAAATACTAAGTCTTCTTTCCCGATTCATCTGTTTATCATGTGTTATAGGTCATTTTGTGGTTTACTTTTCACAAATTATCTTAACCATTGACATTTGGAATTTGCTGGTGTGGGATTTAGAACTGTCCCTTTTGTTCCCACTATACTCCACTGCCTCTGCTTTTGCTGTGGCTGCCAGAAACTGCCATGGGTTAAGTCCTTGTTTTATTGACCCCTTTTGCCACTGACCACCTTCTTGACATGCTCTCATTGTTCGGTGTCCATGATGCCACCCTCTCCTGCTTTTCTTCTTGCTTCTGTGACTGCCTCTTCCTAATCTTCTTTTTCCATTCTCCTTCTTCGATCAGCACCTCACGTGTTGGTGATGCCTGGTCTGCTTCTTAATCTGTTCCTCTTTAGCTGTACGGAAGCTTATGACCACATATCTCCATCTGCCAGACATCCTCACTCAGATGTCCCACTGTGAGTTTAAACTGACTTGTCTTTCCCAAAAAAGCCAGATTTTGCCCTTCCATTCCTGGCTCCATCCACCTATCAGCATGGGCCAGAATGCTGGTCTCTATATTTGGCTCGTCTCTTGGCTCTTCTGCCCACTTAGTTGCCAGGTCCTTGCCATTTTACTTTCTTTCTTTTTTTTTTTTTTTTAGATTTTTTTTTTTTTACAGAGAGAAATCACAAGTAGATGGAGAGGCAGGCAGAGAGAGAGAGAGGGAAGCAGGCTCCCTGCCGAGCAGAGAGCCCGATGCGGGACTCGATCCCAGGGCCCTGAGATCATGACCTGAGCTGAAGGCAGCGGCTTAACCCACTGAGCCACCCAGGCGCCCCGCCATTTTACTTTCTAAATGCCTCCCTTACCTGTCCGTTATTCTGCATTTCTTTGGTTCAGACCATCCTGTTCTGTGACTGAATCTATTCTATTAGCCTCTCTTTTTCCTTGCTTCCCCTCTTGCCCTCTTCAAATCTTAAAAGTACGCGTCTAATCACACTACTCCCTTGACTGAGACCTGTCACTCCCTGCCTACTGCTACCTTTGTATCACATATGTTCCTGAACATGGCTCTCAGGGCCCTGGGGTTCGCCCCTGCTTAATGCCTTTTCAGCCACAGTAACTCACTTCTCTCCCTCAATACTCTTGGCCACACAGAGCTACTGTTGTTTCTCCCATGGTTGATGTTCTCTGTGTGGGATCCTTATTCACCGTCCTGGATTTTGCCTTCCTTGTTTTCTGCTTTGTCTTAATTCACGTATGCTTTGTTTTCCATTGATAACATTAAGTTTGAGAATTTTCTAGTACTACTTGTATATATGAAGTTTCCATTTTATCATTCTTTTTTTTTAAAGATTTTATTTATTTATTTGATAGATGGAGATCACAAGTACGCAGAGAGGCAGGCAGAGAGAGAGGAGGAAACAGGCTCCCCGCCAAGCAGAGAGCCCAATGCGGGACTTGATCCCAGGACCCTGAGATCATGACATGAGCCGAAGGCAGAGGCTTAACCCACTGAGCCACCCAGGCACCCCCATTTTATCATTCTTAAGAAATGGTTCGTAACTTCTCTCATTTATCTGTAAGCTCAGCTAGAGGATGGGCATTCAGTCTTTATTAGTTTCACATTCCAGAGGCAACTGGTGTTGTCTGTTTCTTTTATACCATTCCAGGAGTATATTATGCACATATAAACAAATACAGGTATTCATATATATTTGTGTATACATATACGTATACACACACATATAAATTGTATGCAATATATTTTTACATAACTTTAGGAAGACAGGCTTGGGCAAATGCAATATCCTTTCAGGTAGATCTCAGTAAAAAAAAAATTTATCTTTTATTTGAAATCAAAACATACTCCCTTTTTGCACTCTAAGTATACATGTTTTGGTATTTTCTTCTCTTTCTGGAGGGGTGAACTTAACAGCCTTCTGGGGTACATTCTCAATACTCGCTTGTCTTTATTACTTCAAAGACAAAAAACTGATAAACAGAATTTAGAGAACTTCATCACTCTGCCATTTTACTTGGGGGTTTTGCCTATATTTGTGATGGCAGTTTTCTGCTGACTAGGCAGACATTGTTAGGCATTGCTATCTAGTCACTATATTAATATAAAAGTCTGTGACTTGAAAAACATTTATTTAAATTAGTTGTCTCCTCTCCCCCCTCCATTCTCGCTCAAGTTCAGTTTTTTACCATGCCTCCCAATCCCACCCTGGACTTAATTGTAGGTACTCATGGTCAGAAGCAGGTTCTCTGTGCTCCTTGCCTCCCTTTGGAGCTTTCTAAATAGGAAAGAAGTGTGTAAAGGTTGGTAAAAGACAAATACCCCCAAGGTTCTGTCAGAGTGCTGTTGGCGTGGCCTAAGTCAGAAGGGAATGGATAGTCAGCTGTGAGTAAGTTGTACATTGTAGGCGTTTTGATGAGAACAGGAAGAACTAGACTTTCCGGGAGGCTGTCGCTGCATTGGGAGGACTTTTTATGGTGTGAAAGGTATCTTAGGAATGGGTAGGACCATCATGTTGTGGGCTAAGGGCAGCAGAGAGTAGAGGCTGTGGCTGGAAGCCTGGGGTGGGATTGAATGAGGTGCTTAGGGGGAGTTGTGAGCAAGTCGGTGCTCTCAGTGTGCAGAAGAAAGAAGCAGGTCACCAAGTGGGGCCTGCTGGGTACTGTCTCAGCCACTCTGCATCTCCTACCTGGTCCTCAGCCCTGAGGAAGGCCCTGTTGGCAGGTCGGGCCCAAGGGGGTCTCTTGCATGGTCATCTGGCCTGGGTGGGGGCGGTTTTTGTCGTTGTTCTGTTTTCTTTGAGTGGAGCCTCAGGCATTTTTTTCCTTGATTATTTTGGTATCTTTCCTGCTCTCTCCTAATCTGAGAGCTGTGACCTTGCCTTCTGCGAAGTGACCCTGGGTGTACCTCAGCAGGAGGTCACTCCGCATTCAGTTCTGGCCCCACCCCCCTTTTTTTTACTCCACATCTTGCAGTCAAACTAGTGGGCTAATGAGCCGTTGAAGAAACCCGCGGGAATGTTCTCCTGAGGGGCTGGGGCTCTGCAGCCACCTAATCCATGCTCGCCCTCTCTCCTTGGTCGCGGTGAGAGTGCGCTGAGGTGCTGCTGGCTTGTTGCAGATTATACAGTAAATGCCACACTGCTGTTTTTTCATTTTTGGGTTTTTTTTCTTTTGGATCATGGGTTGTGAACTTTGAAATACTCTTGTTCTTGAGAGTAATTAAAAATTTAAAAAATATGTCAGAAATTAAAAATATACAAAAGAATGCAGAATGAAAAGTGTCCCTCCTGTCCCCACCACTGGCTATCCAGTTCTGCATCCTAGAGACAGATAATATGACACATTTCTTTTGTATCATTCTAGGACTATTTTATGCATATACAAGTGAATATAGGTATTCTTATATGCAATTATATATAATAGGTGCAAAACATATAGTTCCACATTTTTATACATATGGTAGCATACTATGTACATCTGTTATGCACTTGCATATTTTAGGTAGCAGTAAACTTTAACAGCATTCTATAGCAGTCCTCATCCTTCGGCTTTTTTCAAATGCATGGCATTTTGTTGTGTGCATCTTCCATAAATCATTTATGGATCAGCTCCTTCTGATCAGCATCTGGAAACTTGCAATCAGAGCATTGCTTGCATATATATATTATATATATATGTATGTGTGTGTGTGTATACACACACACACACACAGAGCATGCGCATGCACCAGATCTTAGAAATGGAATAATTGGCTGAAATGTCTATACATTTTTGTTTTATTTTATTTTTTTAAAGATTTTATTTACTTATTTGAGAGAGACAGAGATCCCGTGAGAGAGCATGAGCAGGGAGGAGAGGGAGAAGCAGGCTCCCCGCTGAGAAGGGAGCCTTATGTGGGCTTGACCCCAGTTCCCTGGGATCATGATGTCAGCTGAAGGCAGACACTTAACCGACTGAGGCACCCAGGCGCCCCTACACATTTTTATTTTTGATAGAGATTTTCAAATTGGAGACTGTACCAATTCACACATTCACCAACGATGTGTGAAAGTGTTTATTTTCCCATACCGGTGCTAACACAATGTGCTAAAAAACTTGCACATCTTTGCCAATCTGATGGGTGAAAAATGGTATCTCAGTGTAGCTTTTTAAAAAAAAGATTATTTATTTATTTATTTGACAGAGAGAGAGAGAGAGAGAACGAACAAGCAGGGAGAGGGAGAGTGGCGGGCAGAGGGAGAAGGAGAAGCAGGCTCCCCGCTGAGCAAGGAGCCCGGTGTGGGGCTCCACCCCAGAACCCAGGGATCAGCACCTGAGCTGAAGGCAGACATTTAACCAACTGAGCCATCCAGGTGCCCCTATCTAAGTGTAGTTTTACTAACATTTCTCTTTAGTTTTAATTTTTAAGTTTTTTGAAGATTTTATTTATTTCTTTGAGAGAGACAGAGCAGGGGCCTGACTTGGGGCTTAGTCCCAGGACTCTGGGATCATGTCCTGAGCCCAATGGACTGAGCCACCCAGGTGCCCCAACATTTCTCTTTATCAGTGAAGTGGAGTATAGCCTATGCCCCTTTTAAGAGTTATCAGTGTTTTTTTTTTTTTTTTTAAACTGGTTTGTCATTCCTGCCAGTGTGAAACCAGAAGCTGGTGTCTCTTTTTCCTTGGAGGAGTGAGAGGCTGTGTATGGAAAATTGTTCCTTGTGTGCTTGAGAGGAGGTCCTGAGCACCCAGGGCCCTTGTAGGACGTTAGGGACCCCCGCCTCTCTTGGTTCTGGAGCGCCCTAGGCCCTCTGGCGACAGGAAATTCTTATTTGTACTTTTAGGGCAGAAAGTTGAATTACTTAGTTTATGGGTAGAGATTAGGGCTAGGAAAATCTTCTGTTGTTAGGGATAGTGAATGTTAATACATAGTGTGTGTGTTGCTGAATTCCCTTCCTCTGACTGAAATAGAAGGGGTGCGGGAAGGAGGAGGAGGAGAAGGAAGAGGATGGGAAGGAGTGTGTGTGTGTTTGTGTGTACCAGGAAGAGCTGGTTTGATCAATTTTATAGGAATGCATATGCCTTGTCCTTGACATCTTGTTTTACCAGATTAACTCCGCATTTGATTTCAAACCTTAGCTGGAGTTTTGCCATCTCCGTAAGGAGTAAAGAGGGCTGATAGGTTCTACTCCACTGAGTCTACTACCCAGGACTCACAGATACCCAATTAGTCACTATCACCACAACAGATGTCCTGTTTTTCATCACATTAAGCCTCTTTCCTACTTACTTCCTTCACCTACTTCTTTTCCCCTTATTTTTGAAACATTTTATTTCAATTGATACTGAAATTTACTTTTTTGTAGCCTAATTTTTTAAAGATCGGTCTCTTATCTTCTTCAGGTGCTTACCATGTACTTATGCTTCTTAACAATTAACGTGGTGGTAGTTGCTTGGTTTCTTTGTTGGGAGACATTTCTACATGAAAAATGTTTCGTGTTACAGGATAAGAATTGTGAAGAGATACTGGATCGTTGAGAGATGTGATTCCAGGGTATAAGAACAGGGCGCCTGGCGTTGAAACTAAGGATTTTTATGGGAAAAGGACAATTCAGTAATCTTCGGATTCATTGGGGTGCTGCCTTAAGGCCTTACCAAATCTGTGCTTGGAGACAGTAGGGTGGAGGGAGGGTAAAAACGGCGGCTCCGGCGCACGCGAGAAGCCTAGCTTCCCTGGAGTTCTTCATAGGTCATTAGACTACTGATGAAGGCAAGTGAGCTCATTTTATTTGTGGGGTCAGCTCTGTTTTTCCCCACCGTTATGGGCATTATGGTGTCCAGAGCTTTTCTTGATAGTAGCTAGGGCCCACATTGATATGGTAGATAGGAACCCCTCTGATTTAGTCTCTCAAATGTAAATACCCAGTTGAACTCCTGCTCCCAAATAGTACTATTTAAAGCTGGAAAAAGAGAGTGTGTGTTTGTTTCTGGCATGTTCTCCAGGACCCCTTGGTCTTAGTTCGTTGGTATATATATTTGGGTGTAAATATGGAAGGTTCCTTTACAGCAGCACCATCTCAACTCCTGGGCCCATTGGTGCTCTGCCCCCTGGTCTCAGGGGAACAGGTGTCATGCCCTTAGTTGCCTGTCCCAGTGAGAGTCTCTACCAAGTGAGTGCTTATTTGATCCTGGTGCTGTGCTCGTCCCTTAACTTGTAGACGTCCTTTCAGTTCTCCTGACAGTCTTGGAAAGTCGACTTCTTACAAGATTATGTCCTGTACTTGTTCACTCTGGAGTTCTAAGGGGCTTCTTGGGGTCTGGTACCATGCCAGGAGTACCCTGAGGACTACAGACATGGTCCCTGCTCTCAGGGAACTTGCTGTCAAGTGGGCAGATGAATGTGATCAGAAGGTCTCACCTCTGCATGTATAATGGAAAACTGACAGTTGCCCTAATGACAAGAGAAGATTTCCATGGCAAGTGACAGAGAAATCCCACCTAGGGCTAGAAAGTGAGGGAAGGCTTCCCTGAAGAAGTGCCGCTTGAGCTGAGCTGCGCAGGATGAGTAGAAGGTAACCAGGCAAAGGGAGGAAGGTGCTGGGAGGTGAGGAGAGGGGTGTCTGGCTGAGTGGGAAGAGTCTAGGCTAAGGGTGTGCATTGGCCAGGGTTTCACTGTGGACGGCAGAATCTACTCTGGCTAGCTGCCCAAATAGGGATTTCTGATAAGAGGGTGGCAGGTCTACCAGGTCTTTGGAAGGGCTGAAGATTATGACTGTGTTCTGGGCTTGCAGGAACAGTTCCCCAGACCACACGGCAGGGCTGGATGGCTGGAGGGCTGAGGGAGCTTTGCCTTTGCCACAGTCAGGTAGCTACAGAGCTGGGCAGCTGTCGCCATCGCTTTCAGTGGCAGCTCCACACTCTGTATGATCCAGGCCTGCCAAGTGAATGTTTTGTTCCCTGCCTCTTTTACCACGTGACTTGTTTTGAACCAGCCTTTCGTGGGCGTGTTTAGGGGAGCCTAAGTTCCATGTGGAATTTTAGCAGCAGAGGTATTTGGATAAGGTGCTTTTACTTAGCCAGCATCTGCAGTGCAGAGTGATGCTAGGAGGCACTGGTGTGGGTACCGGGTGGGCCAGTATACCATGTGTAGAGCACACAGAGGAGACACAATCCAAGACCTGGAAGAAGGCCAGTGTGGCCAGAGCCCAGAGTGGGCGGGAGACGAAGCTGGAGAGGTAGACAGAGCCCTGTGGGCCATGGCACTGCCTTTAGGTGGGAAACTGATGGCTCAGAAGTTAGGTGGCCCAGGCAGCCATCCTAGATCCGAGCCCCGATCTCTCCGCCTCCAGAATCTGCACTCTTTTTTTTTTTTTAAAAGATTTTATTTATTAATTTATTTGACAGAGAGAGAGGGAGAGAGAGAGAGAGAGAGAGAGAGAGATCACAAGTAGACAGAGAGGCAGGCAGAGAGAGGGGGAAGCAGGCTCCCTGCTGAGCAGAGAGCCCGATGCGGGGCTCGTTCCCAGGACCCTGAGATCATGACCTGAGCCGAAGGCAGCCTTAACCCACTGAGCCACCCAGGCGCCCCCAGAATCTGCACTCTTTTTGCACCTCCAGTCTGTAGCCTCATTGTCCAAAGCATTCCTCGAATTCAGCCCCAGATCTTGAGTGTTAAGGGGAGGGCACAGTGAAGGAGGTTAAGGGTACCTTTACCTAACTGGCAAGGATTGGGGTGGGCATATTAGTGCAGTGGTACTGGCAGTCCACAGCCTCATCAAAATCTCTCCTACTGCTGACTTCTCACTTTCTCCTGGACTCCTCCAAGCAGATAGCAGAATCCCAAGGGAAAGTGCCCTGTGGAGTAGCAGATCTTGGGTCCCGATGGAAGAGCTGGAGATAGTGATTTTTCATAGGCATTTCTTAGGTTAATCAAAATAGTGTTAGTGCCACATACTAAAATAGCAGTGAAATGATTGAATACCTGTATTTTATGGCTGTCTATGGGATTCTTTCTGATGTGAGAGCATGCCAGATGTTTATAGGTGTGTGAGAAATCAGATGGTGCTCTGTCTGTATGATTTAGTAGTTTACTGGCCAAAGTCTACAACTAAACTAGATAATGGGAGAGATGTATAAGTATAGGTTATTTATATCCTGTATGAATATCTGCAGTCTGCAAAATTGCTGCATTGATTTTGGCATTGGAGTGACGGTATTCCTATTTTCTTTTCTTTTCTTCATGGTGAGTTCACTCTTTAATCCCCATCACCTATTTCACCCACCCCCACCCCGGGAGCCATCAGTTTGTTCTTTATAGTTAAGAGTCTGTTTCTTGGTTTGTCTCTCTTTTTGTTTTCCTTTTCTCGTTTGTTTTGTTTCTTAAATTCCATGTATGAGTGAAATCATATGGTATTTGTCTTTCTTGGACTGACTTATTTCCCTTAGCATTATACTCTCTGGCTCTATCCATGTTGTTGTACAAGGCAAGATTTCATTCTTTTTTGTGGCTGAGTAATAATTCTGTGGTGTGTGTATGTGTGTACACACATACTTGCTTGCACCCCACATCGCTACCCATTCATTTTTTTCATGGACACTTGGGCTGCTTCCATAATGGCTATTGTAAATAATGGTGCAATAAACATAGGGATGTATGTATCTTATGGTATTTTGGGTAAATACTCAGTGGTGTGATTACTGGATCCTAGGGTAGTTCTATTTTTAATTTTTTGAGGAACCTCCATACTGTTTTCCACAGTGACTCCACCAGTTTGCATTCCACCAACAGTGTAAGAGGGTTTCTTTTTCTCTTCATCCTCACCAACACTTGTTGTATCTTGTCTTGATTTTAGCCATTCAGAGAGGTGTGAGTTGGTATCTCATTGTGGTTTTGATTTGCATTTCCCTGCTAGTGAGTGATGTTGAGCATCTTTTCATGTGTCTGTTGGCCATCTGGATGTCTTCTTTGGAGAAATGTCTGTTCATGTCTTCTGCCCATTTTTTAATTGAGTTATGTATTTTTGGGGTGTTGAGTTGTAGAAGTTATTTTTTTAAATATGTTTTGGATACTAACTCTTTCTTGGATATATCATTTGCAGATATCTTCTCTCATTCCATAGGTTGCCTTTTAGTTTTGTTGATTGTTTGCTTTGCTGTGCAGAAGTGTTTTTTTTTTTTTTTTGGGGATCATCCCTATAGTTTATTTTTGCTTTTGTTTCCCCTTGCCTCAGGAGACATACCTAGAAAAATGTTGGTAGGGCCGATGTCAGAGAAATTACTGCCTGTGTTATCTTTTAGGATTTTTGTGATTTTAGGTCTCATTTAGGTCTTTAATACATTCTGAGTCCATTTTTGTGTATGGTGAAAGAAAATGGTCAGTTTCATTCTTTTGCATGTAGCTGTCCAGTTTTCCTAGCACCATTTTTTTTAAAAGATTTTATTTACATATTTGACAGACAGAGATCACAAGCAGGCAGAGAGAGAGAGGAGAAAGCAGGCTTTCCGAGGAGCAGAGAGCCAGATGTGGGGCTCGATCTCAGGACCCTGGGACCATGACCTGAGCCGAAGGCAGAGGCTTTTAACACACTGAGCCACTCAGGCACCCCCCCAGCACCATTTTTTTAAAAAAGATTTTTATTTATTTATTTGATAGAGATCACAAGTAGGCAGAGAGGCAGGCAGAGAGAGAGAGAGGAGGAAGCAGGCTTCCCGCTGGGCAGAGAGCCCAATGTGGGGCTTGATCCCAGGACCCTGAGATCATGACCTGAGCCGAAGGCAGAGGCTTTAACCCACTGAGCCACCCAGGCGCCCCCCTGGCACCATTTTTGAAGAGACTTTTTCCCATTCCATATTCATTCCTCCTTTGTCAAGGATTAATTGACCATCTAATTGTGGGTTTATTTCTGGATTTTCTATTGTCTTCCGTTGTTCTATGAATCTGTTTTAATGCTAATACCATACTGTTTTAATTACTGCTACTTTATAACATAATTTGAAGTCTGGAATTGTGATGCTTGCAGTTTTGTTTTTTGTTTTTCTTTTTCAGGGTTGCTTTTGTGGTTCCATACTAATTTTAGGATCGTGTGTTCTAGCTCTGTGAAAAATGCTGTTGGTTTTTTGAGAGGGATTGCGTTAAATATGTAGATTGCTTTGGGTAGTATAGACATTTTAACAGTATTTGTTCTTCCAGTCCATGAGCATGGAATATTTTTCCATTTCTTTGTGTTATCTTGAATTTGTTTCATCAGTGTTTTATAGTTTTCAGAGTAGTGAGGGTGTTTCTTAAAAGGGAATGGTGTATTATTACAGGATGGTTCGATCAGAAAGGGAGGGAGAGGCCTCGGGCTTGCCGATTAAAAAAGAATGTATACTCTGGACTCTGCTCATGTTCTGGCTCTACCATTTTAGTAGGCGTGTGATTTTGGTAAGTCACATCCCTTCCTTAATGCTCAGTTTCTTGTTCTGCAAACTGGAAATAATGGGACCTACTTCTCAGGGTTCTTGTGAAGGTGAAAATAGGTCATGTGTATTGGGTGCTTGCGGTGCCTGGCACTGAGCAAAGTAATGAATATGTGTTCCTGCACGTTCTCCTATGTCTGTGGTGATTGCTTTGAAAATTTAGTTTGTCTTGACAAGCAGCAGCTCCATGTTACTCATTAGATTCAGATTCCTACACTTTGCAATCAACCTCCTAAGCAGTTGAAATTAGATCCCTGAGCAAGTTTGGCATCTTTATGGATGCATTTCCATGAAGAAACTGATAAGGTTAAATTGCTCTGTTAGGATTTAATTTTAACTAACTTCTCTACAGGCAAAGCCAGAAGTCATTTATTGCAACTTCCTGTGAATCTATAATTATTTCAAAATAAAAAGAAAAAAAAGAATTTTTTCTTTTAATTTCATTGGTAAAGGAAGGCACCCAGCCTCTACAGTTAGGTGACGTTGTTTGATAAATGTATATAAAGTTCAGCTCTAGTCATCATATGAGAGCTTAGGTTAACCTTTCTGTCTCTGGGTTGGAATTGTCTATTTGTCCAGTTATTCGTTCAGTCACTGAAAAAGAAACATATATTGAGCATAGGCACTTGTCTGGATGCTGGGGCTACAGCAATGATCAGACTGGACCAGTTTTGCTGCCCTCATGGACCTTTTATTATAGTGAGAGTGGGGTGTGAGACAGAGGATAAATACACAAGATTATAAAATACTACACCGAGTAATCAGCTGGAAGGTCAAAACTAAATTGTTGAGCTCCATCTTGTTTTCTTTATTCCTCATTTAATCGTTTTCCCAGTTTTACCCTGGCCCTCTCTTCTTTTTATTTGGTACATCTTCTCTTCAAGTCTCCTTCAAACCCATGAAAGATAAGCTCCTATTAACCAGACATAGAAAGGTGGCTGTAAAGATGTGTCCACATACCTGCTGTCCCTATAGATGGCCTGTGCGGACAAATTATAAAATGGACTAGGCTTAGAGTTGTCTCATGTTATTAGGTGGTAAAATTACAAAACGAAGCCGTGTGCTTCTGTGTTGAGTGCAGGAATGGCTATGCTGTCCTGGGCAGGCCTGCTTTTCCTTTGGGCCTGGCCTAAAGGATAGTTAGACTGATAGTTGCTGTGACAGATATGCCCCATGTTTTTTTTTTTTTTTTTTCTTTTAATGATTTCATTTGTTTATTAGAGAACAAGCATAAGCAAGGTGGGAGCGGCAGGCAGAGGGAGAGCGAGAAGCAGGCTCCCCACTGAGCAGGGAGCCCAGTGTGGGACTTGATCCAAGGACCCAGCAATCATGACCTGAACCAAAGGCAGCCACTTAACCGACTGAGCCCCCCAGGTGCCATGCCCCACGTTTTAATGACTTCATCGCATTGGTATATGTTTCAATCATCTAATAGGTTGGTAGGCAGCCGTCCTCCATATGGTGATTCAGGGACCAGTGGTCCTTCTGTCCTGTGGCCCTCGGGGACGAGCATAGAGGACTGCAGGGTGCTAGCTCTACTACGTGGAAGTAGTGCCGGTCACTTGTGCTCACATGGCATTGGCCAGAGCTCCGTCACATGGCTGCAGCCAGTTGCAGGGAACATGTCATTGCTGGGTGGGCAGCCACAGCCCCGCAGTGGTGCTTCTGTACTAGGCCTCGTGTGCTGTACATGACCAGAGCACAGCTGCCGTAATCCCACATAGCAGCACGGCTGTCATTTGCTCCTATGACTCTTCTTTCTTCTCAGCCCCATGGCTGATGAGTGAGCATGATCTTTCCTGAGGCAGATTCATATTCCCTTGGACTCTAGTCTGGTCTAACCAGCCTGTTAGTCCTTCTTTCTCAGTAGGGGAGATTGAGTCTTCTCACACCTTTGCTCATGAAATCATGTTGTGATCAGTGGTTGCACTGAGGCCGTCTTATTTCTTCCAAAATATTGTTGGCAGGTGATGCGTTCTCACATACTCTCTGTGGGCTTTCCGTCAGCTTTTGCTACTCCAGATGGTTTGTTTACTAAGGCACCGGAAGGACACTGGTGTGAGATCACTGCATCCGCAGGTGAAACGGCTGCCTCCAGGGTGGGATTGGATTCTCAACAGACACGCTCTGTGGTTGAAACAATAGACACACCCTTTGTAAAGTCTCCCTGACGATGCCTCCTTGCAATTCATATTATTCATCTGTGCTTGATTTTTAAGATACTTCAGGGGTAAATGTCACCTTTTGGGATTTTATTAATAATATTACTTTTTAATGAGTCTTTTGAAGTCGCTTTTATTACAAACAGCCAGTTTTCCCTTGAGATAATAACTTGTAGTGCCAAATATTTGCATTTCACTTGAAACTAAGGGTTTGAATGTTTGAAATATAAGCAAATCTAATTCTCCTGTGTCTAGAGAAACTGCATAATGAACCATATGTATGTGGCTTAAGCAGACAGATGTGGAAGGTTTCTCTCTCATTTTATTTTTTCTTAAAAACACTGGCAGAACTTAAAATTGGCAGCAGCTAGCAAATAGCTCTACCCAGCTGGCAAAACCACTGGAGCTAGAGTTGAAGGGGACGAGTCCTCTTAGGGTGCTGGCACATGTGGGGCTTTTCCAGGCTCTGGCATCTCCTTGGAAGCCCGGGGCCCCATAGTTCATCTCCCCATATTTCTTAGTCTCTCTCCAGTGGCTGAATTTTCACATCTTTGTCTGTAAAGTGGAGCCAGTTGTTTCAGTTGACTTTGGGGTTCATTTGGAGAAGGTGTTCCATGCATCTGGGTCCTGCAGTAAGATGGCCCTCTAGCTGCTGACAGAGAGGTCCTTAGCTGCCATCCCACTGCTGGAATGGGCCTTCCTCTGGTCCTGACCATGTGGCTTTTTTCTTTCTGTCATCTCTCATCCCTCCCTAACTTTGGGCCATCTTGACCTCTGGCCAGGGTTGCTCATGTGGTCTTAACTTGTCCTCCTACCTTTAGTCTTTCCTCATCCATTCTCGTCACTGAAGTGATCTTTCTGTAACTGACATCTGAGAATTTCACTGTTCTGTTTAATACTTACCTGTGGCTCCCTACTGTCTTCTAGATACAGTCTGTATCTCTTAACCTGGTCCACCTGGGCCTTCATGATCTGGGCCCTGCTTGCTGTCTGGACTATCTTCTGGCAGCTCCGCTAACATCCACGTCGTACTAGCAGCCTATTCTGTCTACATGTAGTCTTTCAGAAGATGACCATTTTCTGTCATTTTGGGGTGTGGTTATAAATTCTGTTCCTTTTGTTGGTGTTGCTCTACGTGTTTTGTGGCATTGCTTCTCAAACTTGGGTGTGCTTCAGGTAATCTAGAGAACTTGTTAAACCACAGATTCCTGGGTCCCACTTCCAGACTTTGATTCCCCAGATGTAGGGTGGAGCCTGATGTTCCGTGTTTCTAGCGAGTCTCCGGGAGATGCTGATTTGGGTAGTCTGGGGACTATACTTGGAGTAGCAAAACTCTAGAGTAGCCTGTCTTGTTGTAGCACTTGCTTCATTATTTTGGGATTGCCCATTTGTCTTTCTCTCTCATGAGACCCTAGTTTTCCTGGGAAAAAGAATCAGTTTACCCATCAGTATAGCTGAGTCACTGGTGCCTGGGATATTCTTGGTGTTCAGTAAGTGTCTGTTGAATGAATGAATGAATGAGTGGGTCACTGTTCATGCAGCAAAGTTCAAATCATTTTGCTTCTTGTGATGAGCTTTCTTTTAGACTATTTCAGCCTAAGAATGTGTGGAATATGACCTACTCCTTCTGTATGCCCTCACCTGACACTGAAATACTCACTTAATGAGTATTGAGTGAGAAAATCCCCACAGAGATCAGAGACCATGGATGAACTATAGGAAGATAGACATGGATTTCTTTTGATAGATCTGAAACTTTATGTGAAATGGACTCACAGGTTTACTTTCATTTAGCACAATATGGAGTAGTGTTTCTGCACCTCTTTTATTTTTTTATTTATGTTTTTAAAAGATTTTTCTTTATTTATTCGACAGACAGAGATCACAAGTAGGCAGAGTCAGGCAGAGAGAGAGAGGGAAGCAGGCCCCCCACTGCACAGAGAGCCCGATGTGGGACTCGATCCCAGGACCCCGAGATCATGACCTGAGCCGAAGGCAGAGGTCCAACCCACTCAGCCACCCTGATGCCCTCTGCACCTCTTTTAATATAAGGCAAACATCTGAACTTACTAGAGCCTACCAATAAATGGATCTCACACTACTTTTTAGAATCTGTGATGTGCCTGCTAGGGCTTATATGCAGAGTAAAGGGATACATGATATGGTTCTGGTCCCTCAGGTTGAAACCTGAATGATGGTATTTCAAGAGCACTTGAAATGTTCAAGTATGTGTGATACTAATCATAAGATTCATATTTTTTAAGATGCCTAATTACTTGTTTATTAAATCAGTTAACAGCATGCAGTGAGAAGCAAGTTCTGGGAAGGAGAATGAGGGTAGGTTAACACATTTAGAGCAAGCCCATAAAAGGGCCATGCTATGTTATGTACAGGTTATACAATGTTCTTATGCCTTCTCCCTCTTTGTTGCAAGGCCTTGTTGGTTTTAGGGAGCAGGAATTCTCCTTGCCAGCTTAAGTCTTCTTGTAAAGGAGGTGGGGTTGGAGTTCTCTTGGGAATCCAAGAAATGAGAGACAAGGAGTGGCCCATTGGCCCTGAGGAGTGGGAGTTCTTAGTTATTTGTGCTTGCCCTAGTTGCCTTGGGTTTGCTTCTCTCTCTGGTTGTCTGCTGGCTGCCAACGGCCATCCTTGCCCCCTATTCTTTTTAGTATTTCTCTGCCTCACAGGTTCTGCTTAGGCTGGCTCTGGTATTTCATGGCTTCAAGCCCCACTGAGCCCTCACTCTGTGTCATGGCCTCATTGCATCTGTTCAGGGTCTGTTTTCTGTGCTTTTGATCTTCATGTTTCTTACCCACAGCCCCAGTAATGAGCATCTGGCTGAAGTTTTTCTTGCTAGGGTAGAGTTTTCTCTGCAAGAGGGTCCCAGAGGCCAGAAACTGTGTGCCTTCTCTTCTTTACTTGGACTCAACTGGGTGAGACCAGGTGTGAGGTGGGTCTTGTGGTGCACATGTGGCTACCAAGCCCACCTTTGTATCAGAACTTTTTTTTTTTTGTATCAGAGCTTTTTGTATCACCTTTGTATCAGAGGGGATGGGAATTGCCTTCTCCGGTGGCTGTGGTCCTGGCAGGTACACTGGAGAGCCCTATGGGGCAGTGGGACTCAAGTAATAGGATTTGAGCAGGCTGGGATCAGAGGAGGGATGGTCTGGGAAGAAGACAGAGATCTGACCCATGGAGAGCCAGCAATGGGCGATCAGCCTGCTAAAAGTGAGCAGGGGTGGGAGGTTGGATTGTAAGTTCCCTAAAGGCCACATGGGGGAGGTGGATGTTTTCTATTAGGCGACAGGTCATCTCTGTAGGCTTTTAAGCTCTGTTGTCAGAATAGCCTTGAGACCTGCCAAGAGGCCACTGATGCACGTCGTCCATGAGATAATGTGGGAGAGGAAATAGAATGAGCAGGTGGTCATGGGATTGGAGAAAGAACAGACATGGGCTGTCGTAACAACAGCAGCCAGATATGGCAGCTCCGATTCCAGGCGGCAAGTAGTGTATTCTAGGGGAGCGGTAGCTTCTGGATCAGACCCAGGAATGTAGCAGCCAACACCCAGCACAGAGATTTTCATGCCTTCATTTGCAGGGTGGCGGTGGGACAGGGCTTTTCACCAGTGTCCTGCTGGGTTTGTGAACCATCTGCTTGATTGTTCAGTTGTAAACATCCATTCTTGTGTCCAGCCCATACCCAGCTTTTTAGATACAATTACTCCAGCTGTTTCCTTCAGTGCCAACCAGAAGGACAGTGTTCCTGGAAGTCCTACACATTATAATTTGGCCAGGAACCCAATCCATTGTGTACTGATTCCCTCTACCCTTGGTTTTGCCCCTGCAACCTGGTCAGACATCTGGCCTCGGTCAGAAAGTGCTAGTGTGGAACATTTGAATTTGGCTCTGGGATTTGGTGGGAGTGTTTCAGAAAGTTGTGTGGTCCATTGGGTGCTTAGACTGAATTGTGACCTTTCTTGCTTTATTGATATTGTTTATTATCAGAATCATAGGAGTTTCTGAAAACAACTTGGATGCAACTCAATTTCTAAAAATTAATTTATTTTTAAAATTTGAGATAAAATGGGGATGCCTGGGTGGCTCAGTTGGTTAAGCGGCTGCCTTCAGCTCAGGTCATGATCCCAGCATCCTAGGATCATGTTCCACATCGGGCTCCTTGCTCAGCAGGGAGCATGCTTCTCCCTTTGCCTCTGCCTGCCACTCTGCCTGTGCTCACTCTCTCTGACAAATGAATGGATAAAATCTTTAAAAAAAATTGAGATAAAATGGTATATAACGTTGTATTAGTTTTAGGTGTGCAGTGTAATTATTTGATATATGTATATAATGCAAAATGATTACTACACTAGTTAACATCCATCATCATACATAGTTACAGATTTTTTTCTTGTGATGACAACTTACAAGGTTTACTCTCTTAGCAACTTTAAAAACATAAAGTACAGTATCATTAACTATAGTCACCATGTTTTGCATTACATCTCTAGGACCTACTTATAACCAAAAATTTGTACCTTTTGACCACTTTTACCCAATTTCCCCCCGCCCCATGCCTGACAGCCACCAATCTGTTCTCTGTATCTAGGAGTTTGATTTTTTTCTTGGTTCCACATATAAATGATATCATACAGTATTTGTCTTTCTTTCTTTCTTTTTTTTTTTAAGATTTTATTTATTTATTTGACAGACAGAAAGAGGCAGGCAGAGAGAGGGGAGGAAGCAGGCTCCCTGCTGAGCAGAGAGCCCGATGCGGGGCTCGATCTCAGGACCCCAGGATCATGACCTGAGCCGAAGGCAGAGGCTCCAACCCACTGAGCCACCCAGGCACCCCAGTATTTGTCTTTCTATGTTGGACTTATTTCACTTAGCATTATGTTCTCAATATCCCTGATGCAACTCAATTTAAAAAAGGCCTTCTAAAGAGTAGGCTGACTTTTTTGAACAACAGATAAAACAGAGGGGGTAGGGACGCCTGGGTGGCTCAGTTGGTTAAGCAGCTGCCTTCGGCTCAGGTCATGATCCCAGCGTCCTGGGATCGAGTCCCACATCGGGCTCCTTGCTCCGCAGGGAGCCTGCTTCTCCCTCTGACTCTGCC
>NC_081575.1:111296681-111307240 GCF_022355385.1 Mustela nigripes | reverse complement strand
TTCCACTCTGTCTGCCTGTGCTCGCTCTCGCTCTCTCTCTCTCTGACAAATAAATAAATAAAATCTTTAAAAAAAAACAGAGGGGGTAATTACTTGCTGACTGCAATAATGCAATAATGCTAATTGCAAATAATGAAGGATATGGACTCATCTCTTAAGTTGTATGGGCCTTCATTTCTTCATCTGAGAACAGGATAATAATACCTGCTATGTCTACCTTTCAAAGGTTTTGAGATGCTCAGGTGAGATAGGTATGTGTAGTGCTTTGTAAATTTGAAAGCATTCTATGAATTTAAGATAATAACTAATGATTAGTGGCTTCTGGGGCATTTAAAAATGTTTGATATACATTAAGTGGAAACTCATCTGGTATGAAAACTTTAAAGATGACACCTCAAAGTTATATCACAGCTCAACATTTTATAGTCTTATTTCATCTCTGAAAGTCACAGAGGAGAGAGCTGAGTGTTCCCGATAATTACTTGCTGGAATGGGGTGTGTGGGGTGGGAGGAAGGGTGCAGAGATGGTCCGCTGTCATTTCTAGGGATAGCAAGTAGAATGCCCTCCTAATGATTGATTTCTTGATAGTGTGTGCAGAAGCAGGCAACTTGATGGGTTATTTAGCAGTAGTATCTCTCCATTTCTTTTCTAGTCTCCTTTTGTCCTAAAGGGTCACACTCCTTGTGTTCACCTTAGCCTTGGGGTAGATGGGAGGAATGGAACAAAGACTTAGGCTCCTCCTTCCAGAATCACCAGTTTTGCTTCTTTAAGCATGGCCTAGTACAGTCTTTTCTCCTGAAGTTCGCGTCTGGTTCTCCTTATCCGTAAATCCTCACGTTTGCCTTGCATGCCCCCTAGTGGCATGTCTGACGCACCCCGTGTGACGTGGCCCGGTTTGCTATGATCCCACGAGCAGTGGTTCTCCAGACCCAGTTCTATGACCAAGTGTCACCCACAGTTCACAAATGCAGAACGACAGGTTCTGGGATCCTGACTTACCACTCGAGGAGGACGTGGGGAGGTGGGATTGGAATCAGAACTTTTGATTCCCAGAATTATACAATGGAAATGCCTCAGAAAAAAGATGACATGGTTATAGCTTTTGTAGATCTAAAAAAAAAGGGTTTAAAAGAAAGCTAGATTATTTTGCTGCCTACTCAGCTAACCTGAAAGGATAAAAATGTAGCCCGTATTTAAGGATAAGAATGCTCATCCTAAAAAAAAAAAAAAAAAAAAAAGAATGCTCATCCTTTTGGGACACCTGGGTAGTTCAGTCAGTTGAGCGTCTGGCTCTTGATTTCACTCAGGTCCTGATCTCAGGGTTGTGAGATTGAGCCCCGACTCTGGCTCCATGCTGGGTGTGGAGCCTGCTTAAGATTCTCTTGCTCCCTCTACCTCCATCACTCCCCACCCTGCACTCGCTCTTTCTCTAAATAAATAAATAAATAAATAAAAATGTTTAAAAAGAACGATCATCCTTTTTACTCTTTCTTCAGCACATTGGAAGAACTTTCTTCACTCACCAAGTGTTCAGTATTTCATGCTCAGTGTTGTTAACAACTTTGAGGTATCCAAAAATTTACGAAGCATGATGTCTGCCCTGCAGAAGTTTATGTTCTAATTATGTCCTAGTTACAAGGTGTTTAAATGTATTCTCTTAAGGAAAAAAAATAAGTATAACGCATGATGGCTTTTGCTGATGTTTTCTATTTTTACCTCTGAGCATTTGCTTATTTATTTTTTAAGTCCTTTTCCGTGGAGAGAGAACCACATGATAACAGCAGTAATTACCCGGAGGAACCCTGGAGGATAACAGAAGAACAGCGCGAGTACTACATCAATCAGTTCCGATCCCTTCAGCCTGACCCGAGTTCCTTCATTTCAGGTAACTAAGCTGATGGGTGAAGACATGGGTCCCAGTACTGTTACACTGGTAGCAGTACACATCTTGAGAAACAGTTCACACAAAATGAATGTGACATCCTTCTGTGATTTTGATTTGTTTTCCCTCTACGACTGAATTTCTTATCAACTGTAAACCATGCAGAAAAATACTTGGCAATGACATTTGGAGGATAATGTTTCAGTTTCAAAGGTTTAAGTGGGAATTTGGGGGAGCCTGGTCTAGACCTGTGCCTTATTAGCAGAGCAGTTCTTGAGATGGTAGACTGTGGCACCAGGATGACCTCTTTAATTGCTTATTCATATTCGAGTGAAGATGTAGTGTAGCCTTCTAAAGATTTCGTGTCACAAGTCTCTTAATGTTATGTATGCTTTAGAAGTCCAAATTCGTGCTCGCTTTCTTTGGCTCAAGTCCTTCTGCTCTGGATTTTCTGAGAGAAATTAAAATATGGGAGAAAAATAGACCAGCAGTTTTATGTCCACATGTCTGTTCTTCTGGGTTGTCTTCTAAATACGTATTCCTGTTGAGTTCTCATGCAAAATTCAAACTGAGACAAACTGATTTAATTCCTGTATGCCTACATTTTCCTGGGCTGAAGACTAAACAGTGAAACAGCAGAGTCTGGAAGAAAAATTCATAAAACTTTCTTTTTGTACTTCAATTTTGAAGAATAACACTATTTCCTCAATAATTGTAACCTGACATATTAAATATGGACTAATTTTCTCTTGAGAAATAAGATATATAATTGAAATATAATCATATAAATTCAGACATCATTTTTCTGATTGGTGGTAGTAGTTTTATTGAAAGGCAAGTATCGTAGATACAACAAATTCAATGTTGACAACAGGACTTAAAATAAGCAGAAACTCAGATTGGCCATTTACTAACCTTACCCACTGCTTAAGTGACTTTTTTTTTTTTAAAGATTTTTTATTTATTTATTTGACAGACAGAGATCACAAGTAGGCAGAGAGAGAGAGAGGAGGAAGCAGGCTCCCTGCTGAGCAGAGAGCCCGATGCGGGACTCGATCCCGACCCTGAGATCATGACCTGAGCCGAAGGCAGTGGCTTTACCCACTGAGCCACCCAGGTGCCCCTGCTTAAGTGACTTTTAAATTTTTTTTTAAAAGATTTTATTTATTTATTTGAGAGAGAGAGAGAGAAAGAGAGAGAGAGAGCGAGCACGAGCACGAGCCAGGTGGGGGTGGAGAGGGAGACATGGTTCTCCACATGGGGCTCAATCCCAGGATCCTGGGATTTGACCTGAGTCGAAGGTAGAGGCTTAACCCACTGAGCCACCCAGGTGCCCCTTAAAGTGAGTTTCTTCATAATGTATATGTATAATTAAACAAATACAAATGGGTAGCTGTTAGGAGTGTTTTTATTTTAACTTCCTTATTTTGCAGAATTTCAAATGTGATATAACTAGAGTGACTAGTATAAGAAACCCCTGTGTACCTACTACACAGCACAGTGATTTTGTTCAGCCTGTATCCTCTCTCAGACCAGATGATTTTGAAGCAGTTATCAGATCATTTCATTTGAAAATATTTCAGTTCATATCTCAAATGATAAGAAAGACTCCTTTTAAAAACATAACCGCAATTCACTGGCACAGGTGAAAAAAAATACGAAACACATTTCTTTAATATCATCAAGTCTTTGTTCAGATTTCCCTGATTGTCTCACAAATGCCTTTTGAAAACAGTTCAGTTTGTTGAAGGTCAAGAGGAGTTCATCTATTGCAATTAGGTGATGTCTCTTTTAAAAACAAAATCTTTTCTGAGATATTAACATACCATAAAATTCACCCCTGTAAAGTGTACAGTTCATTGGTTTTTGTGTATTTACAGAATGTATTCACAATCTGAATTTAGAACACTTTCATTACCCTGCAACAAACCACCTACTTATTAGCAATTATTCTCCATTCCTGCTCGCCCCACCTCCCAGCACTACATAATGACTAAACTACTTTTTCTCTCTAAAGATTTGCCTATTTTAGGCTTTTCCTATAAATGAAATAATATAATGTGTGGTCTTTTTTTGTGTCTGACTTCTTTGACTTAGCATAATACTTTTAAGGTTTATTTTATCCAGGTTGTACTATGTACTAGAGCTGGATTGCTTTTTTTTTTTTTTTTAATTTATTTTTTTTTTTTATTTTTTTTTTTTTTTTTTTTTTTTTTAAAGATTTTATTTATTTATTTGACAGAGAGAGATCACAAGTAGGCAGAGAGGCAGGCGGAGAGAGAGAGGAGGAAGCAGGCTCCCTGCTGAGCAGAGAGCCCGATGCGGGACTCGATCCCAGGACCCTGAGACCATGACCTGAGCCGAAGGCAGCGGCTTAACCCACTGAGCCACCCAGGCGCCCTGGATTGCTTTTTTATGGCTGAATAATTTCTGTTGTATAGATATATACTACGTTTTATTTATTCATCAGTTGATGGCACTTGATTTGTGTTGTTTCTCCTTTTTGGCTATTAGGAATAATGCTGCTTGGGGGTGCCTGGGTGGCTTAGTCACAGTGGCTGCCTTTGGCTCAGGTCATGATCCCAGGTCCTGGGATTGAGCCCCACATCGGGCTTCCTGCTCAGTGGGGCGTCTGGTTCTCCCTCTGTTCCTGGCCCCACTCTCATCCTCTCACTCTCTCTCAAATAAATAAAAAATCTTTAAAAAAAGAATAATGCTGCTCTGAATATGCGCATGCACATTTTTGTACGGACGTATGTTTTAATTTCTCTTAAATGTATACCTAGGAGGGGAATTGCTGGGTCACATGGTAACTCTGTGTTCAGTCATTTGAGGATCCGACTGTTTTGCAT
Source organism: Mustela nigripes (assembly GCF_022355385.1). Taxonomy (NCBI): domain Eukaryota; kingdom Metazoa; phylum Chordata; class Mammalia; order Carnivora; family Mustelidae; genus Mustela; species Mustela nigripes. Next base: position 111,302,505 of record NC_081575.1, on the reverse strand, counting down.
GGCGGCGGCATCGTTTAACATTGCCACCAGCAGCATATGAAGGTTCCGGTTACTGCACATCCTCACCAGCTCCTACTGTCTTTTGCTTATAGCCATCCTAGTGATGCCAGATGGACTGAGGCCCCAAGAGGGAGGGCCTCAGTCCCCTCGCCATGAGCGTTCTTGGCTTTGTGTGAGAAAGAATTCAAGAGCAAGCTGTTCAGAAAAAGAAACAAAAATTTATTGAGTTTGGAAGTGAGAAGGGAACTACTTCACAGATAAAATAGTGGTCTCTTCTCCCAGGTGAGGAAGAGGACCATCCTTTGCCTCTAAGAAAGAGTTTTCTAAGTTTTAAAAATTAGCTAACTATATAGGAAGGGGCTTACTCCTTAACTTTGGGTTTATCCTTTACATTGGGTGCGTAGTTTCTCCCTTGTCTTAGGGTTGTGAAATTACCTACAGGGAGCAATTTTAAGAATGTTGGACCTTTGTGGCTTTTACTGCTGGAGGGGGTGGGGTCTTGTGGTCTTCCATGGTTGGCTCTTGGGACTCTGTCTGCTACCTGCTCACTTTTAGGTTAAGGGTCAGTCTCAAACCTGAATGGCTTTACTTTGGTCAACTTGTCTTCTGAGTCTCCCTTCCCTCCTACCTCACTAGTGAGTGTGAAGTAGTATCATTTGGGGTTATGATTAGCTTTTCCCAGATGAAAAATGAAATTGAACATCCTTTCATGTTCTTATTGTATATCTTCTTTGGAGAAATGTCTATTCAAATCCTTTGCCATTTTAAATAAATACTGAATGTAAGAGTTCCTTATGTACAGACATAACTTGGGGAGATTGAAGATTTGGTTCCAGATGACAGCAATAAAGTAGATATTGCAATAAAGAATGTCAAATATTTTGATTTCCCAGTGCATATAAAAATTATATTTACACTATGTTGTAATCTGTTAAGTGTGCAATTGTATTATATGTAAAAAAACCACTGTGTGTGCATATATATGTGTGTGTGTGTATTTTTTTTTAAGATTTATCTGTTTACCTATTCGACAGACAGAGATCACAAGCAGGCAGAGAGGCAGGCAGAGAGAGAGGGGGAAGCGGGCTCCCTGCTGAGCAGAAGGCCCAATGCGGGGCTTGATCCCAGGACCCCGGGATCATGACCTGAGTTGAAGGCAGGGGCTTTAACCCACTGAGCCACCCAGGCGCCCCAGCACTGTATATATTTTAGTTAAAAAATAATTTATTGCTAAAATATGCTAAACATCATGTGAGCTTTCAGTGAGTTGTAATCCCTGATCATAGATCACTGTAAGAAATATAATAATAATGAAAAAGTTTGAAATATTGCAGGAATGACCAGAATGTGTTACAGAGCCATGAAGTGAGCAAATGCTTTCAGAAAAATGGTACCAATAGACTTGCTCAACACAAGGATGCCACAGACCTTCAATTTGTTAAAAAAAAAATGCAATATGTGCCAAGTGCAGTAAGGTGAAGCATCATAAAATGACATATACCTGTATTCTAGATACATGTTCTTGGCACATATTGAATTTGTAAATATTTTGTCTCAATTGGTGGCTTGTTTTTTTCAATTTTCCTAATAGTATCTTTTGGAGCACGTAAGTTTTTAGTTTTGATGGTGTATAGATTATGTTTTTTTGTTGTTGACTGTGCTTTTGGTGCCATAATAACAGATCATTGCCTAATCCAAGGTCATGGAAATTTATGTCTTTATTTTCCTCTAAGAAGGTATATATATTACAGTTTTATCTCTTATATTTGGGTCTTTTATCCATTTTGAGTTAATTTTTGTGTATGGTATCAGGTAGGTGTTCAAATTGCTTCTTTTACATGTAGATCTCCAGTTGTCCCAGTACCATTTTTTTTTTTTGGGGGGGGGGGGAAGAAGATTCTGTGATTTAATTGTTTTAGCATCCCTGTCAAAATTCAGTTTACTATGAATGTTAGGGCTTATTTCTGGATGTTAATTTTTTCCCACTGATTTTCACTGTCTAGTCTAATGCCAATACCACACCGTCTTGGGTAATGTAGTAGGTTTTGAAGTTAGGAAGTGGGAGTTCTCCAGCTTTGTTTTTGTCAGCGCTAATTGTTTTGATTTCAATTTTTAGGGATTGTGGTTTTTGAAATTTAGTTTTATACATATATAAAATATTTTCACAATTCTGAATTTGAGTCTGTAAAACAATTTACTAAACAATTTACAAAGTCTAGCTTCTATTTCTATTTCTCTCCCATCTACCCTTTTCTTCCCTGCCCCCCTTTTTATGGTTTATCTCTTTTTAAAAGTAAAAGCAAATTTTTCGGTGTGTGAATATGTTTATGTGTGTGTGTATATTCTTATCTCCCATCTTCCATGAGATAAATGGTAGCATACTGTTTCCACTTTTCTCCACTTGCTTGTTCCGATTAACATTATGTCCTGGTGATTACTCCATATTGCATGGAGAGATGTTTCCCATTCGCTTTTATGGTTGTGTACTGCTCGATTGTGCGACATGCATTTATTTAGCTAATCTGCTTTTGGGATTCTTTTTAGTCTTTTGCTCTTAGGCATATTTTTGTTGTGAATAGCCCTCTACCTGTCTTTTCATATTTTTGTCAGTGTATCTTTGGATAATATGATTTTGCTAAACACTACAAGACACTCCTTCTGTGGGGTTTGTGCCGGGCTGTCATTTCAGCAGCATTATAGAAGATGCCCATTTTCCCACAGTCTTACTGTCACTATGTATTCACTGACTTTTGTATTTTTCTCCCACTTGATAGGCAAGAAATCATGTCTTTGCATGGTTCTATTTTATGGATCTTTTATGAAGAAGGTTGAGGTGTTTTTTTTTTTTTTCCCAATATGATTAAGAGTCAGTTGGGCATCTGGCTGGCTTAGGTGATAACAGCATGTGACTCTTGATCTTGGGGTCGTGAGTTCGAGCCTCATGTTGGGGATAGATTACTTAAAAAAATGGTGTGTGTGTGTGTGTGTGGTTGAATCTATTTCTGTGAACTGTCATAGCTCTACCTGTTTTTGTATAGTGTTATTGGTCTTTATTTTTCAGATTTTTATCTATTCATTAGGTTAACATTTATCACTGATTTATCAATGCTATGTATAGCTGTTTTTTACTGGGCTAAGACACTCCTTGTAATAAAAAGTCTGAATCTACATTTTGATGTTTGATTGCTGACAACTTTTTAAAGCCTTATCTCTCCTTCTTTTGCCCCATAGGTCTGAAAATGGCTGGAGAGAACAAGGAAAGGAGGCTGGCTTGGGGTTTCTAGGTTGACTGGGATTAGGGCTGGGGGGAGGATTCCAGCTCGTTGATTCAACAGCTGTCAGCACCAGAGGAGGGAGCACTTGGCCTTTTTCATCAGCTTCCTTCTCTGGCAGGTGACAGCCAGGGCACAATTGAACTTGTTAGCTGTTGGCTTCTGGATGGGCCCTACCTAATCTCTTTGGGACACCATGGCATAACAGTCCCTCTTTACTGTCTGAAGGCCAGGCTGGGTCTGTGGCTTGGGTTTAGGCCTAGTGTGATTTGAAGAAAGGATATCAAGGGGGAAAAAGAAGAACGAGTTAAGGGGTGAATGTCTTTATAAAATAGCTGATAAATAGGCTCTTAAGACATTTCTGATAAATGTTTGACGAGGGGGCTGCACTGATGGCCGGTAGTCCTGTGACAGCATTATTGCTCAGGATGCTTTTCCGAGAAAGCTCATTGGTTAATAGGGCACTTTCCCTTTGATTCTTCATAATCTAGCAAAGGAAAATAGTTCTGCTTTAGGGTGCATTGTTTTAAGTCCGGCTAGAAGACTTGTGATTGCCAGGGAAAGACTTTCGACTTAATCAGTTTAGAGCTTTTGAGGCTTTATATGACTGTTCTTCATGTTAGAATTGAGGCCTTTGAATTTTGAAATTGGTCTTAGAGCTGAAACCATAAAAATTTCAATCTCATTAAGGATTGGTCTAACATTTTAAGTGCAGTTGGGACTTGGAGTTATATAATATGTAAAGTGGAATGATTACCTGATTTCAGTTGATACTGGTAAAATTGTGATGGATAAAGAAAGTAGCAAGTGGTTCCTGGATAAATTTCTCAAAGAGCCACCAAGAGATCTTATATTTCACCTGACTCTTTACCACGATGTCTGTTTTGTCTTGTGTGATAAGATGAATGGTGTCAATTTTCTTTTTGCTCTGTTTTCTGCCATGATCGTATATTTACTTTCTCACCCTTTCATTAAAAGTGCTTGACAGATTTTTACTTTAATAATTTTAAAATTTGTCTTCTGAATTTTGAATAAACTTTTGCAGATCTTTGGAAAAATCAAGAAGGAATTTATATGTAGAATAAGTATTATGATATTGTTTCTTTTGCCCGATTGTAGTTTATATATTCTTATAAAAGCTGTTCATAACACTGAAAAAATAAAATAAAGTAAAAAAAAATAAAAGCTGTTCACATGTTGTTTTTAGCCATATGATTTATAGTTGCTTTGATGAATAAATATTACATTTATTGTTATATGGTAGGGATTCTGAATGAAAAAAAATGACAACTCATTTACATAAAATGTTAAAAGCTGTTCTAGATAAATAATTAATGATTTATTTAAACAGTGGCTCTCTTGGCAGGTTCTGTGGCCAAGAACTTCTTCACCAAATCAAAGCTTTCCATTCCAGAACTCTCCTACATATGGTAAGTATAATTAATGCCATATTAGTATCATAGTGTCATTACATACCCATACCTTAGCTCCTACTTTTGCATTTTAAAAGTCTTATCCTTTGAATTTTTTTTTTTAAGATTTGTGTATTTATTTTGAGAGCACAAGCAAGGGGGAGGGCAGATGGAGAGGGAAAGAATGTCAAGCAGACTCCTTGCCGGGTGTGGAGCCCGACTTGGGGCTTGATCTCATGACTCTGAGATCATAATCTGGACTGAAATCAAGAGTCAGACACTTAATTGACTGTGTCAGCCGGGCGCCCGTTGAATTTTTTTTTGACAGATAAAAGAGTGAATAGAACTTAAGATTTTTGCTGCTGTGAAGATTAAATAAGTTATTATATGAAAAGCACAATGTTGAGTGTCTGGTGCACTGTAACTGTTAGCTGTTACTTAATTTTCCAATTATTATCGTCCTCTAGATCCCTTTCCTGTCTAAACAATTGTGTGGGCATATGAGCATTCCCATCTTGTGAATTTTATTTTCAGATATTTCTACTTGATATGATGCAAGTTACCAGAGGATCTTGAAAATCTCTTCTTTAAAATATTTTATGAGGCCAGGTGAACAGAAGGTTCACAAATGTTTTGGAATTAAGTCAAATTTGACTATTCTAGCAGCCTCTGAGCTTCGTAAATTTGGCTGGTGTTTATCAGCTGGGCCCTAGTTCTGACTTGCAGCTGTGGTGTGCACTGTACCTCGCCGCCGTGCTGGCTGCAGCCCGGGTTCCAGAAGGCCTGTCCCGAGCCAGTCCAGATGGCTGATTTGCGTTTAGGAGAACGCTCAGTGCCTCTGTAAACTCCCGGCTGTGTGTGGGCCCTTCTTCCTCAAGCCTGGGTGGGAGATGCTGCTGCTATAAATACATAATTAAAACCCTGGAATATTTGTGTAAGATTTTTTTTGCACGAGGATTTACAAAAATTGTGGTAGAATTTAAAATTGCTTGTCATGTTTTGTGCATTTTATTGGAAAACTTTTCTGGTAACACTTGCACATGCCAGTGTATCTGAGATTTCTGAGCTGGGTTTAGGTTCTTCAGCAATATAGTCTAGCATAATTCTTTTTTTTTTTTTTTTTTTTTTAACAACAAGCCT
>NC_081575.1:111198132-111296281 GCF_022355385.1 Mustela nigripes | reverse complement strand
GTTTTGAAAAGAAGACAGTCTCTTTTGGCCGAATTCCCAGTCTTAATGTTATTGGCATGAGGCTTCCTATTTTTTGTTGAGACATATCTGTGGAAGGTGAATGGTATTCTCTCCAGTCAGTGCTTGAAACTGTTCCCTGACTCTTTACCCTGTGGACCTGCTCCTTCAGGGCTGGTGCGTTCTAAATATTGGCAGGAGAAGGATGTGAATGGTCCAGAGGAAAGTTAGGGAGCTTACCTTCTCTATTTCTTCTCTGATGTAGAGCTACCTTTCCAGCACAGTTTTATGTCCCATCTCTTTACTTGTCCCAGCACAAGTATATTGTCTCTGTACACCTAAGACACTGGTTGAGCTTATGGTGTCTTACTTTGGCAAATAGGTTTCTTTTGTGCTGAGTAAATAGGTCTGTGCCTTTCAGTGGGAAACACTGACTGAAGCAAAGATAAGCCTTTTCAAGACTGTTTCTTCCTTTCTGTCTTACTGGTTCCAGCCTTCCCAAGTTGCTGGTTTTATCTGAAAACATAATTCAACCAGTATTTATTGAACTCACTTGTATTTTCCCAGAAGAGAATTAATTCTCAGGCAAATTTTGTTTTGTTTTGTATTTTTAATAGACTTTAATTTTTAGAGCAGTTTTAGGTTCACAGCCAAACTGAGCAGAAGGTAGACAGATTTCCCATATATCCCCATCCCCACACAGGTGATCATCCCACGATTAAATAGTAGATACAGGTTAAATATCAATATGGTATTATCAAGCAAATTTTTGATACAACATTTATGTGACTTGAAAAGCTCAAGGTTCTTCCTAAAAGCTGAAAAATGAGGTGCTCATTTCTGAGCTCAGTTAACGGTATAATGGCTGGGACACCTGTAGAAAGGTTGAGGCCCACCCTTCCGCTTGACCATTGTGAGTGCCAGATCTGGAGCTCTTCGCACCACTATGCATTTACTGAATGACTGTCAGCTAATGAATTCTGAGCCTTATTTTCCTTTTTGTGCTGTAGTTTCTTGTCTTTTGTACTCAGTGTTATAAAACAGACCTGCCAGAGAACCTGAAGTGTGTCAAGTTTTGTTTATAAAGTGCTGCTGGTATTGGTGCTGTTGATCAGCATTCGTCTTGCAGGTGCCCCCTGAGATTTCATAGGAGTGTGGAGACTTCGCAGGGCCACCACCAGAGAGCCTGGGAGTTGTATTTGCATATTTTTTTAAAAAGAGATTGATTGATTGATTGATTGATTTATGGTGGGGTGGGGGGTGGAGAGAGAGAGAGAGACGTGTGCTCGCGCCGATGCAAGTCGGGTGGGGGAGGGCAGGACCTGAGCCGAAATTAAGAGTCAGATGCTTAATGGACTGCGCCACCCAGGTGCCCCATGTTTGCATATTTGAGGCTGAGTAACTTTTCCTCTAAGCCCTGTGTTATGTGCTTGTGACATGTTATAATTAGGGAACTTAGTGATGCTGACTGTGATGGAGCCCTGACCCTGCCTGAGTTCTGTGCCGCGTTTCATCTCATCGTGGCTCGGAAAAACGGCTACCCACTGCCCGAGGGCCTGCCTCCGACTCTTCAGCCAGAGTACCTGCAAGCAGGTAAGGCGTCCTCAAAGTCCTAAACGTTTGACATTTTCCATCCAGGCCTTATAAGAACTTTTTGTGCCTTAAGGTGGTATCCGGGCACTTTGTGGAGTCTTTTGCGTCTAAAGTCCTTTAAGTGCTATTAGATTGTCACATCTTATGATATAAGAATTCGGAATGGCGTGGTTAAGTGTGAGTCATTTGTTACTCCCATTCTATTATTCTCTGGATGAATTTGAGCCAGTCACTACCCTTTCATTAAAATTGTGCAGTAGGCAAGTACCGAACCTCCTAGCTGATATAAAATGAAGAAGATGATCTTCCTGTAGAGTCAAGTGCTGACTTGGCATCTTTAGGTATGTCCTAATGTTCCCAAGTGGCCTGGGGCAGTGGAATGGAAGAAGTTAAAAAACTACATGCCAGGAAATGTGCAAAGCACTGTGATCTTAATGTACTCTTGATAAATGTTTACATCTCTATACATCTATGTAACTTCAATCAGATAGAGATATGGAACATTCAGCACACCACAAGGTTGGACTGGAACTCTTTGTCTTTCTCCTTAATAGAGCTATTACCCCAAACCCTTTCAATAAGAAGAGTCATGGTGAGTCTAACATTTGTATCAGTTCTTTTGGAACACTGGAAAATTAAATATCTCTTGCCCTTTTCAAAGGCAGTGGGCATGGATACGATTTCTGTTACTCAGGGAAGTATAGCTTCCATTGTGAAGGTTCCAGAAACAGCTCGTGCTGTCAGTAAGCTTTCTCACATATTAGGGAAGGCCTCTTAAAAACATGAGACGTCTAGCCATGGATGATTATGGCAAGGAGAAGCATTATGTCTAAAGAAATTGTGAATAGTCTACACATTTTATGTTTAGATCTGAAAAAGGCCCTACTTTTTCATGTCATGTCTTGTCGCCTCATAACAACACAAGATTCAAAGTGGCCAGTGACTTATCTAAGTCAGTCTTGGGGTCTCTGACTCTTAAATAAAAAGTCTTTCATTTTCTGTATTTGGTAGTGGGGGAGCCAAAGCTCAACCAAAGGGAGGAGACCAAGTGTGTGGCCTGTGCCACTGGCAGGTAAACATGTTGGGGAAGAGTGACCCATTTTTGGATCTATCCCCAAATGCCTCCATAAAATGTATGCAGGGGAAGGTTCAGGCAGTAGAGTCTACTACTCATTTCAGAGGCTTAGACTTTGGTCATAGCAGCTGCTTTCTGCCAGCCTGCTACCCTTCCTTCCAGGCCGGGAGAGACCCTCAGGAGTCCTCAAGAACCAGTTTGCAGTTGGGTAGCATGACAAACAGCTCTATTTCCACTTTGGTGTCTATCTCACCATCTTTTTTTCTCATATTCCCCCCTCTCTGTTCCTCCTGGATTGAGGCAAAGAAGAGCTAACCTTCTTGGGGCTATCTTGGTAAGGGTGTAGCTTTCATAACCAAGTCAGTATTAGGTCATCCAGGAGCCCCTTTTCCTGTAAGCAAGACCACATGAGGCTTTGTCTCTCTCTCTCTCTCTCTCATGAGGATGGACAGCTGACCAAGAGGGCCAAGGTCTGCTCCAAGGCTAGTTATATTTAATACTGTCACTGTTTCTTACTGTGAGCCCTGGGTTCATGGGTTGTTTCAAAAGCCACTGATAAAATTTTTTTAAAAAATATTTTATTTATTTATTTAGACAGAGAGAGATCACAAGTAGGCAGAGAGGCAGCCAGAGAGAGAGGAGGAAGCAGGCTCTCAGAGAGCCAGACGTGGGGCCTGATCCCAGGACCCTGAGACCATGACCTGAGTTGAAGGCAGAGGCTTTAACCCACTGAGCCACTCAGGTGCCCCAAAAGCCACTGATAAAAATTTTAAGAAATCTGTAAGCCCTATGCAAAAATTATGTTAACAGAAGACAAGTAGCCTCTTTTGATTCCTTCACTGCTGCAAATGGCTGCTTTTACCTTGGTTATGCAGTTGCGGGGCGGGGGTGGTGGTCTATGAAACACAGTGCCAGTCAAGAGGCAGCTTTCTTTCAGTTGGAGTGAAGCCCCTTGTTTGTTCCTGATCATTTGTGGAGGCTGTCAGCATGCATTTATACAGAAACAACTGAAGAATCCATCGTGTACCCTTTAATTAAACAAAAACTGCACACCATTTCCAGAGCTTATGGGATTAATTTTAAATAATAATTATATGGTTCTAATAAAAACCATGAGAGACCTCATAAAACCCCATCAAACTCAGTGATGGTATATTTTAGGCAAACCCTAAGGGTTTAACAGTTAACTCTTTTTTAAAAAAGATTTTTGTTTATTTATTTGACAGAGAGCTGTATATAGAGAGAGCACAAGTAGGCAGAGAGGCAGGCAGAGGGAGAGGGAGAAGCAGGCTCTCTGCTGAGCAGGGAACCTGATGCAGAATTGATCCCAGGACACTGGGGTCATGATCTGAGCCGAAGGCAGCTGCTTAACCCACTGAGCCACTCAGGTGCCCCAACAATTACCTTTTTAATGCTTTATCACTCATGTTTATTTTTGCATATAGCTCAAGAAAATGACCAGAACTATCTAAGTTTTCTCTGTGCTTTTAGACTTTGCATATATGTGTGATTCTGTTCATTTTGGGGGTTCATTTCTAAAAATATATATATATATATGTATATATATATATATATGTATATATATATATATATATTTATTTATTTGACAGACAGAGACACAAGTAGGCAGAGAGGCAGGCAGAGAGAGAGAGAGAGAGAGAGGGAGAGAGGAGGAAGCACGCTCCCCGCTGAGGAGAGAGCCCGATGCGGGGCTTGATCCCAGGACTCTGGGATCACGACGGGAGCCAAAGGCCGAGGCTTTAACCCTCTGAGCCACCCAGGTGCCCCTTGGGGGTTCATTTTTATGGTATCCCACTTTGCTTTTTAAAAAACATAACTTCCTTATAGCCATTTTGGAAAACAGTGTGGCGGTTCCTCAAAAAGTTAAAAATAGGGCTACCGTATGACGCAACAATTGTTTTACTGGGTATTTACCTCAAAGATGCAGATGTATAAGAGGGGGCACATGTACCCCAATGTTCATAGCTCAATGGCCACAATAGCCAAATGGTGGAAAGAGCTGAGATGCCCTTCAACAGACAAATGGATAAAAAAGAGTGTGGTTCATGTACAAAATGGAATATTACTGAGTCATCAGAAAGGATGAATACCCAGCATTTGCATCAACATGGATAGAACTTGAGGGGATTATGCTCAGTGAAGTAAGTCAAGCAGAGAAAGTCAATTATATGGTTTCACTTATATGTGGAACATGAGAAATAGCTTGGAGGACATTAAGAGAAGGAAGGGAAAAATGAAGGGGAGGCGGAATCAGAGGGGGAGAGGAGCCATGAGAGACTATGGACTGTGGGAAACAAGCCGAAGGTTTCAGAGGGGAGCGGGTGGGAGATGGGTGAGGCCAGTGATGGGTATTGAGGAGGGCATGGACTGCACGGAGCACTGGGGGTTGTATGCAAACAATGACTTATGGCACACTGCATCAGAAACTAATGATGTACTGTATTGTGACTAACATAACATAAAAAAAAATAAAAGCTTAGCTTCTTGTTGCAACTTTTTTCCTCATCTACGTTCAGTCTTAAAAAAAAAATCTAACCTGGTTTTCAATAAGATTGGTGAAGGGTATAAATTCGGTTGATACCTTCATGCATTTATAATTATACAAGCTTGTTTTCAATAAAATAATGAAACAAATTATTGTATCTGATTTTTTCCCTAATAGTGGAAATTAAAGGACACAGTTGGAAGGAAAAGTTGGATTATTTGGTAGCTTACCCATGGTCCTTTGATATTTTCCTGTCTAGGTGACTGGGTAGATAGATTATGGTATAGATTTTTATTGTCAAATTTTTAAAAAAAATAGTTGTGTGAGCACCGTGTTACTCTCACGGGTCAGAATGCTGTATAGAAGAGCATTCCGACTGTTATGGAACTTGCTGGCAGTGAGAGAATTGCTGTTCAGTAAACTCAGTGTACTGGTAACCGGAGGCAGTGATAGGTGCCGTGAAGGAAAAGCACAGCTGCGGCAGGAGAGCGCATGACCTTGGGGAAGACTTCCTTAAATACTTGCGCGGAGATGTGAAGGCTGAGCTAAGGGCTATGTCGATGAAGAAGGGGGAAGGGTAGGCTCCGGGCAGAGGGGGCAGCAGGTATGCTGCGGAGGGCCCCAGAGGGGGCTTGGAACACGGGAGGCATGGAAAGTGCAGGCCACAGCGGCTGGGGTGCTAGGAGCCAGAGCTGGAGGGGCTGGGGATGAGGCTGAGGAGGAAGGTACGGAACAAGTCATGGGCACTGACGTCCGCGGGTTTTAAGCAGGGAGGTGTCCCAATCCGAGTTGCTGTTGGCTGCTGATTGCTGAGGCTGGTGCTGATTGGAGAGCAGGTTTGGAGGAGCAAGGGTGTACTCGAAGACCAGGTTATGGCAGCAGTCCAGGTAGATCCACAGGGGGCTGGCACTAGGGAGGTGACAGTGGAGTTGGAGACACGGGGACAGGCTAGAGAGAAATTTAGCCATTAATGATGGCGTTTGTAGGTTTGGAAAGTGTGAGCTTTGTCTGTAGCAAGACCCTCTCCTGATAAAGCTTAAGTCATGCAATTCTAGTCAAATCACTGATTGGTAAACTAGAAGCAAAAACCTTATCTCGGTTAAACCTGCTGGTGTGGTCGGATTGTGGAGTGGTACTTGGAAAGGTGTTTTACTGAGTTTTCACTAAGGAAATGAGACTGCATGGTATAGTCAGAAAAATCACCGGGGCCGGTGCTTTGCCCTACTCGATGTTGTTACAGGATCGCAGGGTTCTCGTCTCACAGAGTCAAACAATGACGCTCTCAGACACAAAGGGGTGAAGTGAAGTGAAAGTTTCTGAAGTGAAGATGAGAGCAGAAAGGAAAGAAAAAGCTCTCTGCGGGGAGAGAGGTCCCCAATGGGTTGCCACTGGGGGGTTTTAGGTCGGTCTTTTATTGAAAACTTGACCAGGGAGCTTGTGGCCTTGAGATTCTTGGGCCGTCTTAGTCTGAGCAGGGACAACAGAAAACACCCTTAATGACTGACTTCTATGGGGTTTGGTCCATTTCTGCAATCACACTGTAGCTGCCAGAGACCAATACTCCCTCACATCCGGGACCAGGTGGCCTGATCTCCTGCCTCATCTCTTGTTCACTCTTTCAGAGCCTAGTCATGGGCCCCCTGTCCCTCCCCGCCTGTACCTTAACCCTCTCCTTACTCAGTATCACTGAAGTTCAGACCAAAGTAAGCAAATGAACAGTTGAAGATGCTTGTACTCAACTGCGTGTTGTAGCTGTTAGGCAGGGGCTGGTACTTTACTGCAGAGGGCAGGTGGCATTTCAGACTCTGGTGGGGGTGGGAGGGTGAGAAAGGATTAAAAATAATGCCAATCCCTACTCGCTTTGGCAGCACATATACAAAATTGGAATGACACAGAGAAGATGAGCTTGGCCCCTGTGCAGGGATAACGTGCAAATTCATGAGGTGTTCCATATTTTTTTAAAAAATGCCAATCCATTTTTAACATTTGATTCAAAAAATTGTTTAAACATGGCATTAAAATTTTGATTTTGTAATAGTTGGTCTTGATAAATTTGTAGCTTCTGGTTATTGTCAACCTTGGGATATTGGCCAATTTCCTGGTTATTGAGACATTTCTTTCTTACTTTGTGACAAGGAGGTGAAATAGAATCTGTTTCTCAGAAATGGTGTGGTGAGTATTAGTTTACCAAGTAGCATAATGCACTCGGCTACCCAGCCAACAGCAGCTTCTGTCACTGTTCTATGTTAGAAGAAACCCAAAATGTGATTCTTCTTTCCTTGTAAATCAGCAAGAACTTGTACTCTTACTTTTGTTATTTCTGCTGACCAAAAGAATTTTATAAAGTTTTCTTGGTCACCTGTCATTTAAGATCATGTCTGTTTCCAATAGTAATAGCTAAAATGAAGTATTTCCTTAGTTAATGTTTGTAGCATTAAAACTATCACCAGTTACTGCCATTTAAGAATTATGCTAGTAGCATAGTTAAAATATAAAATATTGTGATAGTGAAGGTTACTACTCTGTTACAATGTAAATGCTGACAGTTCAAGTCCCAAGTCTTGCATTTACCATCTATATGACCTTGAGTAGGTTGCTTAACTTCCCTGCTTCAAGGTTTCATCACATGTAAAATGGGGATGATAGAAATAATAGATTGTATATGAGAAGAACTTAAAATACTACCTCAGCCTAATTACTGCCATAAGTAGTGTGTAGTGTATTGGTGCTAGCAGGTTTTGTTGTTATATTTCCTAAGCACAGAAGAGCTGATAGGAAACAAGGCCTGCTGTGAATATAGTATATATTCTTATGTACTCTTGTTTCTTCTTAGCCTTTCCTAAGCCCAAGAGGGAGTGTACACTATTTGATTCTTATTCTGAGTCAATGCCTGCGAACCAACAACCCCGTGACTTGAATCGGATGGAGGTAAAAGATCTTCATATGTTAATAAATAAGAAAGTGTGTGGAATTAAAATCCATCAGCCTGTGTTCTTTGCAAACTCTAGAAAATCCACTTTTATAGCATTTCTCTTCATGTTGAGTACTTAGGTTGAGGCTCAGCCTTTCAAATCTAGACATCAGATATATCTATTACTTTTTTTCCCTTTTCTTCCTAGAACTAGATTTAGAGAAATGGGCAAAGTAGTATCTTGACCTTCTAGGGGTAAAAGGTAGGTGTAGACAAAGTAAGCCAGAAAAATGCTAGGCGAATTGTTTACTTTAACAAAGCTTTAATTTTGAAGTAAGTGTAGGAAAGTATTTTTAGTAGCTGAGTCTGAACTAGGTCTAATGGACCCGGAATAGTTTTAAGAGGAAGTTTGAGAACTATGTAAGAGAATCCCAGAATACAGTCAAAGTTGCCTTCTTCCTTGGGGCTTTTAGTGTTGGGACCAAACAAAGACTGATTTGGATTATTCCTAAGAGAAATCTGTGAATTCCTACAGTGTTGGGCCATTGATGTAAGGGTCTAGCCATATGCCTAGTGGTCATTAGGTGTGCACTAATGAATAGGAGTCATTATGGTTATTCTTAATATCAGCACGCTCTTCATCATCATCATCACTGTTATGGTTGCTATGATGACACTTTATGATATCTGCTGTTCCCATCCTTAAAAAAAAAAGTCTGGAAATGTGTAATAAACAGAGGATTGTTCATAGGTTGCTGTTATAGTTCTCCGACCCTGGTTAAAACTGTTGCAAGATGATGGAAGTCAGATGCAGGATACGGGTCATTTCTTTTACTTCTTGCAACTGGGTGTAATTATTATTTTTTTTTTCCATGGGGCTCTCATGCATATAGTCTGTGTGGCAGTGACATCCTCTGTGATGGAATCAGCCTGCTTCTGCAGTGTTCCCTCTGGTAACACCTCTCTTGGCCTCTCTCCTACTCTCTCTTTGAGTCAGATCCTCTCTTTCTTTTCATGAGTAGCTTTCTACTGTCAGTAAGTAGGTATAAAGTGACATCAGGAAGAGTGATAGATGTGCATCTGAAGAGTTTTAGGTCTTTAAATTTCTTTCTTTCTCTCTTTCTTTCTTTTTTTTTTTTTTTTTAAGAACGTGTGTGACAGAGAAGCAGATAACAATAATTAGCCACTTTTCCTGAACCTCTGTGTACTCTGGGGCTGCTGGCAGTGTCTGGAGACTTATGGAATTACCCTGTTTTTTGTTTGCTTGCTTGCTTGCTAGGGGTCCCCTTGCTTATGTAAAATTATGAGGCTGTTAGGTGATTTATTTTAAAATGTTATAAATTCTTATTCTTTCTCGGCAAGTGTTAGGTTTCAACTTGCCACGGTATCAGGTGGTCTTTGCCCTTCCAACGGAAACAAATACTGGCCGTGTTTTAGAGAAATTAATTACTGGCTTGTGTTGCTTTCCCTTATGTACTCATTTATCATCTGTCTAAAAGGAAGGGAGCAGATCTACAGTCAGTTGTGAAATCTGTAAATGGCGATGCTTTTAAACACACACTCATGCTCTGATGTCCTTGATGACATTATAGATACTCACCTTTATGGATGTGATGTGCAGCCAGTTTTATGTTAAATACATTTGTATACTTTAAACTGGCTCTTTTGGTGGGGGTTGGTGGTGGTTAAAAGTCTTTGTTTTGCCCTGTCCAAACAAGACAGCAAAACAACAACAATAACTCTTTCTCCACAAAAATGTTACATTCTGGGTTGGGGTGCTTCTAGATAATCATACATTAATGTACAGAATTCAAGGATGAAGTATTGAGGTCAGTTGATGCTTTGGCCATTCAAGAAGTATAGGTCAAATTTTAGCAGCTAATGATTAAATATTTCATTTTCTTCTATTTTATTCATTGTTCTTTCTTTTTATTTTTTTAAAAAAGATTTTATTTATTTATTTGACAGAGAGAGATGACAAGCAGGCAGAGAGGTAGGCAGAGAGAAAGGAGGAAGCAGGGTCCCTGCCGAGCGAGAGCCTGATGTGGGGCTCGATCTCAGGACCCTGAGATCATGACCTGAGCCGAAGGCAGTGGCTCAACCCACTGAGCCACCCAGGCGCCCCTATTCATTGTTCTTTCTACCAATCTTTTAATTTCTCGTAAATGCATGCATGGGATTTAAATAGATCTTGATACTAGTCCTGTGAAGAATGACTCCATGAAGGTGTTTGTGCTGTGAATGAGGCCGTAGCCGATTCAGGTCACGAGAGCTTTGCTCAGCAGTACAGATCAGATCTCTAGACAGCAGGGCTATAACCATGTACTTGTTTCCTTTAAGAATTAAAGATAATGATTTCAGGTAAAGTCCTCTTTAGCAGTGCTTCTTACATTACTAGATTTCTTTCTTTTGGAAACAGCTTTACTAAAATATAGTTCACATACTATACTCATGTAATGTATACGATCCAATGGTTTTTAGCATATTAACAGAATTGTGCAACCATCACTATAGTCTTGTTTTAGAACATTTTTCATCACTCCAGAAAAGAAAGCCTGTACTCATTAGCACTCATTGACTATACCCCCTTCCCTCTAGCCTCTGCTGATCAGTAATCTATTTTCTGTTTCCAAATTTGCCTATTGTGGACATTTCCTACAGAATCATACAATATATAGGTTTTTTTTTCCCTTTGGTGACTGCTTTCTTTCATTTAGTATAATGTTTGATTTTTAAAAAAAATTTATTTGAGAGAGAGAGAGAGAGAGAGAGAGAGCGCACGCGCACACACACACAGGTGAAGGTTCCTATTCCCTGAATAGGGAACCTCATGTGGGGCTTGATCCAGATGAGCTGAGCTGAAGGCAGATGCTTAACAGACTGAGCCACTCACTCAGGTGTCCCTAGTATAATGTTTCAGAGTTCATTCATGTTCTAGTATGTATCAGTGCTTCATTACTTTTTATTGCTGAGTAGTATTCCATTTTGTGGGTCTGCCACTTTTGTTTGTCCGTTCTTCAGTTGATGGACATTTGGCTTGTTCCCACTTTGGGGTTGGGGAAAAACTGCTGCTATGAACAATAATGTAGCAGTTTTTGTGTGAAAATGTAATATTTTCAATTCTCTTAAGTGTTTACCTAGGAGTAGAATTGTGTGTCATATTGTAACTTGTGTTTAACTTTTAGAGGTACTACCAACCTGCTTTCCTAAGAACCTGCGGTATTTTTTTCCTCTGCCAATAATGTATGAGGGGTCCAGTTGTTCCATATCCTTGTTAACACTTGTTATTGGGGCACCTGGGTGGCTCATCTGGTTAAGCAGCTGACTCTTGGTTTCAGCTTAGACCAAGATCTCAGGGTTCTGGGATCGAGCCCTGCATGGGGCTCTCTGCTCAGTGCAAGTCTGCTTGTCCCTCTCCCCCCACCCCCTGCTTTCTTTCGAAAATAAATAAATAAAATCCTTTAAAAAGCACTTGTTATAGTCTGTGTTTTTTATTTTAGCCATCCTAGTGAGAGTGAAGTGGTTGGTATCTCATTGTGGTTTTAATTTAAATTTCCTAATGACTACTGATGAGCATCTTTTCTTGTGCTTATTCACTATTTGTATATCTGCTTTGGTGAGATATCCAAATCCTTTGACCTTTTATAAATTGAGTTATTATTGAGTTGTAAATGTTCTTTATATATTCTGAATATTAGTCCTTTATTCAATATATAATTTGCAAGTATTTTCTTTTTCCCTGTTTTAAAAATTTTTTAAAAATTTATTTGATGGAGGGACGCCTGGGTGGCTCAGTTGGTTGGACGACTGCCTTCGGCTCAGGTCATGATCCCGGAGTCCCGGGATCGAGTCCCGCATCGGGCTCCCAGCTCCATGGGGAGTCTGCTTCTCCCTCTGACCTTCTCCTTGCTCATGCTCTCTTTCACTGTCTCTCTCTCAAATAAATAAATAAGATCTTTAACAAAAAAAATAAAATTTATTTGATGGAGAGAGAGTGCACAAGCAGGGAAGCAACAGAAGAAGAGGGAGAAGCAGACTCCCTGCTGATCAAGGACCCCCCCCCCCAACCCCAGTTGTGCGGCTTGATCCCAGGACTCTGGGATCGTGATGTGAGCTAATGAGAGGTGCCCAACCAACTGAGCCACTCAGGCGCCCCTCTTTTGTCTTTCTTGATAGTCGCCTCTGTAACACAAATATCTTTTATTTTAACGAGGTCCAGCTCATCTATTTTTTTCTTTTGTTGCTTGTGCGTTTGGTGTCGTATCTAAGAAACCGTTGTCTAACAGAATATCATGAAGATTTACTCCTGTGTGGTTTTTCTAAGAGTTGTATAGTTTTAGATCACATTTAGGTCTGTGATCCAGTTTTAGTAAATTATTGCGTATGTCATGAGGAAGAGGTCCACCTTCATTCTTTTCTTTATGTCAAAGATTTATTTATTTTATTTTATTTTTTTAAAGATTTTATTTATTTGTCAGAGAGAGAGGGAGAGAGATTGAGCACAGGCAGACAGAATGGCAGGCAGAGGCAGAGGGAGAAGCAGGCTCCCTGCCGAGCAAGGAGCCCGATGTGGGCTATCCCAGGATGCTGGGATCATGGCCTGAGCCGAAGGCAGCTGCTTAACCAACTGAGCCACCCAGGCATCCCAGATTTATTTATTTTAGAGAGAGAGAGAGAAAGAGAGTGGTGGGGAGGGGCAGAGGGAGAGAGAGAGTGAGTCTTAAGCAGACTCTATGTTGAGTGTGGAGCCTAATGGAGGGTTTGATCGCATAACCCTAAGATCATGAAATGAACTGAAATCAAGAGTAGGATGCTTAACAGATTGTGCCTCCCAGATGCCTCCACCTTCATCCTTTTGTATATGGATATCTAGTTATCTCAGAATCATTTATTGAAAAGACAATTTTCCCCCATTGAATTGTCTTGCAACCTTTTTTGAAAATCAGTTGACTGTAAATATAAGGGCCTATTTATGGATTCTCAATTCTATTCCATTGATCTGTCATAATGCTAGTACCACCCTGTCTTGATGACTGTAACTTCGTAGTGAGTTATGAAATTGGGAAGTCTGAGTCCTTCAACTTGTTTTTTTGTTGTTCTTTTTAAAGAATATTTTCACTATTCTGGGTCCCTTGCATTTCTTCATGAAATTTAGGACAAGCTGTTCAAATTCTATAAAAAAGTGAGGAAGGAGTGCACTAAATCTCTAGATGTATTAGGGGAGTATTGCCATCTTAACAATATTGAGTCTTCTGACCCATGAACATGGGATGCCTTTCCATTTATTTAGGTTTAAAAAAATTTTTCTTTCAAAGGTACTTTTTTTGGGGATGACTTTTTATTTAATTTTCTACTTCTAAATCATTTTCTTTTACTAGGGTTATAGTTTATAGTCCAGGTGGGAGAAACAAGTGACAGAAAGGCACTGTTAAGATACATTTTCTTTTCTATTGGAGATAGACTTTGAATAGGTAATTATATCGGAAGGCTTCATGGTAATCCCAAGAATCACCTGCCTGTGGACTGTTAAATCCTAGATCAGGTTACCACCAAGCAGTACTGAATTCCATTCCTTTGAAACAGTTGAAAAACAGAAGTATTGCTTATATCCCTGGGGTTGTTCAGATTGAGAGACAAACCAGTTAATCTTCTGGAGCACTAGATGGCTCTAGGATTTACCCTACTTCCTTTAAGATTTATTTGATTTTCTGAGTATGTTTAAAATAAATATAGTGACAAGTCCTCCTCTCATCCTTTCTACCGTCTACCCAGGCCCCTTCAATTTTCATGTATCTTTCCAGACTTTGTTTTCATATAGATATAGATAGATAGATATTAATATATGTTATTCTTTTATCAGAGATCTTAGTGCATATTAGTTGAGATTTTATAAGCAATACAAATTTATAGTAAGTAGGGTTTTTAAAATATTTTAAAAAGATTTTTATTTATCTACTTGACAGATCACAAGTAGGCAGAGAGGCAGGCACAGAGAGGGGAGGAAGCAGGCTCCCCGCTGAGCAGAGAGCCCAATGAGGGGCTCCATCCCAGGACCCTGGGATCATGGCCTGAGCCAAAGGCAGAGGCCTTAACCCACTGAGCCACCCAGGTGCCCCAAGTAGGTTTTAAATAGAATTTTAAACCGATCAATATGTTATCACTTGAGTATTCTTTCTTTTTAATATTAGCGAGGACTTCCCCTAAAAGAGTTAGGAGAAAATTTTGTTCTGCTAATTTTTCTCATTCCTTGACAAGGAAGCTGTTTGAATCAGGGTTGAACACTCTCTGCATAACAGATTTTGGCAAATACCTACATTATGGGGCCACTTGTCAGAACCCCTCTCTGCTTGTGAAAAAGTATATAAAGTGCAAGTTTGTTTTTGGCAGACTGGGTAAATGTCACGCAATTCTCTGGCTGAATCCCACACCAGGTTCAGATTTAATGTGCATTCTTATACATATGCCTAAATCTGAATCGTCATTTTTTCCCTCTGAACATGTAAATTTTATTTTATTTTTTTTTAATTATAAACTTTTTAAAGTATTCTCTACACCCAATATGGGACTTGAACTTGGGACCCTGAGATCACAAGTCATGCACTTTACTGACTGAGCCAGCCAGGTACCCCACATGTAAATTTTCAACACAAATTAACTTATACCTCACTAGGAATCTAAAAAAATAAAGTAGTATTGAATGTTAGGGTTTACTGGAGACAGAAATATTGGCAAGCTATGTAGTTTTGAAAGCATTTTCATCATACATGTAACTTAATTTATACTTCAACCTGTATAATTTATTTACTTTTCTTTTCCAAGAAGCTATCTATTAAAGACATGGCTGACTTTCCTGTCCCAGCCCAAGATGTGACTAGTGATGACAAACAAGGTATGAAAAGAATGGGTTTTCTTCCTTAAGGGACATTATACCTGTGTTTCTTCATCTACTTCTCTTGGGATGGCTGGCTTCTGGAGCATAGAAGGGCAGTGCTCAGTACATTTGGATGGATTAAGTAGTTCAAATTGTCAGAAAACTGTAGGTTTTTTTAAGAAAAGATTTTATTTATTTATTTGACAGAGATCACAAGTAGGCAGAGAGGCAGGCAGTGAGAGAGGAGGAAGCAGCCTCCCCACAGAGCAGAGAGCCCTAAGGCACCCCAGAAAACTGTAGTTTCTAAAGTGGTAACAGGAGCTTCCAAAGCCTGCTAACTCATTGGCCCCTTACTCACTTCTGACCCTCAGACTACTCTGACACTTTACATTGGGATTCGGTTGTACTAATTAGGAAATGACTGGAAGCTGGAAGAATTGAGAGCTTAACATCTTGGGTTGACAGATGTGATCCCAGAACATCCGTATAAATGCAGACTTGTGAATAGGTCTAATCCTTAAGGAAGTTATCTTCTAGAGAGAGTTTCTGTCCCTTGGATTTCTCTTGTGACTTTGTGGATGCAAGGCAATATCGAGGAGCCAGCAACCCTTTGTCTGTCTTACTGGGCGACGGGCAAGTGAGAAGCAGTACAGCACAGTTTTCCATGTTAGAGCTGCCATGAAGCACATAGATGAGTTGGCCTGGGAATGTTCAGAAGAACAGTGGAGGTCAAACCCCCACCCCCCAGCTCGCAACACCACTGCATATAATCCTTTATAATCTACCAGGTCCTTCTTCTTTCATTGTTTTACTCACTTCTCACAAAACTGGATGGAGGCTAATATGTTTTATCTCCTAAAACGCAGAGATGAGTAAACCGAAGTGCAGTCAGTATGTATCAATTGCTTAATAAAAAGAATGGAGATAAGAACAAAGATGTTCTAAGTCTCAAGCCAGTATTCTTTTTATTATTTGATACTGATTTACCACCCATGAATGAGAGGCTTATCTGAGGGGACTAAAAAGCACTGAAGCTATTTCGGGTTTTATTGTTGAGACTTGCCATCGTTGCTGCTTTGTATGGAAGTTAAACATGAAAAATAAGTTTTCCATTAGGAAACAATAATTGCTCTCTATTTAAATATTTGTTCGGGAGAGGCAGGCAGAACTAGACTTTTTTTTTGCAACAGTCTGTTCTCTCATCACTGTCTTTACTAGTGGGTCTAAGCCTTGAGTGCACTTTGGAATACCCTGGTGAGGTCTGAAAATACTGAAGGTTGCATCTCACTCCCAGAAAGATTCTTTTTTTTTTTTTTTTAAGGCTTTTATTTATTTGAGAGATGGACAGTGACAGAGAGTAGGGAGGAGAGAGAGAAGCAGGCTTTCACTAAGCAGGGAGCCCGATGTGAGGCTCCATCCCAGGACTCCGTGATCATGACCCCAGCTGAAGGCGGATGCTTAACCACCTGAGCCCCCCTGGGCGCCCCTCCCAGAGAGATTCTGATGTCATTGGTCTGGGTGTCAGGAATGAAAGGGGGAAATTTCTCATATTTTCTGGAAATATTCCTCATAGCCACTAGAGGTGTTCTCTGTTGAAAGTTGGAAATACTGCTTTGTTCCTTGTGGGATGAGAACCTATTTCCATATGTTAGGGTGTTTTTATTGTTTTACTAAGTGCTATGCCAACCTATAGAGGTTTAAAACACAATTTTCATAGGAATTCTTTGTTTTAATATAAGTGCCTCAGACATAAAATTTTACAGTTTTTTTCTTTTTCTCCTTTTCTTTCTCTTGTTGTTTTAAGAACAAAACAAAGCACGTCTAGCTTTGAAAAGTACTGTGGATGAAGCCTTACCAAAGGATATGTCTGAGGATCCAGGTAGGAGAAAACCATTTTAATATGTTCTTATGTAATTATTTCTAATTAAAAAAACCCAGTAGTTTCAGTGAGTAGAAAATTGGTGGAGATGTAGGTTTCTCTCTAAATATTTGCCTTGTGTTTTATTCTAAGGTCCTTTTGGTTGCTTTTTACCACTTCCCTCTTTTCAGGCTTGAGAAGAGGGTAGGTTTTGTTTTGTTTTTTTTTTAAAGTTCTGAATTTAGGTTTCACTAATAGGATCATGCCGTTTGAAGTTGAGTCTCATTGTTACTTTTACTGTGAAACTGGGAAGGCCTGGAGTTGAGATTTCAGTGAGCCACTGTGGTTTGTGTGTAGAGTAGGGAGCTGATGGGTAGATCAACTGGAGGCCCACAGCTGAACTTTTCCATTTCCAAAGCAAAAATCTCAAATATTTTCATTAGACTTCACCACCAGGAAGGCAAGTAAATGTGCTTATACTTGGAGTGGATTCCAAGGGAAAAAGAAAAGTTGTGTTTGCCCATGTTCTTAGGGACTTGAAACTGCGTCTTTGAACTGTGGAGATGGCCAGGCCTGTGTCCTCAGCTCTCTTGATGGGAACCATCACTGAACCAAGCTGAACCTAGTTAAAAGCAAAGGCTAGGGAGGGCATTACTCTTTGGAACTCCAGTTATGAGGATGTGAAAGAAGTTGCTACATTCTCTCATTGTTGTCTTTCATAATATTGAGTAAGTAAATCATGTTTGTTTTGGTTAGCTGACTATCATTCCGGGCTTATTTGTTTAAAGTTGGAACAAAGGAATCAGCGTAACATTGAGTCTTATGCTATAGTACCGCATTTCCCAAACACTAAGTTCATTCAAGGTTTAAAAGAGAGAGAGATGGGTGGGGAAAGATAAAAGGAGGGGGGGGGAGAGAATGAGAGAGAGAACATGAATATGAATGAGACTATATGATTGATTTCAGTGATGAGGTTTAAGATTCTGTGTTTTTAGTCAGCCCCCCAGGCAATTCTGATGTGCAGCCTATTTTGGGAGCTCTGCCTCTAGGAGTTGATGTTAAGAAATAGAAAATCGAGATTGTAGATCAATCGTGACTCCAAAAGTGGTAGGAATTCTCAAGCCTCGTTTAGGTTTTTGAAACTGATTTGGGTTCCTTCATCATAGGGAGAAATGCTCAGTTTATGTGACGACAATGGAATGCTGGCCTGTTAGAGAATTAAACCTCAGGTTTGCTCTCTTTTCCCATTTCAGGAAAAATGCCTCAGGTGGGCTCTTTCCACCTCTAATTTCTGGAGCTAAACTGGATGCACCTCTGTTTTTGTAAACTTTTAACTGTATAGTAAAAGCTAGTTGAACTTGGAGAGTTAAATTGGTGCTTTTCCAACAGCCTTTTAGGCTAATGACTTCCTATTTTTTTCCTATGAGCATCATGTGTTCTCTGGAGCATGAGCGTCAGATGTCATTTTTAAGATTCCTTCATTGACTGGGGCATGGAGTTGCCGGACAAAGGCTATCAGGGTGGGCCATGGTGCGTGATGTACATTTGAATTTGTTTTACATTCTGCCTGGGAACATGCTGTGTGGTTTCTGATTCATTTTTCCACTGCTGCTCCTTTCTGGAGTAGATACGAGGGAATCCCTCATCTGAAAACCCATTTAAAACCCCCTTTCCTGGGGCAGGTTTGGGTTTCTAGTGTGAGACACTATAGAGTTTCAAGGTGGTGGTTTTTAACTCTGAATGTCTGTCCATGCCACATGGACATTTCACCTCAGTTGAGTGCTGCCTTTTAGGGAATTAAACTTTAAGCTTGCCTTTTAATCTTTTTTCAGTTTGTTGCAAAGTTGACCTTCCCAGGCTGTTCTAGGAAGTTGTCATTCTTCTCCCCTCTTCCCAGTTAAATGAGAAGCTGTGATCTCCCCGCTGGCTTCTGCCTGGATCCCAACACAACGTGCCCTGGACATTTTTGCAGATATTCACATGCCCCAGATGCCGAGTCTGACTTTCAGGGGCTTAGAGGCTGATGGGAGACTTAACTAGAAGAGTGTTCACTAGCTTCTCGTGATCCGAAAGAAACCTGTGGGAACTTACCAATATCTGGCTGGAGTATATTTTTTGCAGATGGCAGGAGAAGAATCACCCTGCGCTGCTCTTCCGCAGTGGCTAGTAATAATGATGATGATAATGATAATAGTAGTGGTGATGAGGATGATGTGGTGGTAGGACCGTTGTCAGGGCATGGGGGTAATTCCTCGTCACGTATTTTTAAATATGCCTTACCCTTTTAATTGCTGCAAGTGTATATATTAGTGGAGCCTAATAGACTCCTTAGCTAACATCGTATTCCAGCCTAATTCAACAGGGCACACTGTACATTGGTGATCTTTTTCTTGATGTCTCTAGGTCACGCTGAGGGGATGAGGCCTGTTGATCCTCACACTGTAGTCGCCAGGCGCCGCTGGTGATTCTGGCGGCTCCCTCAGCTGCTGCCCCACGGTCTTCCAGGGTAGAGCAGTTTTCTCCTTCCATTATCTGCTCCCACCTGTGCCTCCTTTGCTGTCCTAATGGGAACTAAATTTAGAATCCAGGTTTCTCAAGACAGAGGATCACAGGGGAAGGGAATGAAAAATGAAGCAAGAGGAAACCAGAGAGGGAGACAAAACCACAAGAGACCCTTAATCTCAGGAAACAAACTGAGGGTTGACGGAGGGGAGGAGGTGGGAGGGATGGGGGTGCTGGGGGATGGACCTTGGGGAGGGCGTGTGCTGTGGTGAGTGCTGTGAATTGTGTAAGCCGGATGATTCACAGACCTGTACCCCGAAACAAGTGATACATTATATGTTAACAAAAAAACAAATGTCAGCTAATTGAACATAATAAAAAAAAGAACTATGAGAAATTTCTTAAAAAAAAAAAAAAAAGAATCCAGGTTTCTTAGCTTGAAAAGTTAGGAGCATTCTCCAACACTAATATTTTGCAATTCTAAAATACAGTTAGTTTTCAAAATACCTTCACCTTCTCTCTGTCCCCATGAGAAAGGGGCCACATTTTTATTATCTTCATTCTGTAGATGAGGAAACTGAGGCTCAGAAATATAATAGTTAGGGTGGTAGCCTGGAGGGATATGTAGGCCTCAGGACTCCTGTCTGGGTCTCCATTGCTTATCCATAGCCCACACCCCATCTGTCTGTGTGTCTATCTCTCACCGGCAGGGTTTACCCCCTCCTTCCACACCCATTCTTATCCCAGCAAAAAGAGATAATGGCAACTGACAAAGGACTTAACGGTCACCTCCCCCATGATCTGGTTTGGGGAACCAGACTTCTATTTGAACATGACTGAGACTTTCCCAACCCACATATTTCTGGAAAGCAGAGTGGCCTGAGGGAGAAGAGGGGTTCAGAGCCAGCTGTGGGGAGCCTGCCAAGAGGGTGGCCCCCAGCTTTGTGGTGAGTCTGTTTACACTGTTCAGTCAGCCCCACGGCAGCCTGCTTGACTGCAGGATGGGCTCCCCTTAGGCCTCCTTCCTTCACTGCCTGGGGTTTGTGGGGTCAGGGATGGCGGGGGGAGCTGCATGTACCTGCAGGTGTGGGTGCATGCTGATGGGTAGGACAGGGCTCAAACTTCGTAGGCCTCCCATGATTTTCAGGGCTTTGGTAGCATTTTGACGGATTGAAGTCGAAAGGTGCTTGTGTTCTCACTACACCAAGCCAAAATGTTTATTTTGGGGAGAAATGCATCTTTTCTGCAGCTGACCATATCTGAGGGAATATATATTGCTAGTGTGCTTTGTGCCTTGTTAGCATTTTTAGCTCCCCTTTCTCTGCTGCTTATCTAACCCATGGATTTTAATGACCATCATCAATCCAGGCTGCTTCTTCCCAAGGAGGGTTTTTATCTTTAGAGCAATATAAAAAATGGTGGAATAATTTATTGAGACATAAGAAAATGTTTGGGAGAATTTGTGCAAACAGTATACAAACTATATTCTTGTTCTTAGTTAGTAGCACTTTTTCTATGGATTTTTAATGAACATTTTATGATGAAAAATTTGCAGTGGTTGCAAAACCTTAACATAACTAATGGTTTCTAAAGTTATCTTCCCTAGGGTATTGAAAACATAAAAAAGGATTAATCTTTTTGTAAGTGTTTATAATTACTCTAGGAACTTGTGATAGAAAAGTAGGCTCGATGGGTGTTGATTCTGAGCAAGTTAGCTCATGATTTAATTTTGATAAGGAAAAGTCGTATGGTTGATAAAATATTTTAATGATTTCACTCTGTAATATCCTCTGTATGATTTGGTCACAGAGACATAGGACACAAGAACATTTTCTTACAGAAAAATCTATGTAGCTCATTTCAACTTAACTTGTGGGAGCTGTGATTTCTTGTGGTTATGCTGCTCTGGTGTAGTATATTTTAAGAAAACCTTGAAATATGTAACCTGATAGATTTCTTCCTAGCCTTCAGGGGAAGCTGGTTCAAAATCAATTACTAGGCTATCATGATAGACCAAGAAAACCACAGGTCTGAACCCACTGTTATATAAGCAGATAACCTCTTGAGAGGGTTGTCTTTTTAGACTGAAATTTCTTTATTCGTCAATGTAGATTTGAAAGTAGCTCCTTAGTGCTCTAACAAAAGGGAAAAAAAATGTTGGTCTCTCCCTCCTTTGAATTGTGCCTTTAGCTTAAGAAATAAAGTAAAAAAATAATGAAAATGTGGAGGCAGTCGAGTTCTCCACAGGGACACCTGTACCTCACATTTACCTGTTGATAATGTTTGTTCTGCACTAGCCCGGATATTGCTCTTAAACCTGTTCAACTGCAGAAATGAAAGCCAAGTAAACAACAACTAATCTTTGTTTCAGCCACTTCTAAGGATTCCAACAGTCTCAAAGCAAGACCAAGATCCAGGTAGTGTTTGTTTAATTTCTGCTTTAATGCCCTTTCTATCCTGTCCCCAACTAGAAATAAAATCCCAGAACCTGAAGTCCAGCCCATCAGATTTGAAGCTTAGAATAGGGGTGAATTCACTTGTCATGAAGGGCTTGCTTGGAGCATGCGGTGCTGCTGGGAGACACTCAGTTTCTGTATTTATTAGTGCTGGAAGATGGTGGCTGCTGCTGGCTGGTCGCCGGACAAGAAGTGGTTTGTGTGCATGTGGCCCAGTTGTTGCAGGATGATAAGGAATAGAGGGCAGTACCTTTGGAGAGAAGGAGATGTGGTTCAAAGGTAACACTGAAATTTACTATCAGGACAAGGTGGACACCAGGAAGTGAGACTCCTGAGGGATGAAAACTAGAGTAGGAAAAGAAAATGCTCACAGTGATTTTGATGAGACTTGAGGCTTTAGGTAAGCAGTACTCATGGTCTGTTTTATCCTGTCTTAGAGCAGCTTTTTGGCTTCACAGTTTTTAGATCCATAGAAGCTAGTAGAAGAGGGAGAGCAAGTAAAGCAGAGCTGCGGTTGACATCAGACATCAGATCGAAGGTTGGAGGAGAGATACAGAAACATTAATAGAACATCAAAGAGGGGAAATGGTATTGGGGCCACTCTTCAGTGCTGAAGTACATGTGTGTACTGGACAGTACATATGTGTTTGCTTTGGCTCTTGGTAACTTTTTCTTCCTTTGGCTACGAGACACATTTTAAATTTAAATTTGAATTTAAATCTGATCATATTTTATATGCTTGAAATAGTGATAATTAAGGAAACTTCATCTTTTTGTAAATCTGAGAGTTATCCCTTAGTTTATCTTTTATGTCTGGATTTTCTACATTGGAATTCTGATTTCCTTGTTTATAGAAGATACATATACCTATATTCATAGTTTCTGAAATAATAGATACAGTAATTTTATTGGCAGAAAAAAAGGTATAGTCCCTGTTTCTGTCTGTGGCTACCACATTTACTCGTCTTTTTTTTTTTTTTTTTTTTTAAGGATGAATGGATCTTTTACTGTACTGGCTTAACGTAGTGGCTTTAAGATATAAGAATAGTAACATTTGTCTGCCCTCATAGTTTGAAAAACCTTTGAATTACAGAAATCTGTTTATGTGTGCTGTGTTAATTATAAATTAAACCTCACAGTTTTTTTCTGTTGACTTCCTCTCTTTCTCAAAGTGAATGAAAGTATAAAGTTTCATAGTTACATGTACTATTATTAATGTCTCTGGCCAACTTTTATATATTATTCTCTTAGGGATCGGTCTCCTGGTCTAATTTGGATGTTTTTCTTTTCCCTACTCCCCAACTGGGTCTTTGCTGAGACTGAGAGACTCAAATTACTTTTATTTTCCTTTTTAGAATAGTAAAACTTTATAGAAATATGAAGGAAAGAGGGAAAATCACTGTTTTAACACGACTTATATTCATTATTTTGTTGGTTCCCTGCACATTTGTATTTAAATTGGTTGTATTCACAGTTTTACAGTATCACTTGTTTAATATTCAATTAGCTTTCCATATGCAAATACGAGTATACAGGTTATATATGGAGATAGAATGGAATGAGCTATGTGGTATGGAATAGTATGCCTAACTCTCTGTATGTGTGTTGACATACACACGCGCACACACACACACACACACACCATATATTCTTTCTTGACTGAAAAATGTCACTAAAGCCCTGTCTGGCATAAAAGTTCTTTTAATTTCTAGCTAGAGTCTCTGATTTCCATTTTAAATCAATAGTTCCCAATTGAAAGCTTTGTTGTCCTTTCCTATCAATTTCCTTTCGCTCTAATTGAAAGTATGAGACCATTCTTGCTGCCAGTTGCCGCATGCCTTCGCCTTGCCTGTCTGGCCAGTTGTTTTACAGAGCCCACCCCAGAGCACGTTCCGTGCCATTATGGCAGCTTTATGAAAGACTGCAACCTTGCATGACAGACAAAACTCTTCAACTACCACAAAGAAACCTTGAGGGAATGATCTGGGAAAGTAAAAACTTGCTATGTCAAAACCAGCTTTATCAAGAACTGAAGTTGCTTAATAGTGATTGATAGGTTCTGATTTCATAAATGGCACACTAATAGCTAAATACTAATAATAGTTTTCTGAGGTTAATTTGCCTCTAGAACACAACTCTGACTCAAAGGTCATTTTATTCTTTCACATGAGCTTAGCTGAGAGGCTGAATAGAACGGATGTACACATCCACTTCTTAGAAAATCATATTGGAAACTCACCCACAAACCTGTTTCTAAGCAATAGACTAATGTACTGAGTTGAATTAATTTAGAAAATAATTAAGTCTCTAACGAGTAGTTTAGCTGCTACTGCCAAAAGATTTTTTTCTGGGCTCATAGGCAGTATCAGAATATTTTAAAAATGGAATTTAGAAACAGATTGGAGTTTGAATTGAGCCAATATAACTTTCTAACTATGTGACCTTTGGCAGGCTATTTATTTCCTGTTCCTTTGAATGTAATTATTAGAGTTACAATCTCAGAAGTTGTCTAGTTAGCTACTGCCTTGTTACAGAATGAAGGACAAAGTTTGGAGGAGGCTTTTGCTTGGAAAATTTCCCCCAACTGGTATTTCTCATGGTAAGACAGCCTAGACCCCTCCATCTGATACATGCGTGTTTCCCTTTCCAGAAATGCATTTATGGCATAGTCCCTTGAGCTGCTGATTCTTCACTCTCAGCTTATCTACCCCACTTCCATAGGTGCCTGTCATCACATTTGCATGGGAATGGGAGAAAAGTGCTGCAGTCCGTTAAGACCCTGAAGCCCCTCTGTTCCAACATGGACGTGCCTAAGCAGAAGGCTTACGCGTTATTCTTATTAACAATACCCATAGAAATAGATCTGAATTTACAGGAAGCTTTTCCTTTGTGTAAATTTAGATCTAAGATATAATACGAACAAAGGGGTTAAAAAAGGTTCTGATTCATGGCTGGGTTTGGATAGTTATTGCCGGTAGTGGTACCCAAGGGACAGTTGAATTCGTGGTTGCTTTGAGATGGGCCTTGGTCAGTCTTTTGGAAAAGTGACTTTGACTTTTGTGGGTATTTCCATTTCAACCTTACTTCAGAGACTAAAGCTTTGCTGTCTCCCTTCTGACCTTCCCTTATTTTGCTGCAGATCTTACTCTAGCACCTCCATAGAAGAGGCCATGAAAAGGGGCGAGGACCCTCCCACCCCGCCACCACGGCCACAGAAAACCCATTCCAGAGCTTCCTCCTTGGATCTGAATAAAGTCTTCCAGCCCAGTGTGCCAGGTGAAGTGACCCTCTGCACCCCAGTCTTTTCCTTCCCTGTTGGAGTCACTGGATGTGTGTCCGCCACAGAGGCCTTTGTGAGTCCACAGAATGAGCAGATCTGACCGTTTCCTGCCCCAGGAAGGTCTTCGAGGTGCTATGGTATTCTTGGGAGGGAAAGCAATTCTAAGCAGATAGATATCCCACGTGTTTGGAGCCTTGCCCACACTTGTATGGACCAAGAATTACGAAATTCTGTGCTAAGAGGATTAAAATACTTTAACCCCAGACAGCCCACTGAGTGCATGGCTGGGGTCTCGTTCTCTGTAATTTGTATATAAGATTGCTGCCTGTCGTTTCCTGAGATGCTTATGTAGTTCTTCTCTGAACGATCTTGGGGATTGACACTGGCCGGAAGCTTCCCCTGCGTCTTATCCTTGTGGTGAAGATCCTGTGTCTTGGAGGATTTAATGCTAAGGGGGCTCTGCTTTCTAAATCTGACCAATGGTTCGGTGGTTGGTGGGGGCAACTAGGGCAAGAGCTCCTCCAGGTGGCTTGCTGAGGGGTTTCTGGGGGTGCTACTTCCTTGAGCCAGGTGCTATACAGCTAGGGTTGGAGGTGGGGGAGGTTGGAGGGCCTTGTCTGCTTCCCTGGCTCCCTGTGAAGTGGGAGATTTCCTCCTAGGGAACCTACAGAACAGCAGATGAGAACCATGCATGCCTTTGCTTAGCAAAGGTGCTAGGATGCAGTGCCTTCCCAAGTGTTATTTTGAGAGCAGCAAGGGCCTTTCCACTGACTAATGTAGGCAAGCTATAAATACAGTGATTTCCTGGAACTTTTTCTCTATCTGTGTGCATTTTAAATCAAGCCAGCCTCAGATGCTAGTGATTTGCAGATTATTATCTTTTCTACTAAAGCAAGAAAAGACTCTCCTTGGCTCACACATTAGCATGACCTCTGTGTCCCAGCAGAGCTCAGCATGTTTTAGTTGTTCTAATAAAGTAGTCTCCTCACAGTAAAGTTACAGATTGTTTTTTAATATACTAGAGTCTGGAACTCTCTATGAAATTTGATTCTCTGCCATGAGTTCATCAGATAAAAATTTGCCTTGCATTTCCCCCCATACTTTGATCCAAATTCTGGCATAATTTCATAGTAACTGGTATTTGAGGTGGGAGTAGCCACGGATGATGATGCTATAAAAATTTCACATGGCTGGTGGATTATGACCCAGAAGATTTTTCTATACATGCAAGAAGATTAAAACAATCTGGGCAGCTATCTTAATACGTTTTCCTTGCAAGGAGAAGCTGGAGACGTGCAAGCATGTTTCTGGCTGTGCAAGCCCGCGAAGAGTGCCGGCTGTGCGGGGATGGTTGTGCTGTGGCTTTTATGACATCGTGTCATATGGTGGAAGAGACAAGACTGCATTTGGAGTTCAGCTCTGCTGCTTATTAACTGTTTGATTTCCAGCAAGTGACTTAATCTTTCTGCATTTCAGATTTTTAGTCTCTAAAATAGGGCCAGCGGTCCATGGAGCTGTTGGGTTTTGGTGAGATACTAAACATAATCCTAATAGCAACATGTTTGACATCTAGGCACTCATTTGGCTAGAAATCATTGAGGAAAGGGAATCTGAGGTTAAAGTCCCTTGCTCCCCTTGATCTCCAGTGGTTCAAGTCTATGATCTACTCCCTGCAGTTCCACAGTGGGCTCACAGAGGGACTGAGCCCCAGTTGCCTGCTGTATTATGAGCAAAGGACTGTGAAAAACAGAGTAAGTGAGGCCAGGTTGCTGAGTCAGAGTGGCCTGTGATGGACTGACAGTGTGGAAAATAAATACAATGGAGAGAAGATGCAAAGAAGCAAGAATGAAAGAGGGAAGTGAAGAAAATGATGAGATGGTCGTTACATAGGGTGATGATGGTTATATAAAGGCAGGAGAAGAAAGTAGAATAGAAGACTGCAGTGACCAAGGGGAGGAGAGCCCACAGAGAACTCTTCCACAGACTCGGTGAAAGATTTGGATGGGATTTAAGGGAAGAACTTAGAAAAGGCTGGCATTAATGTCTTCCAGTTTAGGAAGATCGGTAATATGATGTGGGGAAGAATGTCAAAGGGCTCATTTCAAATGTAAATCTATAAAAGTGAACAAGCCACTTTGGCAGTATGGGACAATTGGCTTTACCTTTGATATCTGTAAAAACCATATGAATTCAAATTTATGGGAGTCTAGATTATCCCAGGGCTCTAGGTAGGTGGGTCCTGGTATTATACCTAAAGTGTATGTTTTCATAGGAAGAAGTTGATACGACATAATTGCTGTGTGTAAAAGGGAGATCACCTTTGTTGTTGTTGTTGTTTTTCAAAAGATTTTATTTATTTACTTGAGAGAGAGCACAGGCAGGGGGAGCAGGAGAGGGGGGCAGCAGAGAGCCCAATGGGGGCTCGCTCCCAGGACCCCAGGATCATAACCTGAGCTGCAGGCAGACGCTTAACCACCCAGGCGCCCCATGGGAGATCACCTTGGTAATAGCTGGCCCATGTCGGGCCATCCTTTCAAGGCCCAAACAGCTGCTGCGTTTGAGAGAAAATAAAAATGTGCAAGAAAGTCTCAACTAGTGATGATGCAAGTATGCAAAATCTAGATGCAGTCAGACCTGGGATGTCTGGATTTTATTGCTCTATGCTTAGAGCCACGAACCATATTTTATTTTATTAGTACTTTGTTTTATAAAACATATTATATTACTAAAATTCCTATAAGAAAAAATCACACTGTGAAGGCAGTACTTTTTAGATCCTAACTTCCTTTTCCTCATTGAAGCAGTTGTTTTCATAAAGCAAATTTTTTCATAATGAATTTCGTTTGTTCCAGCCCGTGGGGTGGGAACTCCCCTCCTGCTCTCAACAGTGACCTGCCCCTTCCAGAGCCATGCCTAAAGCTTGCAGCTGGTGGTTGCCACCATGATGGCCAACCCCTTCAGTGCTGGCCCTGCCGCCGATAGCCCTGTGCCAGTCATTGAGCATCTACCTGGCAGAAGGGGCAGAGGTTGTGTGGAGGAAAAATAGCCATCCCTTTAAAGCTGCAGACCAGAAACCTTCATCACTTCCCCTCAGCTCTAACTGGGGAAACCTAGTCCCTTGGATATAGCTAGCTGCTGGGCAGCTGGGAAAGGTAGTTCCTGGCGGGATAGCCATTTCCCATTGACACCCCTCTTACTGTGAAAGAGGAGAGTGGATGTTGGTGGGCAGCTCTTTCTCCCACATCGCATGTGGCAAAATATATTCAGATCCACATGTTAAAGCCATTGTGATGGCTGAACAAAACATATCCATGGGTAGCATCTACCCATGGCTCGCTAACGTTTTATTTCTGCTTTAGACATTACTGGTAATAATAACTCATTCCAGGGTTAAGAAATTATGGTACATCCATATTATGAAAACTTAGGAAGCAGTTAAAAAGATTTAGGTATGTGTACTAAATGGAGAGCTATCTGACATAAATTAAGTGAAAGAGGCACGGTGCAGAATATGTATGTTCTTAAGTGTATAGGCAGTTTTTGGAAGGTTACTTAGGAAGTTGGTAATAGAAGAGATTAGGATGACTGGACAGGAGTGAAAGAGAAACTTACTTCTCATTGAATACACACTTCTATCTTTTAAATTTTGCCCCAAGTACAGATAGTATAGAAATTTTGCTTTTCATTCAGTAGCCACAGTGACCAGATAGTACCTGAGAGTACCAGAAATATCCTTCCTGGCTGAGTTTACCTGCCTCAAATTTACCATACTCTGTCCAGGGTATTTTTATGACCAGCCTCCTGCCACTTTGTAGAATGCAGCTAAAATGACAGAAGCATTCCAGAACATTCCTTAAGGCTCTGATATGATATGTCCTTCAGCTTCCTCCTCAGTGCCCTTCCAATATTGAGAAATAGTTTTGGAGGACTCCCCATAGCCTCCATTGTGAGATGGACAGGTGGGCAAAGTGTGATAAGGGCTCTGTCTTAACTTGGAAGGGGGTTGTATTTTTTAGTTGGCTAGCTGAGACGCATCTGTCCAGGTTTCTCTACAAATTGATATTTCTTTCTGCAACTTGAGAAATATGTAAACCTTTTGGGAATAAGAGATACATTTCTTACCTAATTTAACCTTTCAAGTTCTCTAAAGGATGAATTTGTTCACTCAAACAGCTTCAACCTTATGGATTTCCTTATTGTATCATTCTTGTGAGTGCTACTTGCTCCCTTTTAAAATCTAGTAGGATTATGGTATTCCTGCTCTACTCCCAAACTTTTGGGTCCACGTTACGCAGCCATCTAAGGGTTCAGTTTGGCAGTCTGGACAGGTTTTTCTTTTAAATTAAAACTTGGGATAAAATCCACACACTATAAAATTTGCCCTTTTAAAGTATATAATTCAGTGGTTGGTAGCATATTTATACTGTTGGGCAACCACTAGCATTGTCCAATTTTAGAACATTTTCTTCACCCCAAAAAGAAACCCCATCCTCATTAGTAGTCCTTCCTCATTTCCTTGTCCTCTCCCCACAGCTGTTGGCAACCTCTAGTCTACTTTCTGTTTCCATGAATTTTCCTGTCCTGGACATTCTGTATTAGTGGCATCACACAACATATGGTCTTTTGTAACTGGCTTCTTTCACTTGCTATAATGTTTACAAGGTGTATCCATGTTGTAACATGTAGGAGTACTTCATTCCTTTTATGGATGAATAATATTACGTTGTAGATTCCTACAGTTCATGGATATACATAGGAATGGAATTTCTGGGTCATATGGTAAGTCTAAGTTGGACATCTTGAGGAACTACTGAAGTGGCCGCACAGTTTACTATCTCACTAGCATTGTATGAGGACTGCAGTTTCTCACTTTTGAAGCACTTATTATTGCCCATCCTTTTTATTTTAGTCAACCTAGCTGGTATGAAATGGTATCTTATCATGGTTTTGATTTGCATTTTCTTTTTTCACATTATTATTTTAAAATAATCTCTGTAGCCAGTGTGGGGCTCAAACCCACTACCCTGAGATCAAGAGTTGGCTGCTGTGCTAACTGAGCTAGCCAGGTAGCCCTTGATTGGCATTTTCTAGTGACTAATGATGTTGAACACCTTTTTGTGTGCTTATTAGCCGTATTTATGTCATTTTTGGAGAACTGTTCAAAATCTTAGCCCATTTTTAAATTGGGCTATTTGTCTCTTATTCTTGAGTTGTAAGGGTTTTTTGTATATTCTGATTGCAAATCCCTTTTCACATACATAATTTAAAAATATTTCTCTCATTTTGTGGGTTGTCCTTTCAACATTTATTTTTCTTTTAAAGATTTTATTTATTTATTTGACAGACAGAGATCACAAGTAGGCAGAGAGGTGGGCAGAGAGAGAGAGGGGGAAGCAGGCTCCCTGGCTCCCCGCGCAACAAAGAGCCTGATGTGGGGCTCAATCCCAGGACCCTGGGATCATGATCTGAGCCGAAGGCAGAGGCTTTAACCCACTGAGCCACCCAGGCGCCCCATCCTTTCAACATTTTTAATGGTATCCTTTGAAGTGCAGAAACTTTTAATTTTGACGAAGTCCAATTTATTTATTTTTCTTTTATCATTTGTGCTTTTGGTGTCATAGCTAAGAAATCCTTGCCTAACTCAGGGCCACAAACACATACTCCTCTTCTAAGACTTTTATATTTTTAGCTGTTACATTTTAGTCTGTGATCTACTTTGAGTTGCTTTTTTTGGTATGTGGTGTGAGGTAAGGGTTCAAATTTTGGGTTTTTGTTGTTGTTTGTTTTTGCACGTGACTATCCAGTTGTCCCAGTACCATTTGTTGAAAAAACTATTATTCCCTGTTTAATTTTCCTGGCACCCTTGTTAAAAATCAACTGACCGTTTAACATAAAGTCTTATTTCTGGATTCTGAATTCTATTCCATTGGTATTAATATATCTATCCTTGTGCTAGCACCATACTGTTGTGATTGTTGCAGAATTGTAATACGTTTTGCAGTTGGGATGTGTGTCTGTGCCCACTTTCTTCTTCCTCTTCTTCTTTTTCTTTTTCTTCTTCTTTTCTTTTTTAAAAAGAAGATTTATTTATTTGAGAGAGAGCAAGTGCGAGCAAGTGCACGGAGTGGGGAGGGGTAGAGGGAGAGGGACAGAAGGAATCTCAGGCAGACTACCTGGTGAGCATGGAGCCCGATGTGTGACTTGATCTCAAGACCCTGAGATTGTGACCTGAGCCGACATCAAGGGTCAGACGCTTAACCGACTGAGCCACCCAGGTGCCTCTCTTCCTTTTCAAGATTGTTTTGCTTTTTCTGGGTCCTTTGCATTTCCATATGAAATTTAGGATCAGGTTATCAATTTCTGTTTTTTGTGTTTTTTTAAAAGATTTTATTTATTTATTTGACAGACAGAGATCACAAGTAGGCAGAGAAGCAGGCAGAGAGAGAGGAGGAAGCAGGCCCCCCGCCGAGCAGAGAGCCTGATGTGGGGCTCAATCCCAGGACCCTGAGATCATGACCTGAGCCGAAGGCAGAGGATTAACTACTGAGCCACCCAGGCGCCCCTGTTTTTTGTGTTTTTTTTTTTTTTTTTTAAAGGCAACTGGGAGTTTAGTAGGGATTGCACTGACTCTTTAGATCAGTTTGGTTAGTATTGCTATCTCAACAGTATTTTCCCCCCAACTTTATAATGAGGCTAACGGACGAATAAAAATTGTACATATTTATGGCATACAATGTAATGTTTTCCATCTTAACAATATTAAGTCTCCTTCTTCTTTTTTTTTTTTTAGATTTTATTTATTTATTTGACAGAGATCACAAGTAGGCAGAGAGGCAGGCAGAGGGAGAGAGGGGGAAGTAGGCTCCCTACCAAGCAAAGAGCCTGATGCGGGGCTCAATCCCAGGACCCTGAGACCATGGCCCGAGCCAAAGGCAGAGGCTTTAACCTACTGAGCCACCCAGGCACCCCAACAATATTAAGTCTTCTAATCCATGAACGCAGGATATATTTTCATTATTTAAGTCTTTAAATATTTTGTAGTTTTCACAAATAAGTTTTGTACTTGTAAAAATTTATTCTTAAGTGTTTTGTTTATTTTGATGTTAGCCTAAAGGGAATTGTTTTCTTAATTTCATTTTTTGCAGTCTTCATTGCTGGTGTATAGAAATGTAATTGGTTTTTATTTATTGGTCTATCTTGTAGCCTTGTTGAATTTGTGTGTTAGTTGTCTGGACACATCTTTATCCTTAACTTAGTGAGTTTGGTAGCATACTATTGGACTTCTACCTGCTTAACTAATCATGCAGCTACTACAAATCATGGAGTGACTCCCTTTTAGTGTTTGGAAAGCATTTAAGGAATCATTACTGACTGCTTGCATTCAACTGTACTTTTTCTCTCATATGTGAAACCAGTTGATCTAGTTACTTTATCAGTAGTATATCCTTTCTTTTTCCTAAAGATTTTATTTATTTGAGAGAGAGAGTGAGTGATGGGGAGGGGGAGAGAGAGGATGAGAAGCAAACTTCCTACTGAGCAGGGAGCCCAATACAAGGCTCAGTCCCAGGACCCAGAGATCATGACCTGAGCCGAAGACAGTTGCTTAACTGACTGAGCCGCCCAGGTCGCCTGAGTAGTATATTCTTTACCTGTCAGTATAGTGTCCAAGCCAAATTTCCCTATTTGTTAGAGTTGTTTTTAGGCTCTTTTTTAACACCTAGCACTAGATACATAGTGAATTTGAGGCTTACTTGGTACAGGGTACACATTTAAAGCACTTTCCATGCATTGTCTCCAGTTATTGTAAGGATAACACCTACCTAATGAGGTAGGTGCTGTTGTATCCCCGCTTTAGAGAAATAGCAACTGAGGAGCAAAAGTTAATTTGGCTAAGGTCATGGAGCTCCTAGATGGTGGTGCTGAGCTTTAGGCTCGCATCGCCCAATGCTAGGGCCTACACTCTACTGCCTTAAGAAGGGACAAGTATTTCTCTTCTCTCTACCCCACTTGCATCTCCCAACTTCTCCATTTGGCCAGATATTTGGTAGTCATGTCTCTATTCAGCTGCCTATGCTGGACATTGAATTCTTTTTTTTCCCCCTTAATTTAGAAGGCTCAACACTCAGCATGGAGCCCAATGTATGGCTTGAACTCACAACTCTGAGATCAAGACCTGAATTTGAAATAAAGAGTCAGATGCTTAATTGACTGAGCCACCCAGGTGTCCCTGGATGTTGAATTCTTAAGAAGGGGCAGAAGGCACAGTGCTATTACTCCTGTTGGTTGCAGCCTTCATCCTCCTTCACTAGCCAGCTGAGAACTGAGATTCAGCTCCACACCTGGGCAGTTGGCTTACAATTCTAATTTGAATAGGGGCGCCTGGGTAGCACAGTTGGTTATGTGTCTGACTCTTGGTTTCATTTTAGGTCATGATCTCAAGGTCATGAGACCAAGCCCTTCATTGGGCTCCATGTTCAGCATGGGGTCTGTTTGAGTTTCTCTCCCTTTCTTCCCCTCTCCCTGCCCCACACAAGTTCTCTCTCTCTCTTTGCTCTCTCTCTCTCAAATTTAAAAATAAAAGCCTCATTTGAATTTTTGTAAAATTCAGACATTACAAATCTGACCCTTAAGTTCATTTCCACCAAGCCTGGTATCCTCCCCAGGGAAGGTATCCTTCTGACATTTTCTAATCCATTTATAACATCAATTTCATGGTTTTTGTCTTTAAAATAATTGACATCACATTGTACATGTTTCCCCTGTGCTTTTCCAGAATTTGTTATTTCTTGGAGATCTATCCATGTCTGTACTGATAATTTTGCCATTCTTTTATATACATTCTATATACTGGCTACCTTGTTAAAAACTGTATTATGGAAAACTTCAGATTTATGTAAAAATAGAAAATCTCCATCCCCAGATCAACTGCCAGATATTATATAATTTCATACATACTTTATATGTATCTCTAATTGGTAAGGCCTTTTTACAAAAACTTAATCAGGGCTCCTGGATGGTTCAGTGGGGTAAGCCTCTGCCTTTGGCTCAGGTCATGATCCCAGGGTCCTGGGCTTGAGCCCCGCATTGGGCTCTCTGCTCAGTAGGGAGCTTGCTTCCTTCTCTCTCTCTGCCTGCCGCTTTGCCTACTTGTGATCTCTCTCTCTGTCAAATAAATAAATAAAATCTTTTAAAAAAATTGCTAAACCTTAATCATGTCTGTTCTTCCATCTTTTGTATTTCTTACAAACTGGCTGGTTAGATCTAGGCTTGCTTAGAATCACACTCTATTTTTAGCAAGAGTAGTTCCTAGTGATACTGTGTATTTTCTACTGCATCACATTAGGAGGTCTCTGATATCTAATGGCTCCATTTTTGTGATGTTCAGTTTATCAGTGGGTTCACGAAATATTAGCCTGATTTATCCGTTATGACAGAGATCCCCAGCAGCTGCTCAGATAATCATTTTATCAGTGATCCTCATTGCCCGCATCCAGTGGTGTGTTGGTAAATGTTTACCTGGCTATTTACTGATTTTTATGGTATAAACATCCCTGCCACAGCCACTTTTATTCTTACTGATGTGTCACTAAATGAGGGCTGGAACATATGTATACAGTTGGCTCTCATAAGCTGGGATGAGCTGTTTTCAGCAAACTGTTGCTTAGGTCCATTATTTCATTGGTAGTTACAAAATGGTGTTCCTCTCATTTCTTATACCTTTATTAATTTGGGCCTTAGTTTATTTGCCTATTTATCTATTGTTAGACATTTTGCTTACAATTGTTACAAAACTTGTGAGCTGAATAATACCATAAAATGACACAATTCTTGGGGTGCCTGGGTGGCTCAGTTGGTTAAGCATCTGACTCTTGATTTTGTGTCAGGTCATGATATCAGGGTCATGAGATCAAGCCTTGTGTTGGGCTCCACACCCAGCTTAAGCTTCTGTCTCTCCTTCTCCCTCTGCCCTCATGCCACTCATGCATGCTCTCTCTCTAAAAAGAAAAACAACAAAAAAGCAATAGTGTTCTCAGTATGTGCATTTGAGTTTAGAGAGTTTAATGCAAACTGAAATAGACTTCAGTAATAGTGACCGGCAAAAGTGTCTTATCATTTAATCAATATTTATTGAACACTTACTGTGTACTAGGTGCTGTGGAGAATTGTAAGAGGAATATGGATATGGCCTCACTTTCTGCTAATCAGTGTTACAGTTATATGTGAGAACAGTGCTGTGTCTGGGTGGTTTCTAACTGGGATGATCTATAGATATGTTGGAGTGGTTGTACAGGCTGTTGAGCTAGCCTTTGAAGGATGGATATAATTTTTGGAGCCAAATTCTGTTGACTTTTCTTTGATATCTGCCTTGGTTCACTTCTTACTACCATTTGCCTTGAAGACTACTATAGTAGTCTATAGTAGATTTGCTTGCTTTGTTCTTTCCTTCATAGAGCAGCAGGATTAATTTTCTTAAGCTCAGCTATGATGTCACTTCCCTATTTAAAACTTTTCAGGTCTTTCTATGTAAACACCAAATTCCTTTGTCTTAACAGCTAGACGTAAAACCATGAGAGCACATGAATTCAGTAAGGGACAAGCACCATGGCCTGGAATGCTCAGGGAGGAGTGTATTTCAGGAATAAGTGGAGACCAGAAGTCTAAGGT
Source organism: Mustela nigripes (assembly GCF_022355385.1). Lineage (NCBI taxonomy): Eukaryota > Metazoa > Chordata > Mammalia > Carnivora > Mustelidae > Mustela > Mustela nigripes. The sequence goes on along the minus strand of NC_081575.1, from coordinate 111,260,567 downwards.
TTGCCGACTGACCAAAAAGAATGGAGGCTAGGGTAGAAGGAGTTCACAAACCATGTTCTTAGGAAGCGTTAGAACAGTTCATTGGAGTGGTAGGGTTAATCCAGATTGCAAAAGGTGGAGTGACTGAGACACTGGTTTGGAGTAGTTGTCCATCACAAACTCACTTTGAAGTGTTTCAGACTTAGATGTTGGTTTGACTATATGTCACATTTTTCAAATTCATGGTAGAAAAGAGACCTTACCAAGATAATAGAATCTTTTTCCAAGTTGCCTGCTTGCCTTCCATCGAAGACGCACAGACATCAACATTTTTAACCAACCTATGGAGTTTCATAGTAAAATAATTAGGAGTAACACATTCATGTAAAAGTAATACGAGAAATGAAACTTGACCTTAACCAAAGTCATTCTCATGCATTTTTGTTGCTTAACTCTACCTAGGTCTCTGTCTGGGACATGTATCACATGTCCTGTGGTGCAAGAAGAAGGAGTTACTAGAAAAAACTAGCAAATGAATTATAAAATCATAGACTGTCAGTGCTAAAAGACAACATGCGTGACATCTTGGCCACCTCTCACATAGTACAGGAGATGAGACTGAGATCCAGAAAATGCAATTGCTTTGTTCTCCATCGGAATCCTCTTTGTTCAAGTTTCTGTTACAACAGATTTTGTATCAGAGAAAGCAGTCTGTATTAATTTAACTTGGGGGGCACACCTTACTGTTTTTCTACAGGCAGTAATTCATCTGAAGTTAAAAGATATATTAAAGAATAGATATGGGGCCCAATATGCAAGAAACTAATACTGTTTTTCTGTCTTTTCTTTTATGTGATTTACAGTATTGGACCAATTTCCCTGAGGTTCTTTAGGGAGACAGGAAAGAAAGTTTTGCCTTCATAAATACTGGGAGATCTTAGGAATTTATTTTTTTTTTGATTATCAAAAATTGTTATTATGAATATAAATTGTTATTCAAATTCTTGTGTTAAATATCTACAAAAAAGGAAAGGAATCGCATACTGAATCCCTGGCCTCAACAGTGATCAACTATGGCCCATTTTGTTTCATCTGTGTTCCCTCTCCCATATGATTAATTATACTTTTCCCCCCACCCTTAGCTTGAAAAAAAACTATTGAGGTATAATTTTCAGACCATAAAGTTCATCCGAGTGTACACTCATTTTAAGTGTACAACTCAGTAACTGACAGTAAATTTGTCAAATTGTGCTGTCACCATAATCCAGTTTCAGAACATTTTCAGCACCCCAGGAGTATGCCCCATGACTCTTTACAGTCAATCCCCATGCCCAGCTCCCGACAACCAGTCATCTACATCCTGTTTCTATAGATTTGCGTTTCTGGAAATGTCCTATAAATGAAATCATAAATATGTGGTCTTTGTGTCTGGCTTACTAAACTTTATGTGACGTTTTCGAGGTTCATCTAAGTTGTAGCATGTATCAGTACTTCATTTTTTAATTGTGGAATAGCGTCCCGTCGTATGTACATACCACGTGTTGTCTCGCCAGTCTTCAGTTTCATGGACACCTGAGTTGTTTATACTTTTTGCCTGTTAGGAATAATGCTACCGTGAACACTTACATACAGGTCTTTGTGGGACATATGTTTTAATTTCTCTTGGCACAGGACCTAGGAGTGGAATTACTGGGTGTATGGTAACTTTAAGAAACTGCTGAACTGTTTTCTAAAGTGTCCATACTATTTTACATTTTCACCAGCAGTGTGCAAGGGTTACTGTTTCTTCCCATTTTTACCAATGCTTACTATTTTTTTTTAAATTATAGCTATCCTGCTGGGTGTGAAGTGGTTTTTTGTTGTGGTTTTGATTTGTTTCCCTGATGACTAATGATGTTGAGCATCTTTTCATGTGCTTATTAATGATTTCTATGTCTTCTTTGATGAAATGTCTACTGAAATCATTTGCCCACTTTTAAATTGGGTGTATGTCTTCTTTTGGTGGGGGGATGGTGTTTACCTTTTTATTGTTGAGTGTGTATTCGGGAGTTCTTAGTGTATTCTGGATACAAGGCCTTTATCAGATGTGTAATTTGCAAATATTTTCTTCCCATTCTGTGGCTTGTCTTTCCATTTTCTTAGTGGTGTATTTTGAAACAAAAAAGTTTTGCATTTCAATGAAGTACAGTTTATCAATTCTTTCCTGTTTAGAATGTTCTTTTGGTGTCACATCTAAGAAATCTTTGCCTAACCTAATGTCTTGAAGCTTTTCTGTTATTTATTTCTAAAAATACTACAATGTTCGCTCATATTCATGTCTCGAGTCCGTTTTTATTTAAATTTTGTTTGTAGTGTGAGCTGAGGGTCTAAGTTCATTTCTTTATATGTGGATATCCAGTTGTTTCAGCCCTGCATGTTGAAAAAAACTCCTATTGAGTTGCCGTGGCACCTTTGTTGAAAATCACTTGACTGTAAATTTAAGGGTTTCTTTCTGGACTCTCTGTTCTGTTTGTTGATCTCTATGTCCTTATGGTAGTACTACACCGAATATTTTTTAAAGCAAGGCAGTCATATGTAGTCTTGTGAAGAGATAATCACGTGACTTAGAAGGCTAAATATTTGCTACAGTGACATATTTTAAGATAGTGTCTAGCATCTACTCATTTATTTGAGTTTGTGGCATGTAGCATATTCAGAAGCATCATTTTAGTTCCTTGAAGTTGCAGTACTTTTCTTACTTTCAGCCTTCTGACATGCTTATTCCCTGGACATACAATAACACCTGTCCAGCTCTTTCTCCCCTATCTCAGTGCCCTTTTTTGCTCTTTACCATTACCTGTCCTGTAGGATCAAAATGTGATGCTGATTGCTGCCTCATAGTAGCTTTGGGGACGTCGTTTTACTTCCCCAGGCCTTAATTTTCTCATCTGCGAAGTGGAAGAATTGAATTTGGTCTCATTACTTTTCTAAACTCAGCCATTAATATTTTCCCTGGTGAACAATTCCAAGTTATGTGTAAATTCCTGTCTTTTAACTGGTAAAAAATAATTGTTGTGTTTAGCAGAGAATTTAATGAGGTTGTGGGTTTGGTGGCGGGGGGAGGGGGGTGTGGGGTGTTATCAGGGGATAGAAGCAGCTCTTTTTGGAAAACTACTCCTGGCAAACATTTTATCATATCTGTAGGTGTATATGACCTGTGAACCCATCACTGTGTGTAACTGGGTGATTAGGGGATAGGCGTAGGCTCACACATGCTTTTGTGAGTAGTAAGGAAAGAAAGTACATTTTCTATTACAAAGAAATCACCATTTTAATGAACTTGCCAAGAAGAAGAATGGTCCTCACTGACAAATCCTTGAAGCTTTACATATGGCTAACTCTCTACTTGATTGATCGTCAAAAGTGCAGGTCCCACTGGCAGGCTCCCTTCAACATTTTCCATCCTTTAAGTGTTTTTTTTTTTTTTTTCCTTTGGCATTTGAATGCTTTTATTTTCTTCATAAAATATTCATAGTTTGGGGGGATGGGAGGCCTTTTCACAGCTGAAGTTATTTCAAGGTTCTCTCCCCCAAAGAATTGGCTTTCTGTTCCTTGCAGCTTTCAGTTGCCACGTTGGCTGCTTTATTTCTACTTAGTAATTTGGAACATATTTTCATTAAATCATTGATTTTTGGGCTTTGTAAAGATCTGAGGGAAATTAGTATAGACAGTCACATATATGGATAATATTTTGTCTGGAAATTTCTAAGCATAATAAAAAGATAAAAAAATCTAAGAGGTTGAAGTTTTAGATGAAGATAGCAGGAGCCTGAGAATCAGCAGATCAGTGCTAGAAAATGCACATCTTTCAATATATTTAATAAACACCTATTACTGTATTTTCTGTTACTGTTACTGTATTTTCTGAGTTTAGGATTAAATGGCAGTTTCTTTCATGAACTTCTACATCTGATTTTGAGGATTTGGGTATCATTTTTTCCCTGATTACATTTATAAAATTTTCTGATTTTACAAAACTTTGCTGATATCTGGTATTCTACCTTATTAACGTGAGACTTAGGAATAAATCTGCGATTGCTTCACATGTATGGTAAAGCTTTCAATGTATGCATCAAAGGTGTTTTCCTCTCTTCTTCTTTCCTTCTCTTTCCTTCTAGGAAAGCAGATGTTACTGTTGTAGGTATGTTTTCATCTTTTGCATGTGTACACTAGATTACTCAGCCAAAGTGGTTTTTCAGTTTCGCTTTGCATGAAGGTATACTTTTTCTCTCTTTTTAATTTTTATTTTTTGAAGATTTTATTTATTCCTTTGACAGAAAGTAAATACAAGTAGGAGGAGCAGCAGGCAGAGGGAAAGGGGGAAGCAGACTCCCCACTGAGCAGGGAGCCTGATGCGGGCTGGATGCAGGCTGATCCCAGGACCCGGGGATCATGACCTGAGCTGAAGACAGATGCTTAACTGACTGAGCCACCCAGCGCCCCTTTCTCTTTTTTAAATTGATTAGAGCATGCTGGATAAAATAGTCGAATCCACTTTAAAATCACGAATGGAAAAAAAAAATAAAATCATGAATGGACTGGAACTATTATAAGAGGAGATATTTTACTAAATTCACCATATGAATGCTTAATACACCCAAGGCAGTATGTTTAGATGCTCTGGGAGGTAAAAATATGAATCAGACATAAACTTGGTAGAATGAAGCTAGATTAGTATCACCTACTGTTAAAGGAAGAGTCATGAACACATAGAAGAGATTTTTCAGCAGAAACCAAATAAGGAAAGATGAGTGAGCTAATGTCATTTTTTTTTTCTTTTTTTGAGAGTAGCAGCAGCTAAGGGAAAATCCAAGGCGTGACTCTGCCTGCCTCCTTCTAGAAGCCATGTGTGTGTGTAGGCAAATATTGAGATTTCTTTCTGAACCTCCAAATCTCGAGTGAAGTGAAGTGGGTGGGTACTCTTAGTTTTGCCTTCTCTCAACTGTGGGTCAGTGGACGGGACTTGTGGAAAGAGAGGGGAAAGAGCTGGAAAAGTGACTAATCACAGCTGATGCCCTGATATGGTGGAGAGGAAAGGCCCCAGGCCTCCATGCTGAACTGCGGGAACAAACTGGAGTTTGGGGAGTGCCTCCGAGACCACTGATACTGCTCAAGACTTGCAAGAATACGCTCTGCTACAGAATTGTTTATATCTTTTTGGTATCTCACATTTTAAAATAACATATTTATATAACCTCATGTTGACTTTTCAGTTTTAGTCATCATCTGCTGCCTTTCCCTTCTAGCACCTTTTCTCCTCCTTCACCCTCTCAGTACAGTTGGTAGAATTTGGGTTAGATCAGTATTTAGTGTTTATATTATTCTTATGGCAATGTAAGCCATATAGTAAATTATTTACTTTTCCTACTTGCACGGATTTTTGTTGGCCCTGGAGTGCATAATCAGCTTGTTTCTTTTCAATGTACTTGCCCCTGAAGCAACTGTAGACTGCCTCAATTTTCTAAAGTTCCTCTTGAAATTCTGACACAGGTATTGGTTTCATCTGTTTGAAGAAATGTAGAGTGATTGTCTTCCATGCCTGATACATAGTTCTTATCATGGCATCTCCCTTCTCTGTCATCCAACGATTCTTTTCTTCTTCCATGTTGGAACTCCTTTATCCTGTGCCTTGCTCTTTTTTGGTTTACTCTCTTGCTTTGGAAGAACACATCCTTGAGTAGCTTTTTTTGGAGAAGGTACATAGAGCTCAATATAAGCCCCTGAATGTCTAAGAATGCCTTCAATTGAACCATGAAGCTGGCTACTAATTTGGGTATTAAACCATCGGTTGGAAATCAGTTTTCTTCAGAATTTTCATGACATTGCTCCAGTGAATTCTAGCTTTCAGTGGTGTATTAAAAGTTTAAAACTTTCTGGACTCTTGATCCTTTGGATGTGGCCTGCCCTCCTCTTCCATCCCCTGCTGGACATTTGTAGAATCTTCTAACTCCTGTATTTTGAAATTTCATATGCGCTTTTCCATGGGTCTGTTTTCTTCCATTGTTCTGGGTACTCAGTGGGCTCTTCTAGTTTAGAAAGCCCTAGTCTTCATTTCTGGGTAGTTTTCTTAGACTATGTGATTTTTTTCCCTGCAATGTTCTCTCTTTTTGTGGAATTTTATTTGGATATTATCCTGCTTTTTAAAAAGATCTCCTTAGGTTGGGTGCCTGGGTGGCACACTCTTGGTTTGGCTCAGGTCATAGTCTCAGGGTCGTGGGATTGAGCCCCATGTTGGGCTCTATGCTCAGTGTGGCATCTGCTTGGGACTCACACTCTCCTTCTCCCTCTGCTTCTCCCCTCTGTACTCACATGTGCATGCCCTCTCTCTCTTTCTCTCTCCTCCCCTCCCTCCTAGATAAGTAAATAAATCCATAAAAAAAAGATCTCCTTAGATTATCTTTGAATCTTTCTATTAAGCTTTTCCTTTCTACTATCATGTTTTTTAAAAAAAGATTTATTTATTTATTTGATAGAGACAGAGATCACAAGTAGGCAGAGAGGCAGGCAGAGAGAGGGGGAAGCGGGCTTCCTGCTGAGCAGAGAGCCCAATGTGTGGTGGGGCTCAATCCCAGGACCCTGAAACCATGCCTTGAGCCAAAGACAGTGGCTTAACCCACTGAGCCACCCAGGTACTCCTCTGATATCATGTTTTTAATTTTCAGATTCTCTTTTTAATTATTTTACTATTCTTCTTTTTTTCAGCAACATCTTGAGTATTTCATCTTTGCAAATAACATCTCTTATCTCTTACTGAGGATTTCCCTGATAACTTTGAGAAATTTCACTCCTTATTCCCATCCCATTAGCGATCTTCTTAGTAAATAAAATAAAGCTTCGTGAGGGTAGAGCTTTTTTTTCCTGTTGTTTTTTTTTCACTGATATTTTCACAGTACCTCACAATGCTTGATACATAGTAAATGTTTAAGTAGTTCTAGAATATAAACAGAATGATCATTATGATGATGCTAATATACATTGAAGAATTTTCCCCTATTAGGGTCTAATCTGTATCTTTGAGATTAACCTTTTTTCCCCTATTGTACTATTTTAGAGATTTTTATGTAGATATCTTATAATACTTCATCATCTGTTTCTGTTTAAGAAAGGGCATAAAAAACTGATTGGAATATATGGATAAATGGATAGGACTTGCCATCTGTGGGTTTCGTAGTGGAATGATCTGATTTGGTCATCTTGTTGGAGATGTCTTGATGTTGTTATCTATATCTTCCTTCTTGGCTGGTCCATTTCCCTGGAGCACTTCTTTTAACCTCTGGATACAAAAGTCTGGGAGCAGAGAGGAAGAGGGATGGCAGTCTCACCATCCAGAATGTATACATATACTAGATCCCCCTGTTTTCAATATGGCCCCCTGCCTTCATCTGGGCCTGGTGTCCTCCCTGGAGAAGAAGGATACTTCTAGCCTTTTGCTGGAGTGGGAAACATGATGAGAATGTGAGAAAAAAATCTTAGGATCCAACTGCTCCTAAAAGGCTTCAGTTAATTTTTTTTTCCAACGGGGATGGATCATGGTCCTGTAGTTCTTATGTTAGTTCAAAGAGATATTTATTGGACACTTACTATATTCTGAGTTATCCAGGTGGAGTAGGGTTAGGGCATGGACACTGCAGGCAGAGGGGACCACAAGAGCAGGGTTCCTGAAGCCCAAACCTGCATGAGGTGTAGCTGGAACCTGACCTTCAAGGGTATGGTCAAGGTATGCCCTTTTAAAGGGTAGGAAATAGGATTCACGATTAGTTCATTTTCTTTACTTCTTATTGCTTTCTTCATCCTTACTTCCAGAGGAGTTTGATGTCCTCAGTTCTTGAGAACTGAGGGGTTTCTTTGGTACACCTTGGTTATTGTCTGTTTTCTCTACTGCTCATTTAGCTATCAGCCACTCATCTATTTTCCCAGAGAAAATTTAAAAAGTTCTTTTCACTATTATGTTAATGAGGTAAGAGTGAGTTTAGTTACAAATATTCAAACTAGTATCTAGACTCAAAAGTCTTGCTATAGGACATGTAATAAAATTCAGGACAGCAGAGACTGGGAATCCTATACGTATCAAGCCAAGCTTTTAGTTTCAAGTGATCCCAGGTTGATAAGCACCTTTGAGTTTCTGGCGGACAGTAGAGGAGGAACCCACTTTGCACACAGGGCCCAGTTCCTACAGGTGAAGTTCCAAGGGATGTGCATTTGGAGTCAGAGGTCACCAAGCACTCTAGGAAATGGAACACAAGGAGACAGAGCTAGCAGGAGCAACAAAAGGGTAGTAAATACGAAGCCCTTAGATTGTAGGATTATCAGACACAGATTATTACATAAATATGTTTGATAAATTGAAAGAAAAGGAGACAGAAAAAATAAGTATGTAGCCAAGAAATTATAAAAATGAAAAAAGTTTTGAAAACAGATCAAATAGAACTAGAAAGGCAACAGTCATTAAAATAAACTTGAGGACTGGATTAACAGGACATTAAGCACAGTTGATGAGGGAATTGGTTAATGTAACAGTAGATCTTAGAAAATTATCCGGAACCCAACACGGTTGAGACAAAGAACCCCAGAAGGAGAGGTAACAGAAAATGGCAGAAAGACAATATTTGGAGAATCACTTAGAATTTCCCAGGATGAACAGGATGCCACATGATTCAGAAACTCTAGTGAAGCTCAGTAGGTTATGAAAGAAAAAGAGGATGAAGAAATAGGCAGACTCAGTGTCAAGTTCGGTACTGCAGAAAAGTGCAAAGAGATTTCAAAAGCAACCAGAGAGAAGACAGACTACTTAACGAGAAAACAATGGTTCTATAGACACATGACTTCTCGCCAGCAATAATGGAAGCCAGAAGACAGCGAAATATTATTTTTAACGTGCTCTGAGAAAATAGCTGTCCATCTGGAATCTATACCCAGTGAACTACTCTTTGAAGAATAAGGGTAAAATAAAGACTTCTCAGTCACACAAACTGACTAAGCTGGTCCTAACAGACTAACCATGAAGGAAGTTCTAAAGGATAAACTTCAGACAAAAGATAATATCGATAGTAAAAGAGGTTGTAATGGAAACTAGGAAGACTTTAAAACTGAATGAGAACATATCAAAACCTGTGACACCTGGAAGACCATTTGTAACACTAAATGCTTACATTAGAAAAGAAGAAATGCAATCAGTTAAGTAATTTAAGCTACAAAAAGAATAGGATAAGCCCAAAGAGAGAAAATACAAGGAGATGAACAGGCATTAATGAAACACAAAGCAAGCAGACAATACAGAGGCTCAGGAAAGCTGGCTTTTTGAAAAGAGTAATAAAATGGGAAAATGTCAGGTAAGCTCAATGAAGGGAAACTACAGTGATGATACAAACAGCATTAGCAGTAGAAAACAAGAGTTATGTGCGCGGAGATGAAGATGAGTAGAGGAGGGCATGGGAAGGTCTTTATGGCAATAAATATGGACATTTAGACAATAAATGTCTAGAAAAATATAATTTACCAAAACTGACCTAAGAATTAGAAGGTCTAAATAATCCTGTAATAGTTAAAGAAATGAAGTCATTAAAAATCTTGTTTCAAGCAAAACTCCAGGCCCAGATACATCTGCTGTCAAGTTCTACCTGACATTGAGCGGTAGCCACCTGTTCCGGAGTATAGATGGGGAACACTCTCCAACCGAATCAAACCTACCAGATATCATATGTGAAAGGAAACCCACTTATCAGTCTCAGTTATGAATATAGTTGGCAAATCCTAAACAGGGTATTAGCCAACTAAATCTAGTGGGTATAAAAACCTGACCAGGTTGGAATTATCCTAGGTTAGCAAGGGTGTTTGAATACTTAAGAATTTATGATCTAACTTATCATTTTAACTAATTGTAAGGGGCAAATACTATCATCTCAGTGGGTGGACATGCAGCTTTGGTTAAAATGCCTCAACAGGTTATTAAAAAAAATCTCAAAATAATAGTAGGTGGGAATTTTCATAATCCCTTAAAGGGTTTCTATACTAACCTATAGCAAATATCACAGTTAATGTTGAAATAAGGAGAGCCTTCCCTTTGAGATCAAGAGACAATAACAATGCCCATATGATTATTATAAGTCAACTTTACAGTAGATTTTCTAGCCAGGTAAGTAAGATAAAAAACAAAAGTAGATAAAGGTACCGAAAAGAAGAAACCAAATTGTTGTGAATATTCATAGGTGATAGGATTTTATCCAAAAGTATATTCAGAAACACCCTCATATCATCTTTTACAAAAATAAGGCATTTTTTAAATTAAAAAAAAATAGTAAAAATGAAATGAATCAGACATGCATCTGGAGGCAGATCCTCTATCTGAGCACACTAAGCAGGGAGAGTGAGTCATATGACTCAATTGATTGGTTTCCTGTCTCTCAGGGATCACTGTCTTTTGCTGCCAAATTTCCTAGTGTCTTGAAAACTGTTGTTTTATATATTTTGGTCTCGTGTCTAAAAACTGTGATTTCATATAAAAACCGTGTTTGTTTTCGGCTGTTTCAAATAGGAGGGTTAATCTCATCTTTGTTATTCCCTCTTGCTAGAAGCAGAAGTTTGGTTAATTAAATGGCTTATCAATTCTTAGTCTTCTTTGTGTTAATAAGTCCTCTTTTGTTAAAAACACACTTTGTTCCGGTGCAAGGCCTTTGCCTTAAAAGCATATGTAGTTTTTAAAAAATTTTGTTTTTACAGAAACCGGTAATTTAAAGGCCCAATCCTGAGGACCTTTGGAGTACAGAATGGCCCTGAGATGGATAATTTCTGAGGCTTTTGTTTTTCTGCTGCTATATGCTTTGTTATCGAAGGCTGTTAAGGTCTCACCACCTCTGGAGTTTTGACCCACTGATGTGTTTCATAAATTTTAATGAAAGACAGATTGAGAGAAATCACTGATGGGCCCACATGGTTGTACCAGATCCGTGCATTGGCTCAGAATGCAAATCTCTATGAAATTACTCTTCAGTTACCTTGGTGGAAAGTCCCAGACTCCATCTTCTGGCTCGTCTGATCTAGCTAGGTCAGATCAAAAGTGATTTGCAAAAACTTTCATGTTCTTGGCACATTGCTATGACTTATTTTTAAGTCACAGAAAATTGTCCAAATATTAGCACACATGTTACAGAATCACCAGTACACTAGGTATGGTTAAATAGAGCATGGTGTGCTTTTTAAGGACTTTGTAATGAATATGGTTTAACTTGCCAGTGTGTGATAATAAACTTACTTCTTGTGTGTGATCATGAGCTTTATTTATGATTCACTCTAGCAGATGTTTATTTTCATTTAGTTACAACCCAGACATTCTTGGCTTAATTCAAATTTTCTCTGTATCTCACAAAATTAAAAAAAATTAGACTGAGACTTTTGTTCAAAACATCCTCTAAATGGGGCCGGATTATTGTAGGAACAGATTTTATTTCTGCTAATAAGGATCAGGGAGAAAAAAGGAAATGGAGATCTTTGAAGTGTCTCTCAACATCATTTAGTCCCATCTCTTCCGGCCTCCCTGCTGCCGTCAGACCCGGTAGCTGACAGGGCAGCGGAGCTGGCTGTGGGCACTCTGGCGCCCTTCGTGTCTGTAGCCCACTTGCTGACCTAATGAGTAGTGTAATGGCCAAGAGAGAGGGAGACATATTAGAGGAACTAAAGGGCCTAGATTATTTGAAACTAAACAAGTAACATCAGGATAATGAGGGATTGACTGCCTTTCCCATGCTGGGTTGATCAGAGGGTGTCTTTTCCTTACTGTTTTATACTGTCTTAATCAAAACAGCCTATATAAATAATTGGATTTGGGGTAGGTAGGATGAAAATGAAAAAGTGATTAGAAATATCATGTACTCCTTTTTTTTTTTAAATTAAGCCTTCTGATGGATTTTAATAACCTAAACATGTTAACTGCAATTGGTATTCCTAGTTAAATGTTAAGGGCAATTGGTATTCCTAGTTAAAAAGTGGAAAGGGTATTTTGTTTTGTTCTTGGTAACTCTATTTTTTTAAAAAAATATTTATTTATGTGAGAGGTGAGGAGGGGAAAAGGGAGAGGGGGAGAGACCATCTCAAGCAGACTCCACCCTGAGTGCAGCACCCGATGTGTTTTTGGTAATTCTTAACAGTATGTGTTTTTCTTTTCAGCTACTAAGTCAGGATTGTTACCTCCACCACCTGCGCTCCCTCCAAGACCTTGTCCATCACAGGTAGGAAACAGAAGTTGATTTCTGTGAACTGTTGGGTATAGCAAAGTTGTCCTACCACTGTGCTTTTTTTGCAAGGGTTGGTAGCCACAGAACTGGCCGGTCACATTCCCAAGATGACGTCTGGACAGAGAGTATAGAGAGTAGCTGCATTTCTTCTTATCTCTCCAGTCCCCCAACCTCATGTGGAAAAGGGAAAGTTTCCTCAATAAGCAATGCATACTGGTTTCCCTTTAGCCATCAAGGGTTGCATGTTGCTTTCAGATAGAGAAAGAAGAATGGGTGACTCTTCAGTTGGGGGATGGGGGACATGGTTTTTCTGTATAGTATGTACAGTTTGGGTGTATATATTGTCATCAGTATTTTAGGAGCTGTGTTAATTCTTCATAATTAATGGTTGTCACCATGGTGTTCATGCTGTGGTTTGGGCCTACAGTGCTTTCTTTATCTTTAGGTTGGTATTTTCTTTGGAACAATAAGCTGAAACAGCAGGACTTGGGAGAATGTGTCACCAAAATCTGTTTCACTTGTGAATTAATTCTGCCTCATTTATATGTGCTACTATGGTCTTATTCATCAACACTCCTTGTAGAGTTGGAAATGAGAAGCAAGCTGCAAACTGCAGAGTGTGTAAAGGGCACTACAGATCCTTCCTTTCATTCATCGCTGCTGAAGAGACTTTCTGTCTTTAAAGGCCCTCTAACTTTCAGCAGAAAATGTTGGGAAATTCTCTGTTAACAGTCCTAGTTTCTACCTTATTGGTCCAGATGCTTCAGAACATACTTTTCCATATGGCACATCTTAGGACTTGCTGAGTCACTGAAACCATTTTGGGCATTTGCTTGTCCTTCTTTTAGAGAATTAGACCATCTTTAGCATTCATTCAACCTTGAGGTACAGACTCAGTGAGTACTGCTTTCCTTCCTCTGTTTGAAGGGCAAGGAAAAGCCCTGTTCTTCCTGACTCACATATAAGCGAGTGAGAGCCCCTTTTCTAATACTCCAGGATTGGCTTTAAAAGTTGTGGATTAATCAGTCAGCAAGTATTTATTGAGTCCCTGTTGTTTATCTAATGGCAAGCTTTAGTTCCACCCTAAGCTTTTCCCTGTTTATAATTTCTGCTTATTTAAATTACTAGCTCTTTTTCTTGAGCATCTGCAGTAGACCAGGCGTGGTGCTAAGTGCTTTCTTTTTTTTTTTTTTTTTTTTTAAAGCTTTTATTTATTTATTTGACAGAGGGAGATCGCAGGTAGACAGAGAGAGAGAGAGGAGGAAGCAGGCTCCCTGTGGAGCAGAAAGCCAGATGCGGGGCTCGATCCCAGCACCCCGGGATCACGACCTGAGCGGAAAGCAGAGGCTTTAACCCATTGAGCCACCCAGGTGCCCCGGTGCTAAGTGCTTTCAATGCATTATTTAATCTTCACAAAAATCCTATGAAGTAGGTGTTAATATCCTTTATTTTCTTACAGGTGAGGAAATTGAAGCATACAGGGGTTAAACAGGTCAGCCAAAGTGACATAGCTAGTAAATAGGTAGAGCCAGCTTCCCAGATGAGGTCCATCTCCTAAAGGTCGCTGCCCCCCCCCGCATCCCTGGAGCTGAAGGGTCTGTGTAGACAGTAAGACAGTGATCTGCTGCTCTGGCAGGTGAGGCTTTCACTACGTGCCGCCTGTGGAGGACCTAGATGAGACCAAACTCCTGATTGGCACCAACAGCAGACCTGGGCTTTGTCACAACAAAATTGTGGGCATTCTGGAGGTAGTTACCTACTAGCTACTGGTTTTAAACTAGGGCTTGGGAGCCACCTGGATGAATGCATGAAGACCCATCTGAAAGGGCTTTTGTGATCAACCTCCGTATCTTCTCCTATACAAGTAACAGGAGTGACTTCCTGCTTGTGAAATGCGTTGCTGCTATCAGCAGTCCTCACCCGACCTGCTTGAGGTGGCCTTCCTGCCTGCTTGGGGTCTTAGTGACCAAGGATGTGATGGGGGCTGGGAATTCTCAAGTCACTGTTAATGAATGAGGCTGCTTCTTCATCTGCCAGATTTCCCATCACAATGTAAACAGTGAGCGGAGTGCTCAGCTCAAGCCTCCACCTCAGCGGCCTAACTTTGGAGATTTCCGACTACAGAAACAGGTGTGTAACAAAGGCAGGCAGGAAACCCCTTCGTCACTTCCCTTCCTTCCTATCTTTTCCTCCACTGTAAGTGGGACACACACATTCAACAGAGGAAATCCTGGGAGCTGAGTAGGTGACTGTATTTAGTCCTTGTGCCGTGTCCAATTCCTGATGGCCCTGGGAGAGGCCCACCTAACCATGTGGGCGGGGCGCCTGCGTATTCTAGTCGTTCTCAAACCGCTTGTGATACAGCGGTCTTCTGCCAGAGATGAACCAGGTTCTGTGATAAGACAAATCCGCAGGCTGCCACCTCAGCACCCGCTTGTGGAGAGTCACCGTGCATATGGGCTCATTAAAGGATTTGAAGTCCTAGTAAAGAAACCTGGTCAATTTTGGTAAAGCTTGCAGTTTCGTTGTGTGTATGACCATTCACCTCTTTCTTTCTTCATACAAGACTTAACAGTCCCCTGAGGGCTTGGTGGTTAGGGAACGTTATTCTCCACCAGCTTTAAAATACTGCTAAGAACATTTCCAAACTGCTTTCATCTGTTACCTCCTCTCTATGTATGGGATTCAAGTTAAATTTTTGTATCTTAGACCAGTAGTTTTCCCTGAAAGAGTTGACACTGAAAAAGGGAGTTTACCACACGTTAGCTTCGGATTTCTAGTTGTCATTTTGTTTTTGTTTTTTTTAATTTGCTTTTCTTTTCCTTCTGGCTTACTCTCTCATGAGGTCATTTTTACCACTTCACACAGCAAGCTTTATTATGGCATACTTAAGCACTTTGAGTTCTTCTTTTGCTCTGTTAAACATTTTCTTGAGTGTTCCTTGTTATATACAGGCAATCGATCTGACTTTGGAAAAAAAAATATACACCCAAATAAGGCTTAAACTATAGTACCTAGGGGAGAAACAAGGAAGGTTGGTATAATTTAAATCTTTAATTTGTCAGTAGCTGTGAGACGAGATTAAGATAAAAGGCTTTGGACTTAAATTTTCCTTCTTTAAAAAAATATTTATTTATTTGAGAGAGAGAGAGCTCAAACATGGAGGGAAAGGCAGACTCCCCACTGAGCAGGGAGCCTGATGCGGGTCTCAGTCCCAGAATCCTGGGAATCATGACCTGAGCCAAAGGCAGACACTTAACTGACTGAGCCACCCCTGTACCCCTGGATTTAAATTTTTCATATTATTTAATTTGATAAATGGGTAAATGTTTAAGACTAGATTATAATAAACAAGAAGACATTCTGTTCCCTACAAAGGAACAACTGTTTAAAAAACTATGTGGCTAGTCAGTGATGTCCTTCGAGGTTTTAAGTATGTAAGAGAAAAGCACTTGTACATTTGCATATGTGTTCACAAAGGTATACAGAGCTCATTTCTACATATGCTAGAAGTATATCTCTACTTTTATCAAGTGAGAGAGATGAAGTATAGGTGTTAGCATAAAATGCAGTTTAGCTGGCCCTTAATACTAAGCACTAGTATGATATGGACATCTGGAGTAAATTATACAAATGGGGCCCTGGAGTTAGGAAAAGGAATAAATTCAAAGAAGCAGATCTTTTTATTTTTCATACTATAGGGAAAATCAAGAGGGACCAAGTGAATATATAAAGAATCAAATGGTTTGTGTTCCCTGTTTTCCTGAGGACAGGCTAGGGACCAGGGCATGGTATTTTGGCTCAGCTCCTAAGAAGTGACACATTTATTTATTAATTTTTTAAAAAAGACTGATTTATAACACAGATGACTAAAAAGCAGTTAGAGTTAACTGTTTTATATGGAGCCGTGTTAACATGAGAGTTAAACTAGTAGCTCACTGTTGATATGCATATAAACTGAGGAAAATGCCATCTGCAGAGCTGGTGCTCGTCCTGTATGTCAGTTCTCTAAGGGCCTGTTTGGTTCTCCAATAATTAAATCTCTTTAATAGTATTGATCTCGTGCCAAATTTCTTAGGGTGCTAATCTTTATTTAAAAAAGTTTTTTGGTACAAAGGATAATTTTTTCAGTTTTACATTAGCACCACATTTGATGATTGGGGCTCCCTGTAGACTAATGTGCTCAGGATTTTCCTATTTATTCCACTAATTGCTTACCTTGGAACAGCAAGTGCTTCTCACTGGCAACGCAGTGTACTAAAATAGCACTGTAGGATGAAAGTACTGTGGAAGAAGCATTTGATCATTACTTTTAAGCTTAGACCAAGAGGGCTTCATGGAAGGGCTAAGGTGACCAGTGAAATGAGTTTTAAACAAGAGAATTTTTCTTTTCAGATGGCCGAGGGGTTCAGAGCATTACCGTAGAGAAAAAGCAAATACAAGGAGACAGGCATGCAAGAGATCCCCATGTGTTCAAGGAGCTGTCTGAAATTTAGAAAGACAGATTTTAGGGGAGAAAGATTTAGTGTTTGGATGTGGCAGCGAAGAGCCAGTGGCCTGCCCGCTTGAGGCCCATTGAGGCCCAGTGGTGCCAGAGCCTTGGGAGAGGAAGAGCCTCTTGATAGGAGAGTTCTGTCCGGGGAGCAGCCCCTGGCAGGAGAGCACAGAGCGTCAGTTAGCTCATTGGTACTCACATTGTGCCCGCAGGAATCATCTGGGGGAGAGCTTTAAACCTACTGAGGTCTGGGTCCCACCCCCAGAGATTTTGGTGTGGTGGGAGGTCCAGACATTGGGAGTTTTAAGAAGCTCCCCACATGATTCTGAAGTGTAGCTGGGATTGAGTAACATTGAATTAAGGCAAGAGAAGGAATGTTCAGAGATGAAGTTGAGAACCTATGGGATTTTCTGGCATTATGGGATTATGGGATTAATGGTATGCTGAGTTCTCTCTCTCTCTCTTTTTTTTAATTTTTTATAAACATGTTTTTATCCCCAGGGGTACAGGTTCTCTCTCTCTTTTTAAGATTTTATTTATTTGAGAAGGAGAGAGGAAAGACAGAACACAAGCAGGGGGAGGGGTAGAGGAAGAGAGAGAAGCAGGCTCCCCACTGAGCAGGGAGCCCAGTGCAGTGCTTGATCCCAGGATCCTGGGATCATGACCTCAGCCGAAGGCAGGCACTTAACGACTGAGCCACCCAGGCGCCCCATGCCCTGAGTTCGTTAAGTGCGCAGTAGAAGTCTTTGTTGAGTTGGTGAGGGTGGGAGGCATTAAGTCAGGTGAGGGGACGTACCCATATGCTGTGGGGACAAGAACGCTGATCCTGCTGGATGGTCTTGGGAGTCTCGGTCTTCCTGGCATGGCTGACTCCAGCAGGGTTAGAGGCCTTGATGGGATGGTCTTCCTGGAAGGACTAGCCACTGTGTACCTCAGGTCCTGTATGTACTATTTTGAAGGATGAGCCAGGAACCAAGATGACCTTGAGAGGAAATCATAGTCCATGCAGCAAGTCTTTCTTTCCTTTTTAAAAAAATTAATCCTTTTTTAAATTAAAAATTTTTAAATTAACATTTTTAATTTTTAAATTTCCTTTTAAAAAAATTAACATATAAAGTACTACTCGTTTCAGCAACACAGTGAGTCTTTCATCTAACTTTGTCATCTGGCTAGAATGAGGTTCCTCAGGCACTACTGAACCCAGTAGGAATATCCTGGGCTTGCTGTTCATTTCAAAGCCAAATTTCTTAGACACGGCTTTTTAAATAAGATCCTACCCTCTTGTCGTTTGGAAGGAATGACAGGCTCACTTCAACTCAAATGGCAGTTTGTAGGTCCTGAACTACTTATAAAATACTTGACACTATGCTTTCCTAGAAAACGTTCTTATAAATTAATGTCCTGTCATTTCAGGTATTGTTTCTGTAAGTTAATGTATAGTTGGCGATACCAAATCATAAATTCTCCTGGAAGACATTAAGAGTTTTAGAGCTCATACATACTTGTTCTTTTTCTCTTGGTCTTTGTGTGTGTGGGGGGCATTACTGGTGATTGTGTAAGTTTCTCACAGGTTTAATAGATTTTTAAAATGTAAATTTGATTAAAGTTTAACATGCATACCCAATCCATTTTAAACACATACTAAATCATTTTAATAGAGTAAAATGAAGAACTATCTCACTGACAACTTTAAATATCTGTAAGAAAACATTCTTTAAGTATAAACAGTATGGAAATGTCACCACTTTTTACATTTCTTGGCTTTTCTCTTGATCAAATTAAAACTCAGTGGGCATACATCAGATATCATGAGATCTTTTTCTATAATATATGCAAATGATCTCATGTACATTAGTCATCGAATCACCTTAATATTATATATATTGGCTGTATAGATAAGGCATATTTTTGAACTTTCAAAGCTGTGTACAATATCCTAATTTCCATTTGTCAGTATGTAAGTTTAGTATATGTCAAAAGGTATTTTTCTCTGTATTTGAAACTTTTTAATTATTCTGAAGAGAATTTACAAACCTATCACCTAGGATGCCACCTTCGCTTTCTTCCAAAGTGTTACCCTGTTCTGTCTTACAGTGCATGCTGTAGATTAGCTGAAAATAACAGTATGTTAATGAGTATTTCTGTAATTAAGGAAAGAAGATCTAGGCCCAGGATCTGTCTTCAACAGTGATGATGAAAGAACATACTGCTGAAAGCTGCAGAGCACGATATGAATGTGTCTGTGCTCTTGTTCTTAGCTCTACTACTCTGTAGCTTTGTGGGAAGTAAGGGGATTAGTCTCACAGACCTACTGCTTCTTCTATAAAATGTGAAGATTAGATAGATCCTCCTACTACCTTAAGGTCTCTGATTCTGTGTTGTATTCCTCTGTCCAAGAAAAATTATCTTGCAAATATAGTTGAAACATCATAAAACATAATTGAGGACAAGATGATTTAGACTAATTTCTCCCTGCTTCCCCCACTGCTAAGTACAACCAAAAGCCCTGGATGTAATACACAGAAAGAGGACTCTGAAAGATGTAAATAGGAAAGTGGATTGGCTAAGTCCTTAGGACTTGAGTAATGGCATGGCAGTGAATTCCCTGAGTTCTTTAAAAAAAAAAAAAAAAATCTCGCATATATCCTGGACTGAGTGCTGGAGGAACCTGCAACCTAGAACTACCAACAGATACAGAAAAAAAAAAAAAAAAAGCCCTTGAGAAAAGTCTACTCTCTAGCCAGAGGACTGGGAAAAGGGTAGACAAGCTAGACATAAACCTTTTTGACGATACCCGTACTACCCCATCCAAATACTACCGAAGTCTCTCCCTCTGGTGTCATCAGAGGGCAGTCTGGGAGTTGGTCTCTTGTCCCTCACCTGGTGGCAGAAGACAGACTGGGGTGGCACTTTCCTAGCTGGCAAATGTGGTTTTAGCAGAGACCAAAGGAATGTCCTAACCCTGATCTGGTGGCAACAGGTGGCCTGGGGAGACACTTTATACCCCGACAGACAGTATCACTGGAGACAGACATTTCCCAGTAAGCAAATACTCAAGGAGTTTGTCACTGGTAGACCTGCCCCATAACAAATACTAAATGAAGGGGCACTAGGCAGTAGCTTGAAGCCATAACACGAAATGAAGAATGGTGAAGGTAGCCACGTTGGTCAATCTCAAAGCCAGTAGTGTTGATTTGTGACTCTTCTCTTTTCTATATGACCTAAAAGGAAAATACTTATAATCACAAATCTATATTAATGAGCACATATATGTGAGGATATAATTTGTGACAATAATAATACAATAATAATATAAAGGGTGGCAGGGCTATAAAGGAGTAGGGTTTTTGAATACTCTTGACACTAAGTTGGTATTAATTCAAAATTGATTGTTATAAAGTTAAGATGTTAACCAATCCTTAGGGTAACTACTAAGAAAAAAACCCTAAAAAGTATAAAGAATATGAAAATGAGAAGGTAACAAAAGTGGTACTAGAAAAAAATCAGTTAATCAAAAAAAGAGAAGTGATGGGAGGACTGAGGAACTGAACAAGTAAGTATAAGACATAGAAGACGAAGAGCAAATGGCAGAAGTAGATCTTTCCTTATACGTAATTACTTTAAATGGATAAATATCTTCAATTAATTGGCAGAAACAGATGGATTTTAAAAATAATCCAACTATATGCTTGTCTACAAGAGACTCCATTTTGATCCAATGTTAAAAATAGGTTGAAAATGGAAGCATGGAAAAAGATATTTTACACAAATAGTAACCAAAAGAGAGCCCGGGTAGCTTTAGTCACATCAGACTAAATAGACTTAAAGACAAAAGTTGTTACAACACAAAGAAAGGCATTATATATTGATAAAAGGGTTATTCCATTAAGATGGTAAAAATTTATAAATATATACACACCTATCAACAGAGCCCCATGATGTATGAAGTAAAAACCAATAGAATTGAAGTAGCAGACAGATTCTACGATAACTCACTTTTAGTAATGGATCGAACAACCGGACAGGAGAGCAGTAAGGAAATAGAAGATGTGAATGAATAGAACATTCTAAATCCCCTAGACCTGTGTGACATCTGTAGAACACTCTAGTCTTCTCTTGTGCACATGGGACATTCCCCCAGGACAGACCACATGTTAGGCCACAAAACAAGTCTCAATAAATTTAAAAAGATTGGAATTCAACAAAGTGACCACACTGGAATGACACTACAAATCCATAATGGATGTAACGCGGGAAGATTCACTAACACGTGGAAATTAGGCAGCATACTCTTAAAAAACTAGTGGGTCAAAGAAGAAATTACAAATGAAATTAGAAAGTGCCTTGAGATGAATGAAAGGGAAAACATACCAAAATATTTGAGATACAGGGATAACAGTACTAACAGAACTCTGGGGGAAATTTATACCTATAAGCACTTATATTTAAAAGAAAAAGGATCCAAAATCAATAAGCAAACATTATACCATGAGAAATTAGAAGAGCAAGCTAAACCCAAAAGCAGCAGAAGGAAAGTAATGATGTAGAGTTGAGATAAATGATACAGTGAGTAGGAAAACAATAGCAAAATCATTGAAACTAAAAATTGGTTTTTGTATCCTCTGATTAAAAATAAAGGCTTTATTTTAAACTAAAATCAGATTCTGATAAATTTCTCTCTCCCTGTAGATGATGTTGTTTTGCATTTATCAGGTCGGATATTGCAGTAGAATAAGTCTATTTTGTATATGATTTTTCCCCCTGTGTTGGTTTTGGCAGTACTTTTTCCTGTGCGTTCCCTAGGTGTAGGATTGGCTCATAGATGACTCACGTTGCTCCTCCGAGCTCCAGGTTTGTGTAACATGAAGACAGGCATGGTTTAGACCAGCCTCTGCTGATTGAATCTTGAGAGTTCTGAGTCCTCTCACATAAGGATTTATTAAAGGAACTTGAAAGCTGTTCTCAAACAGTTGGCATTGAATGAGAAATTAAAAAGACAGAGAAAAGTGCTGTAGTGGTAAGTTCAGGGAGAAGACAGATATAGTGAGGAAATACTGGCATTGTAATAGTGGAGGGAAGTTTAAGGATGACTCCCTGCTATTTCAAAGAGCATGAGTAGTTTGGCCAGCTATCAGCAAATGCCATGGAATGTGTCCAAAGAACTGTTGAAAAGAAAGGAAAGTTTTATGATGACATATTATTTTAGTAACATTAATAAAAATAAAATCAATACAGGCAGATGTCCAAGAAGGTACCCCTGGTTAAGGGTATTGTCTATCTGCCTAATAGGGTATCAGACATCTATTAAAATGGTGATATGGAAAGTAGTGGAAAAGAAGGATAACAGCTGAATACAGAAATGTTTCCTGATTGTACCACATAAAAATATTGAGTAGACCTTTGACAGTAAGGAGTTCTGCCTTCTCAGGGTAATCTGGAACGTCTGTGGAGCACAGTGATTGGCCCCTTTGCTGTGGTCAGATTTTGAATTCTTTTCTCAGTGTTACTGGCCTGTGTTTCCTTCCCAGTGGACTTTTTTTTTTTTTTAAAGATTTTATTTATTTATTTACTTGACATACAGATCACAAGTAGGCAGAGAGAGAGAGGAGGAAGCAGGCTCTCCATGAAGCAGAGAGCCCGATGCGAGGCTTGATCCCAGCACCCCGGGATCATGACCTGAGCCAAAGGCAGAGGCTTTAACCCACTGAGCCACCCAGGCGCTCCCCCCAGGGGACTTTTGAGGTTTTTAACTCCTCTGTGAATTTCCACTAACTCTTTTTAGGGGTCTCAAGGGGCCACTTAATTCATTTATAACTTACCTATGTTATAACTTGTTTGTTATAAGTACATTCTCTCTTTCGGGGAGATTATATGAATGGTATGTATGTGATTTGGGATCTCCGCAAAGGTCTCCAAATATTTCAGTCCAAAATGTCAAGTGTCTGCTGTCAGGCATTTGGAAGTAAACTGCTAAATAATTGGTAGTAGTTTAGATAGCTCTTTTTGGTGGAAAGATTATGTAGTTTTTCCTTTAAAAGAGTTCCTTTTCCAATTAATGTTTAGGAAAAAGGGGGAAAGTGCTCTCTGATAGGACAGTTAGAATTTTAAAAAGTCACTCAAAGCTACATCAGAATAAATTGACTCTTAGGAAGCTACTTTTAGACACCATGCTCTCAGAACTTATATGTCAGATTGCATAATCATATAGTTAGCATAACTATGGCAATTACAAGGTTCAAATACACTGTTTACTGAAATCTATCATGTAGGGATTTTTCTCTTTTTCTTTTTTTTTCCATCTACTAGTTTTTTTTCATCCATGTTCTCTGGATAGTAAACTCTTACTGCCCTTTCTCCTAAATGGAAACTTTGCAGAATTCCAGATAAAAGGTTATTTCCCTTTGGCATTGTGAATGTATTACCTCCTTGTCTTCCGGTGTTTATTGTTGTTGCTGAGAATTCTCTTTTTGGTTCCTTTGGATCGACTATTTTTTCTTTAGGGTAGCTTTTAAAATGTTATTTTTGATGTTCTATTTTAATTTCATTGCGATGTGTCTAAGCATAGATTTAAAGTTATTTACTCCAGATGATGCTTGGTGTGCGTTTTCCATCTGGAAAACCATGTCTTCTAATTTGGAACATTCTTAGTCATATCTCTGCAGGTTTTGATTCTCTACTTACTCTGTTTTCAAAGTCCAATTAGCTATGTTTCTGTGTCTGTCAATACACCTTTTATTTCTAGTGATGGCTCTTTCAATCTTTTTATGTTGTGATCTCTCCCAGCCCTGATGAAACCTTCGTCTTCCAAATTAATCATTCTTTTGTGTAGCTGTGTATGATTCCAGGTTTTATAGTCCATTCTTGTTTCTATCAATTTGTTCTTGTTTCACTTTTCCCAATTTCTGTTTCATACTTGTCTCTTTTTTATTAAAGAATACATTTTCTACTTTCAACTGGGAGAGGATTTAAACTTAATTATTTTGAAGTCAATTTCAATTTTCCTTTTTGTCAGAAGTAAACTCATCTTTTCTCTCTCTCTCTCTCTCTCTCTCTCTCTCTCTCTATTTCTCTCTGGTGTTCTTGTTAGTATTGAGTTTTTTCTTCATGCTTCTGGAAATTTGTTTAACAGTCTTATTTTGAATTGGAGTTTAAATTTTATTCTCAGTTCTTGGAGCTCCTCCCTGTCCTGTTCATGCTCTGTCTGCCAAGAACACCCTGTAGCCCTGCACCCATGGGCCGCCTGTATAGGGCTAGTTCTTCTACTTGACATTCAGCCCTTCTGTCTGATGCACATGTCAGAGATGGTGCAGATGACACCAGATGGTGGCTTAACCCAAGACCCGGCTGCCGTGCTCTATCTGCTTTGGTTTCCTTCCCTAAGTGGCCAGTCCTGAGCACCTTTCCAGGCTTCCTCCTGGTTTTGCAGCTTTACAGGTAGTGAAGTACCACATTTAGCCTGTGGCTTCAGGTCCCCTGCCTCATCTGGGGCATTTAAATACGTGTTACTCTGCAGTGTATGTGCTCTCAGCTGCCTCTCTGCCTGCTTTTGAACTCTCAGCCCGGCCAACCACTTTGTGATTTGGCCCTGCAGGGATGTTGAGCTTGCTTCTGAGTGTGTCTGAATCTTTTTAAATTTTAACACTTTTTATGCTCATGCTCTCACATCTGTCTTTGCATATTATTTTACAGCAGGTCAAGTTGAGGTTCGGAAAGTGAAAGTGAGTTCCTTGGAGCCTCTCAGCTAATGAGTGACAGAACTAGCTAGCTCTTGTAAAGAGGAGAACTGGGAAGGGTTTCTGAGGAGGTGCTAGAAATTTAATGATAAACATTTAGAGAGAGAGAGGAATCACTCATTGCACAGCACAAAAATTAACTATAGATTTCCTAAGTGAAAGTTAGCAAGAATTTCCCAGTCTTTGTGCCCACCAATAATTTTCTAACTATGAAGTATTTCCACACATTAAGCAAAAATGCTGAAGTGCTTTCCCTTTTTGTTTTCAAAGAATTTATTTATTTATTTGACAAAGAGAGAGACAGAGAGGCAGGCAGAGAGAGAGGGGGAAGCAGGCTCCCCACCAAGCAGAGAACCCCATGTGGGGGGGCTCGATCCCAGGACCCCGAGATCATGACCCAAGCTGAAGGCAGACGCTTAACCCACTGAACCACCCAGGCACCCCCTGAAGTGCTTTTCTCAGTACAGACTTACATTTATCTTGGCTAAGAATAGCCTTCACACTTTGGTCAGTGGACCATATTTGGTGTAGCAAAAAGGAAACAAAAAGGCAGAAATTTTGCATAATAAATAGTTATAGTGCTTATATGTCAGATGGTCTTTTAAGTGCTTAATGAATACCGCTTTATCTTCATAACCACCATATGCAGTAGGTTCTATTATTATTCTCATTTTGCAGGTAAGTAAACCAAGGCACAGACAACTTCAGGAATTTCCTCAAGGTCACCCACAGCAAGTAAGAATTAATGCCACGATTCTAATCCTGGCCATCTAGCCTCAGAGTGCCAATTCCTTCTATTATCCTATGCGATCCAACCATGTCCCAGAATTAGTTTCTTTTGGTAATTTCTGCACCCAGCATGAGCTTGAACTCAACAATCCTGAAATCGAGAGTTGCACGCTCTTCTGACTGGGCCAGCCAGCTGCCCCTTAACCTCTTTCTTCTTAACAGTTGAGTTCACAGTTGAGTTGTTAACTCAGTTGTTGACAGTGGTCTTTAGCAGGGATACACTTTATGTTATGAAACCTCTTAATGAATTAGCTTTATTCCACTACTAGTAACTTGTGTCCTTTCCTAGTTTCCCCCTCTTACTGTACTATGTTCATGGTATTATTGTGTAAAGTTGACTTTGCTGGCATCATTCCTCTGGAAGTTGCCATAAGTTCATCCCGTTGATGGCGTACGCTTACAGCTGGTCCATACTTTGCCAAGAACTATGGCACATAGGTTGTGGTATGCTCCTGCCTAACACCATCCATTGGATAGTGTTCCTGGGTGTGCATACGTATCTTACTTGAATCCATTTTCTCATGCTGTGTTGTCTAGGATGCTGAGCAGTATCTGGATGCCGTGTTTCCGATAACTGACCAGCTACCTCCGTCTTTGCCCTGGGAGTCAGTTATGGTTGATTCCTAGGTTCCTAAACAATGGAATCCTTATTTCTCTTCTCTGTCCCCCTCACCACACAGTGACAAAAACCAAGAAGTACTCCTGTGTGTAAGGGAAGGAGCAAGTATGGAAGTGGGGCAGGACGGGAAGGGTGTCCAAATGTGCTGTGGTGTTCATGGGAAAGGATAATGGAGGACAGCTAGAAGTCGGACCCAGGGAGGCATCTGGACGGAATAGTTAAGAACATGAGTTCGGGGTTCAAATTTTATCTCTTCCTCTTGCTGGTTGTGTGTATCTTTGGCCAAGTTATTTATTCCCTCTGTGTCTCAGTTTCATCACGTATAAAGTGGGGTTAATGGTAGTGTCTACTTTCATAGGGTTGTTATAATGATTAAATGAGTTAGTATCCATAAAGCACTTAGAATGGTGCCTGGCATATAGTCAGGCCTCAGTGCAGAGTAGCTGTTAGAATTATTATCACTCCAGACCCAGCAAAACGGAAACAGGTGCTAGCTGGCAAACATGGAGCAGCGGACTCCGGATAACCAGAAATTAGTGGCCAGTTCTAAGCCCAGAATGAGTGATGGACTGACATACTAAACGACTTATAGTAGAATGGCATTCTTTCCCGACTTTGTAACCTTACATGGACTAGGCCTCTGCCTGTGTCAGAGGTCAGCAAACTACAGACTGTAGCTCCAAATCCATTTCATCGCCTTTCCCTGTAAATAATGCAAACATGAAGGAGGAGAATCCATGGAAAGACGGGTAGGCCTCCTCATCAGCCTTTTAACCCACCATCTCCTAACTCAGGGCTCATGATACCTCTCTTTATAGTTTGCAGCTTTCTTTTTCTGACCAAGATGCTCTGTCTTTCACACTTCACTAGCAAAACCTTGAGCGAATATTCTTTATTCATTTGACAGCTTCAAAAGCTTGCCGTGGGCAGGCCTTCCTAGCTTTGTGTTTCTCAGGCAAAATCACAAGAAAACAGACTAAGGCCTTGCCTTTAAGGTGACAAAGAGGGAAGGGAACACATCCAGGAGAAAAAGGATGAAGGATTTCTTTCTTCCCAACTCCTTTTGAGTGCCTTGTTCTGTTCAGCAAATTCTGTACGTATCACTTCCTGGTGTGTTGGTAAACATTCCCTCTGGAAAAAGAAAAAGGCTTACTCTGTAGCCTTCCCTGATGTCTGTGTTAAACAGCCCCATGGTGGCTGATGGCAGGTGGGCTTGGGAGGTGATGTGTTTGATCAGCTTGTTGGTGCTGGTGTGCTCTGTAGTAGACAGCTTCCTTTGCTGCGGAATCCTTCTATCAGGGCTTCTGTGTGGCACACAGGAACTCTTGATCCGTTTGTTTTCAGTCTAGGGCGCTGTTGCAGCCGGGTCCCAGAATGTGCTCTTAGAAATGGGACCGTATATTTATAAGTCGCTAGAGATGAAACTTCCCTCTTGTTTACATTTAACTTGTGCCACTAGGTGGCACTTTAAGGACGTTACAGGAAATCGGCTCTACTGAATTTATTTAACTTCTTATCGAAGTGTAACATGCATATTGAAAAGTGCACATTGAGTGTGCAACTGAATGAATTTTCACAAGCTGAACACATGTGTATAATCAGCACTCAAAATGAGACAAAATATTACTAACACCCCCAGAAAGTCCATCTTATGCTGTTTTCCAGTTCCTGTCCCTTCTTAGGGTTACCACTATTCTGACTTCTAACAGCGTAGATCAGTTTTTACCTGTTTTCTACCTTATATTTAAGTGGAACCATGCAGTGTATCCTCTTGTGTCTGGCTTCTTTCGCTTATGATATTGTGTGAGTCCTCCATATTATTGTGTATAATTGTAGGTCATTGCTGTATAGTATTCCATTGTATGCACAAAGAGCACTGTGTTCCACTATTGGACATTTGGGTAGTGTTCGGAGTTTGGCAGTTATGAATCCTGCTGCTCTGCATGCTCATGTTCAAGTTGCTAAGTGGATGGATGTCTTCATTTCTCTTGGGTGCGTGCCTGCAGTAGGATTGTTGGGTCATAGGATAGGCATTGGTTCAGCCTCAGTAGGTACTGCCAAACAGTTTTATAGAGTGTATGTACTAATTTATAGTCCATCAACAGTGCTCCTGCTCCAGTTCTTAAACCCTCATCAATACTGGATTTTTTTGTGACTGGCTCCTGACTTAAGTAATTTTTGTAGTTCCCTCTCTAGCCACCTATTTCTAATTGAAATTTTTAGAAGCTACCTTCTCGTGATGGACATAGCTCAAGCAGGAAGGGTTGTGTCAGCTCAAAAGCTGACATTAATCACAGTCTAATTATCAGCTACCACTAGTTAGAAAACATGTTATTCAAATATTTCCATCATTAATATAGAACACAGGACTGGGAATGGAAGTGAAAATTGTAAGTGTAGTAAAATATCGAGTGAGGCTAGGGCTAGGACTTTGAGGCACCTTGAAATTTCTATATACTTTTGCTATTATTACCAGACCTGTATATGTCAGGGTTGGGGGGACCAGCAAAAGGGATTTCTAAAGGTCTCATATCCAGATGTCTTTGAATTATGATGGTGGTGGCTGCCTGTTTACTAAGCGTCTGTTTGCTACGGCAAGAGGCATGCATATGTCATCTTTTTTCAGCCTTATTCAGTGGGAAACAAGAATCTCAAGAGAATCCTGTTATAGATTCCCGTAGCTATGAAGTCTACTCTGTTGACTCTGCAGAGAGCATTATCCTGTGGCTTTTAGGTATGTGATGAATAGAGGGCGGGGCTCAGACTTGACTCAGATTGCTGTTCTATTAGTAGAAATTGGAAATAGAGGAACAAAACCCCAGTTACAGTCAAAATATTTATCTTTTAGACCAAAACAAAGCACCCATAGTCCTTAATTGTCACAGTAAGGCTGTTTCATGGATATTGTCCATGATCCAGTGGCTTCCAGAAATCCCCAAGAGATTATGCTATGTGGCTTCTGTATCCAGGGACTAGTTGCCCATTATGATTACTGATTATCTGCTTCTGTCACAGTTGTCGCTGAGCTCCTCTGTCAGCATTACCCTGGGTGTCGCCAGAGCTGGACTGGCCAGCTCTAAGGGGCCACCAGAGATGTTTTGTGTAAGCTGCCTGAGATGTCTGTGCTGAGGCAGCCAGGAAATCCGAAAGGGCTTTTATTTTTTAAAAGCTTCTTCCCTCCAATATTGATAGTGGCAATATCCAGTGGTGCAGGTTCGGTTTGTGGATAGCCTGCTTTCTGGGATCTGTGTGTACTCTAAACTGGAGTCAGCACTTTCTCAGTCTCGGTTTTCATCTTTCGGCAAGAAAGAAAGAGTCCTTCATGTTGAACTGGCTGCTCTTTGCAGTTGCAGAATCTGTGCCTGGGAAGCCAATTGAATATTTACTCTTTTTTCTTTAAAGATTTATTTATTTATGTTAGAGACCGAGAGAGGGTGTGCATGGGGAGGGGCAGAGGGAGAGGGAGAAAGAGAATTCTCAAGCAGACTCCCCATGACACTTGGAGCCTGACGTGGGACCTGATCTGAGCACCCTGAGATATGACCTGAGCCAAAACGAAGAGTTGGATGCTTACCTGACTGCCCCACTCAGGCGCCCCTGTATATTTACTCTTAATTATGATAGTAGCTGCCATTATTGAGTGGCTACTGTGTTATTGTGCTTAGCACTGTGGACAGCTGTTTTGCTTAATCTTCACAAATGCTAGGATTTAGGTGAATTATCTCCTTGTGCAGATGAAGAAACTGTGTCCCAGAGAGGTTAACACATGCCCTGCTTGTATACCAAACAAGTGCAAACCCTGGATAGATTCCAGAGCCTCTGCCCTGTAACTGATGCACCCTGTGGCTCCAGTTACGGTAGGATGAATTCCTGACTTGTCCAGTGGAACAAAACAGTGTTAGGTACATTACTAGCTCATTGCACACACTTGATTCCAGTACTTGCCGTGTGCGGCTGCCATTCAGCTTAGGCACCGGGGAAAGGACAGTGAAGCAAAACACAGATCGTGCCCTCCGAGTGCTTACACATCAGCTCCATTTCTGTCTCTCATAGGTGACTTGGGTCATGGATTTTGGCAGTTGTACTTGCAGAGAAATTCAGTGTTTTGGACCCTGTCTCTGGAACTGACTGTGGCATGATGGGCTTTGCTGTGGCCATTGCGCTTCAGGGCACTGGTTCTGCGTCTTCTGTGCCTGGATATGACCATGTGGCTTTTTCTCATGTGCCCTTACCTAGCAGAGCTGGGGGTCAGGTGGAAGGTAGGCACCAAATGACATTTAGAATACCAGTGGGATGCTGGAGATTGCCTAGAGGCCATAGCACAATCATCTGCTCATCTGCCTAGAATTTAACTGTTGCCTTTGTGATTCCCAGTCTTGGGATCTGCCTGAATTCTGGGGTGGTAAATGAAACCTGAGTTTCTTTTTCTAATCTGTCAGCATGAGTGTTAAAAAGTTTATAAAATAAATTCACCAATTATCCGCATCTTAGCAATTAGTTCTATAATTAGACTACTTACTTAAAAGTAAGTAGAATAAAAGTAAAAGTAAAGTAAAAAAAAAAGATTTATTTATTTGTGGGGGGCAGTGTGCATGAGCGGGGTGAGGGGCAGAGGCAGACAGAGAAGAATCAGGAGAGAGAGAATCTTAAGTAGGTTCCCTCCTGAGCGCAGAGCCTGATATGGGAAAAATAGAGTTGGATGCTTAACTGATTGAGCCACCCAGGTACCCCTAGACTGCCTTTAAAAAAGAGATTTGATCTTTTCCCCCCAGTTTTACTGAGAAATAATATACATCTCTTTGTAAGTTTAAGGTACAGAGCATGATGGTTTGATTTATGTATATTGTGAAAGATGACCACAATAGGTTCCGCTAACATCCATCTTCTCATATAGATAAAATAAAAAGAAAGCAGGGGCCCCTGGGTGGCTCTTTCGGTTGAGCATTTGACTCTTGATTTCAGCTCAGGTCATGACCTCAGGGTCATGAGATCAAACCCCATGTTGGGTTCTGGGCTGGATGTGGAGCCTGCTTGGGGCTCTTTCTCTCCCTCTCCCTTTGCCCCTCCCCTTCCCTCTCCAAAAAAAAAAAAGGAGAGAGAGAGACAAGAAAAAGTTTTCTTTTTGTCATGAGAACTCTTAGGGTTTACTCTCTTAACTCCCGTCTATATTATGCCCCAGGGTTATCTATGGTCGCTATGCTGTGCGCTGTGTCTCTACTACTTATTTCTCTTATAAATGGAAGTTTGTATGTCTTGACCACCTTTCTCAATTTTCCTCTTCACACTGATTCTTTTTTTGTTGCAAATTTGATGTTTATTTACTTATTTACTTTTAAGATTTTATTTTTTAAAAATATTTTATTTACTTGTTTGACAGAGCAAGAGAGCACAAGCAGGGGGAGCAGTAGAGGGAGAGGGAGAAATAGGCTCCCCTCTGAGCAGGGAGCCTGATGCAGGGCTCAATTCCAGGACCCTGGGATTGTGACCTGAGCCGAAGGCAGATGCTTAACCACCTGAGCCACCCTTGTGCCCCAAGATTTTATTTTTTTTTAAGT
This sequence comes from Mustela nigripes, assembly GCF_022355385.1. Classification (NCBI taxonomy): domain Eukaryota; kingdom Metazoa; phylum Chordata; class Mammalia; order Carnivora; family Mustelidae; genus Mustela; species Mustela nigripes. The sequence continues at coordinate 111,229,131 of NC_081575.1, read as the reverse complement.
AATCTCTACACCAAACATGGGACTTGAACTTACAACCCTGAAATCAAGAGTTGTACGTCCCACTCCTGTGCCAGCCAAGCACCCTGCAAATTTCTTAAAAAAAAAATCTTACTGCTGAAGATTTTGCCCAGCTCCAAAAATTTTATAAAACCATATGGCAGACACCCCTATTCCCTCCACGGTAAATGGACAAGAAAACAGTTTAAGAAGCCTAGTTAGTTTTTGGTGCAGCACCTGTGGCCTTTTTCAGAGTAGGACCTTGGAGACTTGGTTTTCTCATCTCTTAAAGGAAGAGTCTGAGCCATCGATGGTCCCCAGTTGGTCTGGACTGGCTATGTAAAAATTACCTAGGGAGCTTGTTAAAATAGAAGTTTCTAATGCTCCACCCCTAGGAGATTCTAATTAGAGAAGTGTGGAGTAGTATCCAAAAGTCTGTAATTTATAAAAATTCCCTGGATAATTCTCCTGTGCAGCTATATTTGGGAACCACTAGGCTTAGAAGGTCTAGAACAAACAGAATTAACTTGAGAAGGAATTTCTGGTCTGTTTGAAGATTCAGGTAATACTTATGTGCCTGGAGCGGGGTCCATATGGGCAAACTAATGTAGTTATGAAGCAGAGGCAAATTGGAGCCAGATGATAGAAGATCTTTAACTGGCTGAGTGTCCCTAAGGCCTGTGGTGCTATGCCATAGACCTTAGCGACCAATTGAAGGGATTTGAGGGAAAAGTGTTGTGATGAGAGAAGGTGCTTTACAAAATTATTTCCTCAAGGTGTGCAGTGCAGGGTGGATTGGACTGGGGAAAAAACGGAAGGCTAGGAAAAGACCCCCGGCAGCTTTTGCAGTAGCCCAGGTAGGAGGTATAATGAGCACATGGACTTAGATGGGAGCTGTGGGACCTTTGCAAAGCTAGCCTGCCTGGGTGGGACTGAAATCTGGGACACGTTGTTTTACGCTGCTTGTAAAAATCCATAATTTGTCAGTGTTGAGTTCATTTGCCTTAAATATTATAATGAATGATTTTATTGTGTTGGAGTCCAGGAGCTTTTAAAGGAAGCCCAGTAAATAAATTCATGCAGAGACATGTTGGCCGCAGTAACCGCTGCTATTGCAAGGAAGGAGGGAGGAAGGGAGAAACGAAGCGAGGCCTTTCTGGCCAGGCAGCAGCCCTATCCTTCCTTACCCTGCCTCCGCTCTCTTGGGGAAGGGGGTCTAGCAGACGTTCCCCGGAGCTGGATCTGCCAACCACTCTGCAGAACGCTCCTCTCCAAGGATTAGGTGTGGACTGTGGCATTCGGCATTCGAGTCGATGGAATATTTTTCCTTTGTTCCTCTAAAACCCAGTGTGTAGGTCAGTGTTCCCCAAAGTGTGTTTCCCCAAAGAACTAATGAGTTCTGCTGGATGTTAATAGGAGTTACATGAGAATAAGAAGTCGAAGCCAAATCAGTTTGGGAACTGTTGGGTTAAACAAAGGCAGTGGCTTCCTTCACCTCACAGGGTTTCAGAGTGTGTGTGACCTGCTATTACCCCGTGAATTTCTAGGAGGGAGATAGACTATGCTGTGTTCCCTAAGCTTATCTGGAGATTCTCTTCCTCTAGGTGAGGGGGTGACAAACTATGGCCCACAGGCCAAATCTGTCCCACCATCGTGATTTTTGCAAATAAAGTTTATTGGGACACAGTCACACCCATTCATAGTGTTGTCTTCTTTGCCTGCTTTAACAGTCAGTAGCAGAGTTTCATGTTTGCATTGGAGACACAGAGTCCAAATGGCCTGTACACCTAAAAATATTTACTATCTGGCTCTTTACAAAGAAAGTTTTCCTATCCCTGTCAAGGCAATTCATAGAACTGGTGTTCCCTGGAACCCCTATTTGAGAGATACTGCTGTAAGAAGATAGTTGTTGTTCTAGCACTGCTTGTGATGAATCTACTTAATTTTGTTCAGCTTTTATGCTGCCATATTTCTTTTCCTCTTGCTTTAAACTATTTCCTCTCAGCAATTTATCCGTTGTTGGAGGTCAAAATCTGGCTCCCATGTGTCATTGTTCTTTCCTTTCATTTATCACATATCAGCAATCACAAGGATGTATCCAGTCTCAAGCCACGTAGCTCTCAAATCTGCCTATCCCCACTCCCACCAGACTGGTTCAAGTGACCATCACCTCTTGTCTTATTTTCATTTTCAGTCTTGTAAGTGAATTGCCTTCACCCACTGTGGGTTGCTTCTAGTATAAAATGCAAATCTCGTCCTATCACTTCCCTACCTAAAATCTTGCAGTGCCCGTCACACCTCGGGGCTATCAGGATAAGCTCCAAATCCTCAACATGGACATATCAGCCGAGATCTGGTTGGGAAAACAGAAACCACTCTAGGTATTTCACACTGGAAGAGATTTCATTTAAGGCATTAGGTACTGAAAGAATTGGGTGTGCCAGGGGAGCAAAGACGAGGGAAGGCCACCAGTCAGGTTTGCCACAATTTTCTGAATGTTAACACATTGCAAGTACTAAAGGAAACAGCTAGAGGACCTCAGGCTGCCTTGTAGCATCTGAGTAATGATTTGTGGGGAAATGCCTGAGGCCACTCGAAGATCTTCTGACCGCTGAATTCCATGCTTTTCTTCCCATCACTGCCTGAGCAGTAGTTACACAGCTTGTTTCTCTCACCTTCTTGGTTTCATGTCAGTGACTCTCAGAGTCAACAAGGAACATTATTAAAAGGAGATTGTATGAATGTTCTTCCCAGGCTTTTACCCCCTGCAACACAGGGAAGAGCCTGGAAATGGGGAATGGTGCTGAGTAGCAAACAGACCCTCTGGGACAGTGATCTCTAGGACCATGTGGGATCCACTCACGGCCTTTCTCCAGCTTTGGCTGTCTTATTCTTCTCTACTGTTCGCCCTCATTCCACCCTACTAGACCCCAAATTTCAGACCTGTTAGAGTGTGTGTTCTTAGAGGCCTGAAACAACTGACATTTCCTATCTCATAGTTTCTGTGGCTTAGCGATTTAGGAGAAACTAATCTGGTGGTTTCAGATCAGGGTCTCTCATTGGGCTTCAGTCATCTGAAGGCTTGACTGGAGCTGGAGGATCCCCCCTAAGACGGCTCTCCCACTAGCCTGGTGGCGGGATGCCTTAATTCCTTGCTACATGGGCCGCTTGTTAGGACTGATTGAGTGTCCTCACAAGATGGCAGCTTTTTCCAGAGCGAGTAATACTAGAGAGAGACTAAGGAGGTGACTACTAGAGTGCTTTAACTCCCTTGTTCTGGGGGGCAATTTGCCTAGTGCCTCAGGTCGGGTACCCCAGAAGCGGAACATGAGATGAGGATTTTTGGAAAGTGATACATGAGATATGCGAAATAAAGATCTGTATAATTGAATAACTGAACAAACCCTTCTTCTGGTGGAGAATCCAGATGCTTAGCCTTCCTGGGCCTGTGTTCATTTCCGGGGGAGCTAGCTGGGCGGGGACCATATTGTTCCATCAGCCGCGGGAATGGGCGAAATCCCAGAACAGATCTCTACATTTGGAGTGGCAACACCTTCTAAGTCCATGTAACTCATATAGGCTTTTTCCTTGCAAAATTAGGATAAAACTATATTTCTTATTTGTGGATAGGGAATTATTGATATTAAAATATGAGATATATATTTTTAAAAGGAACCTTATCTGGAGTTTCAGTGAGCTCTTGCCTAAAAGTACATTTTTCTTGCCTTGCCACATCCTGGTCGGGCGCCTGTCACATGGTGAGCCAGGATGGAAGGACTGCCATTTGTTTCAGTAATTGTAGCCCCGGGACTCAGGCATTGGATTTCAGTTCAGACGATCAGAACTTTCAGACCAGACTTGTCCATATTGATAGAGTTGTTCTCTACTTTAATATATGGAGGGAAAAGAGAGTTACTGAGGCTCTCCTGTTCCATGGGTTATCATTCTGTCCCAAGTTGTTACCTTAGAAAAGTCTGAAGAAATAGCAAAGAAATCTCCCCAGTTTGTTCTGCTTTCCAGGTGCTAAACCTTACACTATTTTCCCGAGGAAAAGTGAAATAGTTTCTTGCAAAGAGGGGCTTTTGTAGCTCTCAATCTCATCTTTAGTTGTTGCTTTTTCTTTTTTAACCACAAAGTTAGTTTTCTTTCCTCATCTCTTTTCCTGGGATAATGCCTGGCTCTGGTGAAGCTCTGCCTTTCTGGGATCTTCGAGACTCCTGTGCTCCAGGCCCCAGGAGATTTCAGTCCTCTGAATGGTCAGTAGAAGGACCCATTGAGAATCAGTCATGGAGTGGGCAGGGGAGGTCTTCGTGTTCCTCCCTGTGCGGTTGGTGGTTGGATTCTACCTTGCAGAACCAAGGAGCTGTTTGTTCTCGGTGGTAGAGCAAGAAAACCTAGGCCTTTGGACGCGATTTCAGGAAGGTAGATCTATAAATGGAAAACAATTGTCAGACATTTTTCACAACTGATTTTTCATCCTTCCAAACTCCCACTCTTTTGTACTTTTGGTTTCTAGAGCTGTTTCCGAGAAAGCAGAGACAACGACAGTGGCCATGTCCTACTTTTGCTGTGCTCAGAATCCTTATTTTTGTTGAAAAAAGGGCCCGATTTATTGTTTCCCTCAGGGAAGACTGCTCGTCTCCTCAGGAGTGGCAACTGCTGAGGGAGACTGCTCGTCTCCTCAGGAAAGGGAACATGGGGGCAAACATTTCTCTGCCTGATGATGGAGGGGCGCTGAGCAGGTGAAAGGCGGGGAGACTGGTCCATCACTCCTTTTCTCTCTGGCTGGCTGGCGGGATGTGTCATTGCATACCTGTGGTCCTGCTGAGGCCTGCATGTATAGACTCGAGGCCAGAACACTGGTGTTCCAGGCAACAGATTTGTGGATGGAAGAGGCAAGAAGGGGCATTAGGTCCCAGTTGTGTTCTTCTGCAAGGTCGGGGAATCCCTGCATTTGGGAGGTTGTTAGCCATTAATAAAGCTGACATTGGGCCTGCGGATCTTTTTTTCCTTTTCCTTTTTCTTTCTTTCTTTCTTTCTTTTCTTCCTTCCTTCTTTCCTACCTACCTACTTTCTTTCTTTCTTTATTTTTAAAATATTTTTATTTATTCATTTGACAGAGAGAGATCACAAGTAGGCAGAGAGGCAGGCAGAGAGAGAGGAAGGGAAGCAGGCTCCCTGATGAACAGAGAGCCCGATGTGGGGCTCGATCCCAGGACCCTGAGATCATGACCTGAGCCGAAGGCAGCGGCTTAACCCACTGAGCCACCCAGGCACCCCTCTTTCTTTCTTTTCTTTTTTTTTTTTTTCTTGAGGGAAGGAGAGAGAGAATCCCAGGCTGGCCCCGTGCCTAGTGAGGAGCTGGTCACTGGGCTTGATCTCAGGACCCTAGGATTATGAGCTGAGCCAAAATCAAGAGTGGGGCACTTAACTGACGGTGTCCCTCAGGAGCGCCTGGTCTTGAAATATGACCCCAGTTGTCAGAGCCCCCAGGAGAGGTGCCTGAACTCCTATATTCCCCTTACTCTTGACCAGGAATGGCTCCCAGATAGCTTTGCACAGCTCTTGTCCGGGCATTTCAAAACTCAGTGTGCCTGAAAGTGAGTTCCCCTTACATCTGCTTCTCTCCTGGTTCTTGTCTTGGGCTAGGCCTCTGCATGGCGGTGGTGTCCTAACTGGAACTTCCTTTCTCACCATCTGTATGCACTGCCCCTCTCGCTGGCTGCTCTCTGCTTGTCAACCAGGTCTTAGCTGTGACATCGCCTTCGCCCAAGTCTTTGCTGACCTACACGGCCTGGGTGTTCCTGGAGCCCCCCATACTTCCTCACCAAAGTCTGAATTCTACCAAAGCATGTTTGCCCTGTCATTTCTTTGCTTTTTCCACTAGACTTCAAGCTTCTGTAAGAAAGTTCTAAGTATTATTTAACTTCAATACCAGCTCTAGCACGGCGCCTGCCTGCTCTAGCTGGTCAATAAATATATCTTGAACGAGTACCACTCGGGCCCAAGAAGAGTGCCTGAGGCTGTGTAGCTTAGTGGTCACAAGCCCACCGTTGGAACCGGAGGCCTGGATGTGGACCCTGCTGTTTGTGTGACCTTGGGGAAGTTCCTTAGCTTCTTGATCCTCAGTTTCTTCACCAATAAGATGGGGGTGATAACTGTTTCCTAGGGCTGTGATGATGAAATGCTTTCATTCATGCAGAACACCTGGAGAACTGTAGGACCCAGTGTTTGGTTTTTCAGATAGCTGTTGACAACAGCAGCAATGCAGTGATCCTTAATGGAAAGGAGAAGGCCATAAGCAAAACTTTGAATGAGAAGTCAGGCCTGTGGAATGCCTGCATAATGGGTTTGGAGAGGTGGAGAGGTGGTTGGGAACCGGGGTTTCTAGCTAGGGCAGTGCAGATGGAAGAGCAGATAGGATTACTCTGGAAGAGGATGAATGGCGGTAGGAGGAATAAGAGAACCAGAGACAGAACTTTGAGAAATCCTACCTCTCAGGGATAAGAGGAGTCAAAACAGGAAAGAGAGAGAATGATTACCAGTAGGAGACTGCAATGCATCAGATGCCAGGGACAGGAGTTTTCAAAAGATAGTCAGGGGTGCTGTGCTGGGCAGAAGTCTTGGGAGAAAACTAGAAGAGGCAGCAAGAATCCAGTAAATCGGGGAGCATTGGTGCCCGTGTGTGTTTCAGTAGAGGCAGAGGAAGGACGAAGCCAGGCTCTGCGAGGAGTTAGAGAAGGCCAGGTTGGGGACCGAAGGGACACACCAGGGATGATTGTTGTGCTGCAGATGTGTAGTACTTTGTGGGTAGAGGTCTGATGTTACTATAATGAGGAAGTCACGTTAGTTCATACGGAGGGTTTTTTTCTTTGCATGTTAATACTTTGCATTGCTGGCTAATAGCAACTGAGTGTAGCAGACCTCCTGGAGACGGGGAGCAGCACATGGCGCCTGGTGTCCCGGTTGCTCTCCTGTTTGGTTTTGTGGCAGGTGCTACATCTTGAAGGGCTTCGGGGGCAGTCCTCACCAGTCTCCGTGCATGTGTTCACTGGTTCCATGCCACTGGGTAGCCTCAGCCCTTCTGCTTGCCTCTTCCATCGCACTCTCCCACCCCTACCTTTTTAAGGTAAAGAGTCCCATCTCTTAGAGTGTTTTTCTCAGGTATTGAATATTTCCTCAAGTCTCAGTGTTGTGTTTTTGTTGTTGTTATGGTTACTGTTTTTGTTAGTGCTTGGGTTAAAATTTTAATTCATTTCTTTCCCAGCCTTTTTTTTTTTTTCTGATAAGCCTTATTTATTTGTTTGTTTATTTTAGTTTGAGCTTTTAAAACATTTGTTTTTTAGCAATACCTACGTGTAGTTATGGACATTACCATGACCCCTTTTCCTAAGATTGAACACTGAGGGAAGGGGCATGAGAGGGAGTGGCAGGGTCTCGGGAAGGTTTTCTCAAGGATCCAAAGACTTGACCATGCTTGGCAGCATAGTGGTCTGAATCGGCTTCCACTCAGTGACATTTCCTAGGTGCTCTCCATTATAAATTTAGGTGGTTATGTTTTTGCATTTTTATCTTCTGTATGATATTTCACTACAGTCTGAACAAGCGTCTGAGGCCGAAATACACCCCCAGCTGAACAGAGCCCCCTCTCAAGCTGCAGACAGTAGTCCAACGAAGAAGGTAAGGCCTATGGGAAGGTGCCTCTGTGATAGCATTGTAAGCCCCCCCATCCCTGCCGCGCCCCCGCCCGGGCTTCTTGGCTCTCTTTGCAAATCTGTTTCACTTTGATTTCACTGTCCTCACCTGAATGTTAATGATTCTGCTTTCCTAGAACTTGGGTTCTTTGTGAGGATTGGGGTGCTGATGGTCCTTGGGCCTTCCCTTGATGTCACTGACAGTTTGTACTTCCTCTTCAGCCTCCAGCTAAACATGGAGGCCTTGTTTTTAACAAGTTCAGGAGGTGCGGTAGGGAGCGCCAAGCGCCTTTAGCAAAACTCTGTGCACTGCTGAGCCTCTAGGAGGGCCTGTGGTGGGGGTCAGGGTAGTCTGCACTTCTTCCTCTGTGTGCCACAGTCCGTCCTTGCATCCTGGCGTCTTCACCTTAACCCCCCAGTGTCACTGAGTCCCAGGTCACTCACTCAGGAGGCGCTACTCAGTTGTCATGCTCTCTCTCCACCTTGTTACCCTCTCCTTGCTGCTCTCCATTTTCCTACGGCCCTCCTCCGCTCAGAGCATGGGCCCTGGGCTCGGGAGCACGGGTGAGGAGGGGCCTCCCAGACAGCAGGCTGGCTGTCTCCTTCCAGAAGACACTGTGGCTCTTGAGCTTGCCTTCATATATGAATGGGAATGGAGGAATGAGGAGACCTTCACAAACTTCAAAACTCACAACATATTCCCACAAGCCCCAAAGTGAGACGAGTCTGCTCACAAAGTGAGCTTCGTCTGCAGTCAGAAGAGGCCTCATGCTGTGAGATGCCCACAGCATTGTAAAAAGGGAGAGGTTGGAAAGGTGGGCCACTGGAATCTCATTCCTTTGTCCTTTCAGGTGTGAAAAGTGGTAATAGACTGCAAGCATAAGCATGGAAAGAAAAAAAGAAAAGGAAAAAAAGAAAGGCCCCCCAAAAAGAAAGGCCCCAATATCTGATGTCTGTGTCCCCACCCCGTTCTTGCGAAACCTTGAATCTGCCTTCTGTCATCAGGTGTGGGGTTTGAACAGAGTGTGCGCCTGACCTGGGAATAGGCCTAGGAGGAACATGAGGACATTGGCATGGTGGGGAACATTTCAGTTTTTAACTTTTGGGTTTTATTGTTATGTATTTAATCCTCAGGACACACCATATTCTCAGCCTCCATCAAAGCCCATCCGAAGGAAATTCCGACCTGAAAACTCAGCTACAGAAAACCAAGAGCCTTCTAGCACTGTTGGCGGGCCAGCGTCCGCAGCGACCGGGAAACCCCACACAGCAGTCCAAAAGTAAGTACAGCAGATCGGGGAGGTCAGCAACCGCCTTTTCAGTCTTTGTATGCGTGTACATGTAAATCTGTTTACATATATACTAGTGGCCATGGAAGGGTGGGATTTCGTGGCTGCAGTTTTGTCTTACTTCTCTCTCTGGCTCCCCGTCACCTAAAGAGACCTTCTGAGCTACAGGACTTAACCTGAGCCAAGGGGCAAGCGAGCCCAAAGCTGCGGCATTTTAGTTGGTTTGATTTCCTTCCCTTCCTTCCTCCTCTTCCTCTCCTTCCCACCCCTCTTCCTTGTGCTGGCCTGCATTTTCCTAGGAAGAAGACCGTGAAAAAAATGGCAGTTCCCCCTCTTTGCCTGTCTTCAATTAGCAGTAATCACACCTCGGATAAACCTCACTGGGGTACGATACTGCCAGTGTGGAAAGCTGTCTTATGCTCCCCCCGACCCACCTGGGCAAATGGCTAGCTTCCTGACCCTCAGCCCCAACTTTGAGTAGATGTGGCTTGTGATTTCTTTTCATGCCCCATGAAAATTTTCTGTTGTTTGATCATGTCGGCACAGAATGATCACATGTGGAGTTTCCAGAATGTCTGTCTGACTGGCTGTAACAGACACTGGAGGAGGTGGCACGGGTGGGGGGTGGTGGTACCTGTGGACAAGGCCAGGAACCGAGAGAACAATGCTCTGGACAGACCGTTTTTCTCCAGAGGCTTTGGCTTTAAGAAAGGCTGTCCCTTGCCTCAGTTTCCCTGTAGTGAAATTGAGCTAGGTACTAAGGGCAGAAACCCCCTGCTGTGTGTGACTTCACAAGTGAACTCGACTGGTCACTAACATCCATGCTCAAGATAAGCCCTGACACTGCTCTTGGGGCTTTGTCGATCCCAGAGCAAGATTCCGTGGGTGCAGCTTGCCTCGGAAGCCAAAACCCTATGGGGAATCTGTGCAGCACTCTTCAGATGATGGTTTTTGTGTCTTTTTTTCCAAATAGACAGTTCCCTGGTGGTATTAGTGCATAAAGGAAATCTGTTTGGTCCTTAATGGCCCCTGAGAGCTTGGACCATCTTTCAGCCACTGTCAGGCCTGGGGGCTGGACCCCTGTCAGGGACAAAGGTGGCTAAACTTGTTTCCGGGAGCTGCCCTGGCTCTGCAGTGTAATCCCTGCTTCACATTACTGCTGGCCAGTCTGTGGCAGCTCCGGCACCCCCACACTGGATGGACGGCAGCTGGCCGAGCTCCCCCAGAGGTCTTTTTCAGTTTCTTTCCTTTGCCTGTGGTTTTTTAAAAACAGTTTTATTGAGATATAATTCACATAGCATACATTTCACCCTTTTACATGTACAGTTCAGTGGTTTTTAGTGTATCTACAAAGTTGTATACAAAGTTGTAAAACGGTTGCCACAAACTAATTTTAGAACATTTTTATTGTCCCCCAAAGAAATTCCATGCTGATTAGGAGTCACTTTCCATTTCCTGTCCCATGTCCCAGGCAACCACTAATCTGCTTTCTGTCTTTATAGGTTTGCCTGTTCTGGCCATTCCATGCAGATGGAACCATGCAACATGTGGTCTTTTGTGGCTGACTTTTTTTCAGTTCACATAATGTGTTCAATGTTTATCCGTGTTTTTGCTAAAATCAGTACTTGGTTCTTTTTATTGCTTAAATAACGTGCTATTGTACAGCTGTAGCACATTTTACTTACCTGCTCAGCACTGATGGACATTGGGGTCGGTTCCACTTTGAAGCTGTAAAGAATCATGCTGATATACTATGGGTGGACAAGTTTTAGTGTGGACTTGTGATTTCATTGGTCTTGAGTACGTACCTAGAAGTGGAATTGCTAGGTCATATGGCCACTCTGTATTTAATATTTTGCCGTGGGTGCAGCTTGCCAAACTCTTTTTCCACAGTGGCTGCAGCATTTTACTGTCCTATCGGTAACATACAAGAGTTCTAATTTCTCCATTTTTTTTTTCCAACACTTGTTATCTTTTAAAAAAAATGATCACAGCCATCCTAGTGGATATGAAGGGGTATTTCACTGTGGTTTTGATTTGCATTTCCCTAATGGCTAATGATATTGGGTATCTTTTCATGTGTTTATTGGCCATTTGTCTATCTTCTTTGGGGAAATGTCTGCTCCGACCCTTTGCCTATTTATCTTTTTATTTTGAGTTATGAGTTCTTGACTGAAGCAAATTCTCCTTCAGATAACATCATTGTCTATTTCATTTAGGGCAAAGGAAAAATGAAATAGTCTCTCCAAGTGAGCTGCTGAGTCCAGATATGACTAATAAACAACTCTTGGATTGTGTCAAAATTACTGAGCTGCTTGTCAGGACAAAAGTGCTTTTTTTTTTTTTTAAAGAAATAATTTGGCTTACTTGGTTTTCCCTCACATCTTGTGCATCTAGTAAAGATGGACTTTGGGAAAATAAAATGGTCTGAAGAGTTTGGAGAGAGAGGATATTGTATAATAGTCCTGTGAAACTGTGCCCGCCTCCGTGGCTTTGCTCTTCTCTGTAACCTCCGGAAGTGTCCTGGACCACCCCAGGGCACGCCTAGCAGCTGGGGTGGCAGTGTCTGCTTGCCTGCGTGACATTCTCAGTGTGGTTGGGATTCTGTGTTCCCTCCTGCTTCACGGCTGGCCATCCTGGCATGCCCGTGGGGTCGATGAGTGGCATCCCTAATGAAAACCTGCCATTTCCAAGTAGACAAAAGGCAATACAAGTTCAGTTCTTAGAAGCTGTGCTCATAATTCCTTGGGAGAAATCAGGGCTCAGTTTGAAGGCTGAGAAGATTTTTCTCATCTAGAGACCCAGCTTATATTCTTTCAAATGTTGGTTTAGCTCTTTGAATGGAACCCAAATTAGCAGGCACTCAGATAACATAGAAATTGACTTCTTTCTTGTCTAAACGTCTGAGTTGGTGAGTGGTCCGGAAGCGTAGGGTAGCTCTGTGCAGGAACCCAGCTGCCTTCCCATATTCTTATTCTATTTTTTTCAAGATTTTATTTATTTATTTGACAGAGAGAGATCATAAGTAGTCAGAGAATAGGGAGAGACAGAGGGGAAGCAGGCTCCCCACCGAGCAGAGAACTCAATGTAGGGCTCGATCCCAGGACCCCGAGATCATGACCTGAGCTGAAGGCAGAGGCTTAACCCACTGAGCCACCCAGGTGTCCCCCATATTCTTATTCTAGATCCCCATGGAGGTTGTCTTTATCCCTATGGTTGAAGATGGCTGCCTAACATGTTCACATTTCAGGCCCCAGAGAGGGGGAAAGAACAAATGGAGAGAAAACAGACTACCTTGAAAGGTATGACTCAGAAGCGGCATCTCTGATCCCATTGGCCCAAACGTAGTCATATGGCCTTACTTACCTACAAGAGAGATTGGGAAATGTAGTTTCTAGTTGGAGGGCCATGTGCCTCACTCAAACTGAGAATGATAGGCTACTGCAGATACGAAGGCATAGGAGTAGGTTTTGGAAGATAATCTGCCACAAAACCTTGAGTGGACAGTGCCTCACGATGCTGCTGTTCTGGATTGATAAATAGCGTGACACACAATAGAACCAGACAAAATAAATTGTCTGCCTAAGCGTTACTCCTTCATTTTCCTCCCTGGAAACCAGAGCAGTTCCAGAGAAGCCTGGAAGAGTGAGTAAAAATATTAAGAGAACCTGAAGAGACTGTGGAAGCAACTGTTAAGAGGGTGAGGCAGGTTAAATGCTCTGCTGACCCCTTCAGAGGTATTCTGGGCTTGATCCTATCTTGGTGTTATTTAGGGCTCCTTTGGTAGCAAATAATAAAAGGCAACTCGAGGTAGCAAAAGATACTCTTTATTATAAGGGTAGAGGTGTGACTCAGGGAAATCAGTGGCAGGAGTGGATCAGAAGAGAACATTGCAAACCTTCTGGGGCTCATTTTGATGCCTCTCAGTTTTCTTAAGGTGTTTTTGACATTTTTATCTGTAAAGACTCCTCACCTTCAGCTCCAGAGATCCCATTCTCACTGTGCGGGCCCAGGCTGAACTAAACTATGAGCCATAACTCAAGTCCTTTGGAGGGAGCGTCTGGTCAGCTCAGCATGGGCAGGATCCATTCAAGTGTCAAAATCAAGGGCAAGGTTTTCTCGAGACAAAAACAACTGCCTGCCAGGGGCTCATCCTTGTGGAGGAGGTGGAGGGAGATGGAGCCAGTTCCCAAAGGAAGGGGAAACCATTAGGAGCTGGACATACATGGTGTGGTGGTAGCGTAAGGAGGGGCGGCAAGTTCTGATCAACATCTTTTTAAAAACTTTTTATTTTGGTACAATTATAGATTTACAGGAAATTACAAAAACGATACAGAGCAGGCCTGTGGCTCTTTTACCTAGTTTCTCCTAATGATTACATTTTACCTAACTCTCGAACATTATCAAAACCAGGAAGCTGACATTGGGGCAGCGTATGCATAGTTCCGTGCCGTTTAATCACATGTGTGGAGTCTTGTAACTGCCACTGTAATCAAGGTACAGAAATCAGACCTACCTTCTTCTCGTCACCATTCCTTACTCCTGGCCACCACTGGTCTGTTTCCCATCTCTAGAATTTTTTCATTTTGAGAATGTTATATAAATAAAATCACACAGCATGTGCCCTTCTGAGTTTAGCTTTTTTTCACTTGGCACAATCTCTTGACATCTAAGTTACGTATCTCAGTGAGCACTGCTAAGCGCTATTCTGTGGAACAACTGTGCCGCAGTCTCTTGAGCCATTCGCTTGTTGAGAGACATTTTGGTTGTGCCTAGTTGCTGGGCATCATAAGCAAAGTTACTGTGAGCATCTTGTGTGTAGGTTCTTGTGTGTGCACAAATTTTCATTTCTCTGGTGTAAATGGCCAAGTTATACAGATGTTGAATCACTATACTGTACACCTAAAACTAATGTAACATTGTTACTTATAATCAAATTTTAGAAAGTAAAAAGATACAGTACTAATTAAATTATCTTTTTCACTTGATGTGATGTTAGTAAAAATGTAAAGTTTAAAAAAATTTAAAAAAAGACCAAAGCTTACCAAATATAAAAAAAAAATAAATTAAAAAAATGTAAAGTTTGTAAGGCATTCTAATAAAAGCCTTAGAAGTAAAAAAATATGGTCAATATTGATTGCTGGGTTGTGTGCTGAGTGTATGTTTAGTTTTTGGTTTTGTTTTAAGATTATTTTTATTTATTTAATTGAAAGAGAGAATGAGCAAGTATGTAAGTTGGGAGTAGGGGTAGTGGGAGAGGGAGGGGGGAGAAGCAGACTCCCTGCTGAGTAGGGAGCCCATGTAGGGCTTGATCCCACGACCCTGGGATCGTGACTCTAGCTGAAGGCAGATGCCCAACTGACTGAGCCACCTGGTGCCCCAAGTGTATGTTTAGTTTAAAAAAAAACTGCCAAAAAAAAAAAAAAAGAAAGAAAGAAACTCCCAAGTTGTTTTCCAAAATGGCTGCACCATTTTACATTTCCACCAGCAATGTATGAGAGATGGTTTCTCCACATCCCCACCAGCATCTGGTATTGTCACTGGTTTTTTTTTTATTTCAGCTGTTCAAATAGGTGGGTAGTTCTATCCTTTTGTGGTCTTCATTTGCATTTCCCTAATGGCTAATGAAATTGAGTGTCCTTTCATGTGTTTATTTGCCATCATGTCTCCTCTTTGGTAACATGTCTCTTCATGTCCTTTGCCCGTTTTCTAATTGAATTAGTTTTTTGCTGTTGAGATTTGAGAGTTCTTTTTATATATTTTAAGTGCCTATCAATTGCCAGGAATGTGGTTTGCAAATATTTTCTCTTAGTCTGGAGCCTGTCATTTCATCCTCTTAACACTCGTTTGCAATACCAAAGTTTTTAAAATTTTGAAGAAGTCCAACTTACTGATTTTTTTAATCTTTTATGGATTGTGCTTTTGTTGTTACATCTAAAAACTCTTCATGAACAAGCCCTAGATCTTGAAGATTTTCTCTTATGTTTTCTCCTAAAAGTTTTATAATTTTGCATTTTATATTCAAGTTGCTTGATGCATTTTGTATCATTTTATGTAAGATAGGTTTGTATCAGTGTTCTTGGCCTATGGATATTGAATTGCTTCAGTGCTGTTGGTTGAAAAGGTTATTCTTGGGGCACCTGGGTGGCATGGTTGGATGTCTGACTCTTGGTTTTGGCTCCAGTCATGATCTCATGAGCTGTGGGATTGAGCCCTGCATCAGGCTCCTGACTCCGCACTCAGCGGTGGGGTTAGGGCTGCTTGAAAGATTCTCTCCCTCTGCCCCTCCCCCAGTCAGGCATGCTCTCTCTCTAAAAATAAATAAATAAATCTTAAAGACAAAGAAAAGGCTATTCTTCCTCCATTCACTTGCTTTTGCACCTCTGTCAAAAGTGAGTTGTTTGTACTAGTGTATGTTTCTGGGTTCTCTATTCTATTCCACTGATTGATGTGTTTTTCCCTCTGCCAATACCACCCGGTCTTGATTACTGCCTTCATTTTAGTTACTTGATTACTATAACTATATAATAAAATATCTTCTATCTCTCCCACTTTTTTATGATTTTTCAGAATTTTTTAGATATTCTGATTCCTCCGACTTTCCATATAAATTTTAGAACAGTTTTGTCTAGATCTACAAAAAAATCTTGCTGAGATATTGATACAAATTGTGCTAAACCTTTGGAGCACCTGGGTGGCTCAGTCAGTTAATCATCTGCTTTCAGCTCAGGTCATGATCCCAGGGTCCTGGGAATGAGTCCCACGTCTGGCTCCCTGCTCCGTGGGGAGCCTGCTTCTCCCTCTCCCTCTGCACCCCACTCTGGCTTGTACTCTCTTGCATGTCTCTTTCTCTCTCAAATAAATAAATAATCTTTAAAAATTAGAAAAAAAGAATTGTGTTAAACCTTTATGTCAGTCTGAGGAGAGTTGACATCTTTACTATGTTGAGTCATTCAATCCATGAACATGATAAATACTTATTTATTTTGACCCTTTTCATTACTGTTTTATAGTTTTCAGCATGTAAATCTTGTGTATGTTTTGATATATCTAAGAACTTCAGTTTGAAGCTTTGTAAATGATACTGTATTTTTTATTTTTTCCCCCAAGTATTCAGTGTTAGTGTATCAAAATTCTATTGATTTTTTAAAAATACTTGTTTTTTTTAAAAAAGATTTTATTTATTTATCTGAAAGACAGAGATCACAGGTAGGCAGAGACGCAGGCAGAAAGAGAGAGGAGGAAGCAGGTTCCCTGCTGAGCAAGGAGTCTGATGTGGGGCTCCCTCCCAGGACCCTGGGATCATGACCTGAGTTGAAGGCAGAGACTTTAAGCCAGTGAGCCACCAAGGCGCCCCTATTGATTTTGTTTAAATTATTTATTTGAGAGAGAGGAGCAGAGGAAGAGGGACAAGCAGACTCTATACTGAGTGCAGAGCCTGACACAGGGCTTGATCCCACAACGTAGAGATCATGATATGAGCTGAAATCAAGAGTTGGATGCTTAACTGACTGAGTCACCCTAGGTACCCCCATTCTTTTGATTTTTGTACATTAATCTTCTCTCCTCCAAACTCATTCCTATTCTTGCTGAAATCATTTATTAGTTCAGAGAATTTTTTTTATAGATTCCTTGGAGTTTCCTTTGTAGGCCATCATGTCATCTGCAGATGGGGACAGTTTCATTCTTTTCAATATGTGTGCCTTTTATTTCCTTTTCTTGCATTACTGTGTTGGCTTGGACTTCTAGCACTGTGTTGAAAACAGTAATGAAACTAGAAATCCTTGCTTTGTTCCTCGTCTTAGAGGGAAAGCATTCAGTTTTTTATTTTGTTTTATGTCTTCTGTATAGTTTTTTTTTTTTTTTTTTTTTTTTTTTGTAGAAGTTCTTCATCAAGTTGAACAAGTGGGCCTCTATTCCTAGTTTTCTGAGAATTTTTTTTTTATCATGAATGGGTATTGAGTTTCATCAGGTAATTTTTCTATATCAGTTGATATAGTTATCTGATTTTTTTTTCTTTTACCTGTTAGGATGGTAGATTGCACTGATTGACTTTTGATTATTGAATCAGCCTTGAATCTCTGGAATAAAGCTCTCTTGGTCATGGTGTATACGTTTTTAATACATTGCTAAATTCTATTTGCTAATATTTTGTTAAAGATTTTGGCTCTGTGTCCCAGAGGGATATTGTGTCTAATTTATGTCTTTCTAGGCTGCCCTTTTCGAAGTCATTTGGCTAGAGAGAGCAGGATTTAGCTGGGGGGAGACTTTTTATTGTCTGCCCTTATTGATGCTTATGGATTGCTGACTTTTCCACCGTCCAGTCTGGGATATATGAAGCAAAAAAGAAAACCCAGAGAGTTCACTGCTATCTGTTTCTCTGGGTACTGAGTTCCCTGGCTGGTTTGCCTTCCTCACTCCACTTTTTAGAGTAATGTTATGTTTGTCTTATGTATTATGTCCAGGATTTTAACTTTACTTGGTGGGGTAGAGAGAAGTGTGTCTACTTCACATTGTCCTGAGACTGGAAATCCAGTCCTTATCTTTCTAAAAGTAGATTTTAAAGCCTATTCCCTGCTTCTTTATGGATGAAGAAATTAATCTTTCAACTTCTTTGGGAAGGGAGTATGCCTTCTGCAGATTAGCAGAGTGGGTAGCATAGTGTATGTGCTCAGTGAATATTAATCAGATCTCCGCAGTGGTCACTGGACATTCTGGTTAAGTTGCCCTGGCGTAGAAGCTACCTCTCACTGATTGCACATATGTCTGTTTTCCTAGGGGAACTTAAGTTGCCCTTTTGCTCTAAGAATTCAGTCTATTTTGCTGTGGGATATGAGACTGTAGGTTATACCGTCATGTTGATTTATCGTCCCAACTGTAGAATAATTCGGGCCAGTCATACCGTGTAAGCAGAGACTGTAATGGGCAAAGTGGAGCAGACGGTCACCCTAGTTAGACGTGTTCTGTGAATTTACTATTGACTTAATTTGGGAATAATGTTATTAAAACATTTTCTCAAGTGCCACAGATGTATGCTGGTGTATGCACATGCATGAGCATGTACACACACACACACACACACACACACACACACACTCAAGCAGTCATGCCTAATAATAAAGAAATGAAGGAGAGTTATATAGGACGGCCAAGTTTTGTGGGATTTTTCCTAACGAGAATGTTCTTCTATTCATTTCCTTCAGACTTGTCCACAGGGGCCACCTACAGGTCTTTTAAATGCCATTAAGGCTTACATGAAAAGGGCATTCTAGTTAATGTGGTTTGTCAGGAAGAAATACTTATTAAAATGTCTTGGAATAAATGGAATGCGAAGTTTGAAAAGGTCCAATTCACAGCTTTTCTTTCAAGTTATAAAATGGGAACTACTTCAGGTGTAAATAATTCATCCCGACAAATGTGTTTCGTTTGGTGCCTGCCCGCCTGCCTGTGAATATACGATTTTCTTTTTGGAGCCTGTGGCATTAGTCCCTCATTGAGCACTTCACACGAGTCAGGGTGTTCTGACCCGCAAGGGTCTGGACCCTTGAGTTCTATTTCGGTGAACTGTTTGTACTTTTTTATAGACAGTCTTCCAAACAGAAGAAGGCGATTCAGACTGCTATCCGCAAAAATAAAGAGGCGAATGCAGTGCTGGCCCGGCTGAACAGTGAACTCCAGCAGCAGCTCAAGGTAAGGAGCTTTCCAAAATTGGATTACCAGGCTTTTTTTTTCTGGTGGTTTTGTTTGGACCATTGGCCGAGCACCTGGTTCCATTCCTATTGGTAAGACTGGCGTCTTTGTTGGCAAACCTCTTTTGGAAGGCAGAGACTTGCTGCGCTTCAGTTTCATGGGTTGGTTCTTGTATGTTTAGGGGAAGCCTAGTCACTTGAATGTGCACCTGCATATTGTGTATCAGTGATTAGGACAGAGAGTCTGTCACAAAGGCTGTCTGAAGCGTTCTTCATTGCCGAAAGCTTCCGGACAAGCCTTTGATTGTTGAGGTCCTCTCTGAATGATGGGCTACTTACTTAGGTGGAAGAGGGTAGCCCTGATACTGTCAAAGGCCCACCCCCTCCTGCAGGCAAATGGTTCTTTTTCACCTTCGCAAGAACATCACCCTCTCCTTACCACCTCTTCCTCTTCCCCATTCCTCTCCCCTGTGTTAGTTTTCCAGGACTGCCGTAACGAAGTACTACAACCTTGGTGGCTAAAAGTACCAGAAATCACTTCTCACAACTCTGGAGACTAGAAGTCCAAAATCAAGGTGTCGGCAGAGCCATGGGCTCTCTCTGAAGGCTCTAGGGGAGAATCCTTCTTTTTGTCTTCCCAGCTTCTGGTAGTGGCTGGCAGTCCCAGACGTTCCTCGGCTTCCAGATGTGTCATTCCAATATCTGTCTCCACTGTCACATGGTATTCTCTCTGGGGCTCTCTGTGTCTGTGTCCAAATTCCTTTTCTTATTGTGTCCTCTTCTTATAGGGACACCAGTCATTGAATCAAGGCCCCCCCAAATTTAGTGTAACCTCATTTTAATTACATCCACAAAGGTCCTGTTTCTCTATGAGGTCATATTTACAGGTGCTGAGGGTTAGGACTTAAGTGTATCATACTGGAGGACACAGTTCTACCTACCGCATCCACCGATGCTCTCCTGCATCATTCCTGTCCACATAAACGTGTTCCAGTACTGTCCGGGATCTTGACGTCACATCCTTCTTCAACTGCAGCCCACTCTCTCTTTTCTCTTCCACGGCTAGGTTGCTTAGGAGTTGTTTTCATTTCCTGTCTTTCCTCACCGACAGCTTTCTCTCTCTCCACTTCAGTGCGGCTTCGCTCGCCTCCATTCACGCCCTTCCGGCAACCAAATCCAACGGGCCTGTTTTGGTGTTACTTGACTTTTCAGGAGAATTCTACACAATTGGCCATTGCCTCCTCTGATACGGCTGTTCTCACTGGATTTGGACTACTGTATTTTTTCATATTCCTTTCACTGCCTCCCTCTCCCCTCCTTCCCTCCTTCCTGGTGCCTCTCCCTTAGCACTCAGGGCTATTTCTTCCTTCTTCAGTTTCTCTTTTATTATTCCGCCTTTGCCCTGATATTTTAGTAGGAACATTTTTAAGTATACAAGAAAGGTGAAAGAATCCTACGGTAAATACTTTTATGGCCACCTCTTTTAACATTTTACTATGCTTGTTTTATCACATATCTACTCCTCTGTTCATCAGTCTACCTTATTTTTAACATGTTTTTCAGTAAATTGCAGACATCTGTATGCATCCCCTAAATGTTGCAATGTGTAGATCATTAACTAGTGTTCAGTATATTTACAGATTTTTCTGATGTTATGTTTTACATATAGTGAATGTACAGATCTTAAGTGTGCCATTTGCTAAGTTTTTACAAATGCATGTACTTATGGAACCCAAACCCCTACTATTGAGATATAGAGCACTACCACCACCCTCCGAGGCTGCCTCATGCTCCTTCCTTGTCAGTTCCTGCCCCCACGTGCACGGAGGCAACCACTGTTCTTACTTTGTTATGCCATAGTTTTATTTATTCTGAAACTCTCTATAAATGGTGTTCTGTAACATAAACTTTTATGTAAAGCTTATTTCACTTAGTATTACATTTTTGAACTTCATTGATACAGCATGTGTCAGTAATCCGTTTCTTTTTACTGCTGGATAGTATTCCATTGGGTGAGTATGTTGCAATTTCATGGTCAGTTCTTCTATTCATACACACTTCTATTAATACACATTAATACACACTGGAGCTGTTGCCAGTTTTTGTCTATTTTGAAGAAAACCACGTTTTTGAATAAGTCTTCATGTGGAAATATGTCCTCATTTCTCTTGGGGAAGTACCCAAGGTTCGGATTAGTAGGTAATGTGCTGAACATATGTGATTAGTTTTGTTAGAAACTGCTAGAGCTTGGGGTACCTGGGTGGCTCAGTTGATTAAGTGACTGCCTTTGGCTCAGGCCATGATCCCCAGGGTCCTGGGATCGAGCTCAGTGGAGAGCCTGCTTTTCCTTCTCCCTCTGCTGCGCCCCCGACTTGTGCATGTGCTTTCTCTCTCTCTCTCTTCCCCACCCCGCCCATCAAATAAATAAATAAAATCTTTAAAAAAAAAAAAAAAGGAAGGAAATTGCTGGAGCTTTTCCCAAAGTGGTTTTAGCATTTTGTACTCCTCCCACTAGACTGAGAGTTCCTGTAGTTCCACATCCTTGCCTCCATTTGGTGGTGGTCTTTTATAATTTTAGTTGATCCTGTGGTAATTCAGTTTTTATTTTGCATCTCCTTGATGCTTAATTTTGGTCAGCATTTTTATTACAATTATTTTCCTTTCATATATTTTATTTTATGAAGTGTCTATTCAGTATATCTGGCCATTTAAAAAATTTTTTTAGTCTTTTTTGGTGGCATTGTAAGTAGATGTTTTTTATATTATCTTGGTTACTAGTCCTTTGTCAGAGATGTTTTATAAACGTTTTCTTCCAGTCTTTCATTTTCGTAACTATATCTTTTCAAGAACAGACTTTTAAAAATTTTTGTAAAGTCTAATTTATCGGATTTTTTTCCTCTTATGGTTCCTATTTTCTTCCTGTATAAGGAAACTGCCTACATCTAAATTATGAAGATAGTCTCCTATGTTTTCTTTTAAAGGTATTATTGTTTTAGCTTTTGAATTTAGGTCTTAAATTGCTTTTTTAAACCACTTCATTGAGGTATAACTGACACACAAAAGCCGATGCATATTTAATGTATGCAGTGTGATACATACAGTTGGAAGGTAATTATATATCCGTGGACCCATCACCACAAGTTATGCCATAAAAGTATTCACATCTAAAAGTTTCCTTTCCTCTCTTTATTTATTCTTATTCTTATTCCTATTCTTATTATTATCATTTCATTATTATTCTTTTGTGTATGTGACAAGAACACTTAACATAAGATCTACTCTCTTGGCAACTTTTTAATTATACACTATAGTAAAATTAATTGGAACTATGAGATATAGTAGATCTCTAGGCCTTACTCATTCTGTATAACTGAACCTTTGTACTGTTTGAATAGTACTTCCGCATTTCCCCCAGCCCCTGACAATCACCATTCTGTACTCTCCTTCTATGAGTTTGACTGTTGTAGATTCCTCATATGAGTGGTGTCGCTTAGCATTTGTCCTTCTGTGTCTGGCTTATTAATGTCCTCCAAGTTTTATCTATGTTGTTGCAAATGGCTGAATTTCTTTCTTTTTAAAGGCTGAATAATATTCCATTGTATGTATATACATTTTCTTTATCAATTTGTCCATTGGTGGACATTTAGGTTCCTTCCATATCTTGGCTATTGTGAATAATGCTACAGTGTACATGAGAGTACAGATATCTCTTCAACATACTGATTTTAATTCCTTTGGAGATATACCCAGAAGCTGGATCATGTTTGGTAGTTGTATTTTTTTCAGTGTTATTGAGATATAATTGACATATAACACTGTGTATAGTTATACAACATATTAATTTGATACATTTACATATTGCAATATGATTGTCAAAGTATTGTTAATACCTTTGTCACCTCACATAATTACCAATTCTTTTATGTAGTGAGAACATTTAAGATTTACTCTCTTGGCAACTTTCAAGTATGTCATACAGTATTGCCAACTGTAGTCACCGTGTTGTACATTAGATCCCTAGAAGTTAATCATCTTATAACTGGAACTTTGCACCCTTGGTTAATATCTCTCCATTTCCCGTCCAGCCCCTGGCAACTTCCATTCTACTTTCTGTTTCTGTGAATTTGGCTTTTTTACTTCCACACACAGGTGATATCGCGCAGTATTTGCCTTTCTTTGTCTGACTTATTTCCCTTGGCATAGTTCCCACAAGGTCTATCCGTGTCACAAATGATAGGATTTCTGATTTCCTTCTTCCTTATGGCTGAATAGTACACCATTGTATGTATGTACTCCGTCTTTATTCATTCATCTGTAGACAGATACTAATGTTGCCTTGGCTTGGCTGTTGTAAATAATACTGCAGTGAACGTGGGAGTGCAGATATTCCTTTGAGATGCTGATTTTTATTTCATTTGGATACCTAGAAGTGGGATTGGTGGATCATTTGGTAGTTTTTTTTTTTTTCTCCATGTTATTTTCCATGGTGCCTGCACCAACTTACCTCCCTACCAACAGGGCACAGGGATTCCCTTTTCTCCACATTTTTGGCAACACTTATCTCTTACCTTTTTGATAATAGCCAGGTGTGAAGTGATACTGCATTGTAGTGTGTGTGTATTTTTTTAAAGTAGGCGTCACACCCAATGTGGGGCTTAAATTCACAGCCCTGAGATCAAGAGTTGCATGCTCTCCCGCTGAGCCAGCCGGTGCCCCTCATTGTGGTTTTAATTTACATTTCCTTGGTGATTTACATTTCCTTGGAGATTGGGCATCTTTTTACATACCTGTTGGTCATTTGTTTTGGTATGTTGTGTTTCCATTTTCATTTATTTCAAGATAGTTTTTAATTTCTTCTTTGGCCTATTGGTTATTCAGGAGTGTGTTAATTTCCACATATTTGTGAATTTTTCAGCTTTCTTCGTATTAGTTGATTTCTACTTTCATAACACTGTGTTTGGAAAAGATGATTTGGTTTGATTTCAGTCTTTTAAAGTTTCTTAGGGCTTGTTTTGTGACCTATTGTGATATATCCTGGAGAGTGTTCCATGTGTATTCAAGAATATATATTCTGCTGCTGTTGGATGGAATGTTCTTTCTGTCTCTTAGGTCCATTTGGTCTAAAGTATAGCGCAAGTTCAACATTTCCTTATTGATTTTCTGTCTGGATGATATATTCATTGATTTCTCCCTTCAGATCTGTTATTTGCTTAATGTATTTTGGTGCTCTGATGTTGGTTACATACATATTTACAGCTGTTATATTTTCTTGGTGAATTAACTCTTTTAACACTATATAATGACCTTCTTTGCCTCTTGTTACAGTTTCTGGCTGAATGTCTATTTTTTCTGAGTTAAATATAGCTACCCTGCTCTCTTGGTTTTCATTTGCATGAATTACCCTTTTTTATCTCTTCACTTTGAGCCATGTGTGTGACCCTGAAGCTGAAGTGAGCCTCTTGTAGACAACATATAGTTGTGTCTTGTTTTTAGACATTTTATGCCATTTTGGCTGGAGAATATAATTCATTACATTTAAAGTAATTATTGATAGGTGAGGACTTAACTAATGTCATCTTACTGTTTTCTGGCTGTTTTGTAGTTCCTTTGTTCCTTTCTTCCTCACTCACTGCCTTCTTTTGTGAATCGGTTTTGTGTAGTAGTACGCTTTGTCTTCTCTTTATCTTTTTTGCCTTTTTGTGAATTTACTGTAGGTTTTTGCTTTGTGGTTACTTTGAGGTTTATATAAAACATAGCTATAACTGTCTGTTTTATGCTGATAACTTTGATTGCAAATAATAACCCTATCCTTTTACTCCCCCCATTTTTGTTTTTGATGTCACATTTTACCTTTTTATATTGGGTATCCATTAGCAAATTATTGTAGCTGTAGCTGCTTTTGTAAAATAATTTTATTGCCTTAATTTTATTAATTCCTTTAATACAATTTAATAATCCTTTAAAAGTTATTATCTCACTTTTTTCCCTCAAGGTATTAACTGGATGCTAGCCGCTCCAGTGTTGTGCCTATTAATGTTTTATGTTCTTGGTTTTTAGGATTCTAAGTCATAAAATTTCAGAGCTTTAAGGGAACTTAGAAACCCTCCTTCAACAGACAGGCATAGCAAGGCCCTTGAAATCTGTGTGACTGGCCCGTGGTCACTTAGCTACCATGTGACAGAGCAGAGAGGGCATAATACCAAGTCTCCAGCACCTTTGGCACTCTGCTTTCCTATCTGGTACTGATTTGCTTTTTATTTATTTATTTTTTATTGAAGTATAGTTGACATACAATGTTATATTAGTTTCAGGTGTATAAAATAGTGATCCTGCGATTCTATGGATTACTCAGTGCTCACTAACACAAGTGTAGTCACCACCTGTCACCATACGGTGTTATTATAATATTATCAACTATATTCCCTATGCTGTGCTTTTCATCTCCATTACTTATTTTATAACTGGAATTTTGTACCTCTTAATCCACTTCATCTTTTTTGCCCATCCTTCCACTCAACTCTTCTCTAGCATCCACCAGTTTGTTCTTTGTATTTAAGAGTCTGCTTTTTTTGTTTGTTCATTTGTTTTATTTTTCAAATTCCACGTATAAGTGAAATCATATGGTATTTGTCATTCTCTATCAACATATTTCACTTAGCATTGTACCTTCTAGGTCCATCCATGTTGTTGCAAATGGTAGGATTTCATTCTTTTTTATGGCTGAGTAATATTCCTATTTGTGTGGGCGTGTGTGTGTGTGGGTGTGTATCACATTTTTTTACCCTTTCATCTATTGATAGAAACTTGGGTTGCTTCTGTATGGGTTGCTTCTGTATCTTGGCTGTTTTAAATAATGCTGCAGTAAACATAGGGGTGCCTAAATCTTTACAAATTAGTGTTTTTTATTTTCTTTGGATAAACACTGAGTATTAAAATTACTGGATCATATGGTGGTTCTATTTTTTCCTTTTTTTGAGGAAACTTTATACTGTTTTCTATAGTGGCTGCACCAGTTTACATTCCCACTAACAGTGTGTGAGGGTTCCTTTTCTTCATATCCTCACCAGCATTTGTTATTTCTTATCTTTTTGATAATAACTGTTTTGACACATGTGAGGTGATATCTCATTGTGATTTTGACTCCAATAACTAGTGATGTTGAGCATCTTTTCTTGTGTCTGGTGATCATTTGCATGTCTTCTTTGTATGTCTTCATTATTATAATGAAACTTGAAATGCCTATTTAGGTTCTCTGCCCATTTTTTAATTGATTGGGTTTTGTTTTGTTTTGGTGTTGAGTTGTATAAGTTCTTTATATATTTTGAATATTAATCCCTCATCAGATAAATCATTTGTGAATATCTTCCCTTATTGAGTAGGTTGCCTTTTTGTTGATGGTTTTCTTTGCTGTGCAAAAGCTTTGTATTTTGGTATAGTCCTTTTGGTTTATTTGTGTATTTTTTCTCTTTCCTAAGGAGACATATCCATAGATGTTGCTAAGGCTAGTATCTAAAAGATTACTGTTTTCTTTTAGAAGTTTCATGGTTTTAGGTCTCACATTTAGTCTTAATCCACTTTGAATTTATTTTTGTGTATAGTGTAAGAAAGTAGTCCAATTTCATTCTTTGGCATGTAGCTGTCCAATTTTCCCAACACCATTTATTGAAGAGACTGTCTTTTTCCCATTGGATAGTCTTGCCTCCTTTGTCATAAATTAATTAACCTTATTTTTAAAAAATATTCTATTTATTTAATTGACAGAGATCACAAGTAGGCAGAGAGGCAGGCAGAGAGAAAGAAGAGGAAGCAGGCTCCCTGCTGAGCAGAGAGCCCGATGCGGGGCTCGATCCCAGGATCATGGGATCATGACCTAAGCTGAAGGCAGAGGCTTAAACCCACTGAGCCACCCAGGCACCCCATTAATTAACCTTATAACTGTGGGTTTATTTCTAGGCTCTCTTCTGTTCTGTTGATTTATGTGTCTCTTTTTGTGCCAGTACCATACTGTTTTGATTACTACAGTTTTATAGTATATCTTGAAATTTGGGATTGTGATACCTCCAGCTTTGTTCTTCTTTCCCAAGTTTGCTTTGGCTATTTGAGGTCTTTTGTGGTTCCATGTGAAATTTAGGATTCTTTGTTCTAGTTCTATGAAAAATCCTGTTGGTATTTTGATAGTGATTGCCTTGAATCTGTAGATTGCTTTGGGTAGTATGGACATTTTAACAATGTTTGTTCCCCCAATCCATGAGCATGGAATATTTTTCCATTTGTTTTTGTCATCTTCAGTTTCTTTCATCAGTGTCTTATGGTGTTTAGCATATAGGTCTTTTACCTCCTTGGTTAATTTTATTCTTACATATTCTTTCTGATGCAAATGACAATGGGATTATTTTCTTAATTATTCTTTCTGCTACTTCATTATTAGTATTTAGAAATGGAAGAGGTTTCTGTATATTAAGTTTATATTCTGCAACTTCACTGAATTCACTTATTCTGATGTTTTGTTGGTGCTGTCTTTAGGGTCTTCTGTGTCTGGTGCCCTCATCTGCAAATAGTGGTAGTTTTACTTTATTTTTACTGGTTTAGATGCCTTTTATTTCTTTTTCTTGTCTGATTGCTGCCACTAGGATTTCCAGTACTACGTTGAATAAAAGTAGTGAGGGAAGAGTAGACATCCTCATCTTATTCCTGATCTTAGAGGTAATGCTTTTGGTTTTTCACCATTCAGTATGATGTTAGCTGTGGGTTTTTCATTAGATGGCCTTTATTATGTTAAGGTATATTATCTCTAAACCCACTTTGTTGAGAGTCTTTATTATGAATAAATGTTGTACTTTGTCAGATGTGATTTTTGCATCTTTTGAGATAGACATAGGGTTTTTAATCCTTCCTCTTGATAATGTGTGATGTATCACATTGATTGATTTACAGATAGCTATAGGTATTTTTAATTCTCTTGTCCTTTTACCTTGTAATAGAGTTAAGTGATTAACACCCCAACATATTAAAGTATTAGAGTATTCTGAATCTTACTATATAATTATATTTACCAATATGTTGTATTTTTTTATTTTTTCAAGTTGCTGATTAACATCCTTTCATTTCAGCTTAAAGAACTCCTTTCCGCCTTTCTTGGCAAGGCTAGTCTAATGTTAATGAACCCACTCAGCTTGTGTTTTTCTGGGAAAGTGTTTAATCCTTCTTCATTTCTGAAGGATTACTTTGCCAAATAGTGTGTTCTTGGTTGGCACTTTTTTTTTTCTTTTAGCACTTTGAATATATTATGCCACTCTATCCTGGCCTGTCTCTAGGTGCTTGCTGAGAAATATTCTGAGAGATCTTTAGGGGTTCACTTGTAAGTTACAGACTTCTTTTCTCTTGATGCTTTTAAGATGATCAGTCTTTGATTTTTGGCAGTTTTACTATAATGAATCTTGAAGAGGGTCTCTGACTTTGGTGATCCTTATGAGCTTTATGAACTTGGAGCTATATCTCTCCCCAGTTTTGGGAAGTTCTCAGCCAATATTTATTTAAATTTTTTATTTTTTATAAACATGTAATATATTTTTATCCCCAGGGGTACAGGTCTGTGAATCGCCAGGTTTACACACTTCACAGCACTCACCATAGCACATACCCTCCCCAATGTCCATAATCCCACCCCCCTTCTCCCAGCCCCCCTCCCCCCAGCAACCCTCAGTTTGTTTGGTGAGATTAAGAGTCACTTATGGTTTGTCTCCCTCCCAATACCAACTTGTTTCATTTATTCTTCTCCTACCCCCTTAACCCCCATGTTGCATCTCCACTTCCTTATATCAGGGAGATCATATGATAGCTGTTTTTCTCTGCTTGACTTATTTCGCTAAGCATGATAACCTCTAGTTCCATCCACGTCGTTGCAAATGGCAAGATTTCATTTCTTTTGATGGCTGCATAGTATTCCATTGTGTATATATACCACATCTTCTTTATCCATTCCATCTGTTGATGGACATCTAGGTTCTTTCCATAGTTTGGCTATTGTCGACATTGCTGCTATAAACATTCAGGTGCACGTGCCCCTTCGGATCACTACGTTTGTATCTTTAGGGTAAATACCCAGTAGTGCAATTGCTGGGTCATAGGGCAGTTCTATTTTCAACATTTTGAGGAACCTCCATGCTGTTTTCCAGAGTGGTTGCACCAGCTTGCACTCCCACCAACAGTGTAGAAGGGTTCCCCTTTCTCCACATCCTTGCCAGCATCTGTCATTTTCTGACTTGTTGATTTTAGCCATTCTGACTGGTGTGAGGTGATATCTCCTTGTTGTTTTGGATTTATATTTCCCTGATGCCGAGTGATATGGAGCACTTTTTCATGTGTCTGTTGGCCATCTGGATGTTTTCTTTGCAGAAATGTCTGTACATGTCTTCTGCCCATTTCTTGATTGGATTATTTGTTCTTTGGGTGTTGAGTTTGCTAAGTTCTTTATAGATTTTGGACACTAGCCCTTTATCTGATATGTCGTTTGCAAATATCTTTTCCCATTCTGTCTGTTGTCTTTTGGTTTTGTTAACTGTTTCCTTTGCTGTGCAAAAGCTTTTGATCTTGATGAAATCCCAATAGTTCATTTTTGCCCTTGCTTCCCTTGCCTTTGGCGATGTTCCTAGGAAGATGTTGCTGCGGCAGAGGTCGAAGAGGTTGCTGCCTGTGTTCTTCTCAAGGATTTTGATGGATTCCTTTCTCACATTGAGGTCCTTCATCCATTTTGAGTCTATTTTCGTGTGTGGTGTAAGGAAACGGTCCAATTTCATTTTTCTGCATGTGGCTGTCCAATTTTCCCAACACCATTTATTGAAGAGGTCTTTTTTCCATTGGACATTCTTTCCTGCTTTGTTGAAGATTAGTTAACCATAGAGTTGAGGGTCTATTTCTGGGCTCTCTATTCTGTTCCATTGATCTATGTGTCTGTTTTTGTGCCAGTACCATGCTGTCTTGATGATGACAGCTTTGTAATAGAGCTTGAAGTCCGGAATTGTGATGACACAACTTTGGCTTTCTTTTTCAATATTCCTTTGGCTATTCAAGGTCTTTTCTGGTTCCATATAATATTTGGATTATTTGTTCCATTTCTTTGAAAAAGATGGATGGTACTTTGATAGGAATTGCATTAAATGTGTAGATTGCTTTAGGTAGCATAGACATTTTCACAATATTTATTCTTCTAATCCAGGAGCATGGAACATTTTTCCATTTCTTTGTGTCTTCCTCAATTTCTTTCATGAGTACTTTATAGTTTTCTGAATATAGATTCTTTGCCTCTTTGGCTAGGTTTATTCCTAGGTATCTTATGGTTTTGGGTGCAATTGTAAATGGGATTGACTCCTTAATTTCTCTTTCTTCTGTCTTGTTGTTGGTGTAGAGAAATGCAACTGATTTCTGTGCATTGATTTTATATCCTGACACTTTACTGAATTCCTGTATAAGTTCTAGCAGTTTTGGAGTGGAGTCTTTTGGGTTTTCCACATATAGTATCATATCATCTGCGAAGAGTGATAATTTGACTTCTTCTTTGCCGATTTGGATGCCTTTAATTTCCTTTTGTTGTCTGATTGCTGAGGCTAGGACCTCTAGTACTATGTTGAATAGCAGTGGTGATAATGGACATCCCTGCCGTGTTCCTGACCTTAGCGGAAAAGCTTTCAGTTTTTCTCCATTGAGAATGATATTTGCGGTGGGTTTTTCATAGATGGCTTTGATGATATTGAGGTATGTGCCCTCTATCCCTACACTTTGAAGAGTTTTGATCAGGAAGGGATGTTGTACTTTGTCAAATGCTTTTTCAGCATCTATTGAGAGTATCATATGGTTCTTGTTCTTTCTTTTATTGATGTGTTGTATCACATTGACTGATTTGCGGATGTTGAACCAACCTTGCAGCCCTGGAATAAATCCCACTTGGTCGTGGTGAATAATCTTTTTAATGTACTGTTGAATCCTATTGGCTAGTATTTTGTTGAGTATTTTCGCATCTGTGTTCATCAAGGATATTGGTCTATAGCTCTCTTTTTTGATGGGATCCTTGTCTGGTTTTGGGATCAAGGTGATGCTGGCCTCATAAAATGAGTTTGGAAGTTTTCCTTCCATTTCTATTTTTTGGAACAGTTTCAGGAGAATAGGAATTAGTTCTTCTTTAAATGTTTGGTAGAATTCCCCCGGGAAGCCGTCTGGCCCTGGGCTTTTGTTTGTTTGGAGATTTTTAATGACTGTTTCAATCTCCTTACTGGTTATGGGTCTGTTCAGGCTTTCTATTTCTTCCTGGTTCAGTTGTGGTAGTTTATATGTCTC
>NC_081575.1:111167153-111198122 GCF_022355385.1 Mustela nigripes | reverse complement strand
TAGGAATGCATCCATTTCTTCCAGATTGACGAATTTGTCGGCGTAGTGTTGCTCATAGTATGTTCTTATAATTGTTTGTATTTCTTTGGTGTTAGTTGTGATCTCTCCTCTTTCATTCATGATTTTATTTATTTGGGTCCTTTCTCTTTTCTTTTTGATAAGTCTGGCCAGGGGTTTATCAATCTTATTAATTCTTTCAAGGAATCAGCACCTAATTTCATTGATTTGTTCTATTTTTTTTTTTTTTGGTTTTTATTTCATTGATTTCTGCTCTGATCTTTATGATTTCTCTTCTCCTGCTGGGTTTAGGGTTTCTTTCTTGTTTTTTCTCCAGCTCCTTTAGGTGTAGGGTTAGGTTATGTACCTGAGACCTTTCTTGTTTCTTCAGAAAGGCTTGTACCGCTATATATTTTCCTCTCAGGACTGCCTTTGTTGTGTCCCACAGATTTTGAACCATTGTGTTTTCATTATCATTTGTTTCCATGAATTTTTTCAATTCTTCTTTAATTTTTGGTTGACCCATTCATTCTTTAGAAGGATGCTGTTTAGTCTCCATGTATTTGGGTTCTTTCCAAATTTCCTCTTGTGATTGAGTTCTAGCTTCAGAGCATTGTGGTCTGAAAATATGCAGGGCATGATCCCAATCTTTTGATACCAGTTGAGTCCTGATTTAGGACCGAAGATGTGATCTATTCTGGAGAATGTTCCATGTGCACTGGAGAAGAATGTGTATTCTGTTGCTTTGGGATGAAATGTTCTGAATATATCTGTGATGTCCATCTGGTCCAGTGTGTCATTTAAGGCCTTCATTTCCTTGTTGATCTTTTTGCTTTGATGATCTGTCCATTTCAGTGAGGGAAGTGTTAAAGTCCCCTACTATTATTGTATTATTGTTGATGTGTTTCTTTGATTTTGTTATTAATTGGTTTATATAGTTGGCTGCTCTCATGTTGAGGGCATAGATATTTAAAATTGTTAGATCTTCTTGTTGGACAGACCCTTTGAGTATGATATAGTGTCCTTCCTCATCTCTTATTATAGTCTTTGGCTTAAAATGTAATTGATCTGATATAAGGATTGCCACTCCTGCTTTCTTCTGATGTCCATTAGCATGGTAAATTCTTTTCCACCCCCTCACTTTAAATCTGGAGGTGTCTTCGGGTTTAAAATGAGTTTCTTGTAGGCAACATATAGATGGGTTTTGGTTTTTTATCCGTTCTGATACCCTGTGTCTTTTGATTGGGGCATTGAGCCCATTAACATTCAGGGTAACTATTGAGAGATATGAATTTAGTGCCATTGTATTGCCTGTAAGGTGACTGTTACTGTATATTGTCTCTGTTCCTTTCTGATCTACTACTTTTAGGCTCTCTCTTTGCTTAGAGGACCCCTTTCAATATTTCCTGTAGAGCCGTTTGGTGTTTGCAAATTCTTTCAGTTTTTGTTTGTCCTGGAAGCTTTTAATCTCTCCTTCTATTTTCAGTGATAGCCTAGCTGGATATCGTATTCTTAGCTGCATGTTTTTCTTGTTTAGTGCTCTGAATATATCATGCCAGCTCTTTCTGGCCTGCCAGGTCTCTGTGGATAAGTCTGCTGCCAATCTAATATTTATACTATTGTATGTTACAGACTTCTTTTCCCGGGCTGCTTTCAAGATTTTCTCTTTGTCACTAAGACTTGTAAATTTTACTATTAGGTGACGGGTGTGGGCCTATTCTTACTGATTTTGAGGGGGTTTCTCTGCACCTCCTGGATTTTGATGCTTGTTCCCTTTGCCATATTGGGGAAATTCTCTCCAATAATTCTCTCCAGTATACCTTCTGCTCCCATCTCTCTTTCTTCTTCTTCTGGAATCCCAATTATTCTAATGTTGTTTCATCTTATGGTGTCACTTATCTCTCGAATTCTCCCCTCATGGTCTAGTAGCTGTTTGTCCCTCTTTTGCTCAGCTTCTTTATTCTCTGTCATTTGGTCTTCTATATCGCTAATTCATTCTTCTGCCTCATTTATCCTAGCAGTGAGAGCCTCCATTTTTGATTGCACCTCCTTAATAGCTTTTTTTATTTCAACTTGGTTAGATTTTAGTTCTTTTATTTCTCCAGAGAGGGCTTTTATATCTCCCGAGAGGGTTTCTCTAATATCATCCATGCCTTTTTTGAGCCCGGCTAGCACCTTGAGAATCGTCATTCTGAACTCTAGATCTGACATATTACTAATGTCTGTATTGATTACATCCCTAGCCTTCGGTACTGCCTCTTATTCTTTTTTTTTTTTTTGTGGTGAATTTTTCTGCCTTGTCATTTTGTCCAGATAAGAGTATATGAAGGAGCAAGTAAAATATTAAAAGGGTAGCAATGACCCCAGGAAAATATGCTTTAACCAAATCAGAAGAGATCCCAAATCGTGAGGGGGGAGAAAGGGGATAAAGCGAGGTTCAGAAAGAAAAAAAAAAAAGAACAAAAACAATTAAAAAAAGAAAACAAATAAAGAAAAAAGTATAAAAAAGATAAAATATATATATTAGATAAACTAGTTAATAATGTTAAAAAATAAAAGGGTAAAATTAAAAAAAAATTTAGCAGAAGAAAAAAAATTGAAAAAGAAAAAAATTAAATTAAGTATAAGACTAAAGAATCATGGGGAGAAAGCCATGAGTTCAGTGCTTTGCTTTCTCCTCCTCTGGAATTCTGCTGCTCTCCTTGGTATTGAAACTGCACTCCTTGGTAGGTGAACTTGGTCCTGGCTGGATTTCTTGTTGATCTTCTGGGGGAGGAGCCTGTTGTAGTGATTCTCAAGTGTCTTTGCCCCAGGCGGAATTGCACCACCCTTACCAGGGGCCGGGCTGAGTAATCCGCTTGGGTTTGCTTTCGGGAGCTTTTGTTCCCTGAGCTCTTTCCATAGACTTCCGGAGGATGGGAATGAAAATGGCGGTTTCCGGCCAGGAGGAGCCCAGGGCCCGGCCCCCACTCCTCAGTGCGCCCTCAGAGAACAGCGCCCAATTACTCCCATCTCCGTGGTCTCTGTCCGCGCTCTGAGCTCACCGAGGCTGTGACCAGTTCAAGGTAACCCCGAGCTGGGAGCTCACTCCTCAGTTCTGTCTTTGTAGCCGGCTTCCCCGTTCTAATATCTGCAACCTCTGCGACACTCAGACACCCCCGATCCTTCTATGACCCTGTGGGACCTGAGGCCACGCTGACCCCGCGTGGGCTTCACCCCGGTTTAGCCTCTGGAGCGATGTCCCTCAGCGGAACAGACTTTTAAAAGTCCTGATTTTGTGCTCTGTTGCTCCGCTGCTTGCCGGGAGCTGGCCCCTCCCCCCGCAGTCTATCTTCCTGTCGCCTTGGCTTCACTTCTCCGCCAGTCCTACCTTTCAGAAAGTGGTTGATTTTCTGTTTCTAGAATTGCTGTTCTTCTCTTGGATCCGCCCTTGGATTTGCAGGTGTTTGCAATCTTTAGATAAGCTATCTAGCTGATCTCCTGCTAGCTGAAGTAGTCTCAGCCTGCTACTTTTCCGCCATCTTGACTCCTCCCCAATATTTATTTAAATAAGTTTTCTGCCCCTGTCTCTTTTCAACTTCCAGAAGTTCAGCAAATCACATATTATTTCTTTGAATATTACCCCATAGGTAATATAGCCTTCCTTCACTCTTTTTGGTTCTTTTTGGTGGTTGTTCTCTTCTGACTGTATAATTTTAAAGTTCTGTCTTCTGTCTCATAGATTCTTTCTTCTGTTTGAGCCATTTTGGTGGTTTTACTCTTTGCTGTAATTTTTTTTTTCATTCATTCTTCAGCTCCAGAATTTCTCTTTGGTTCTTTCTTATGACTTCTGTCTCTTTGGTAGACTTCTCATTTTGTTTGTTAATGCGGTTTTCCTGATTTTGTCTTTTTGTGTTCTCTTGTAGCTCAGTGAGTTTTCTTAAAACAGCTATTTTAAGTTCTTTAGCAGGTAAATCACAGATCGCCATGTCTTTGGGGTTGTTTACTGGACATTACTGCAGTATTTTGTTGGTGTCATGTTTCCTTAATTTTTCATGTTCCTTGAGATTTTGCATTGCTGTCTTCATATTTGAAATAGCAGCCACTTTCTGCAGTCTTTATGAACTGCCTTCAGGAGACAAGTACATTTCATCAGTTCTGCTAGGGATTCTGAGGCTTTCTCAGACCTTTTATGAATGTACCTGCTTGACATTTCTTGCTCCCTCTTGTGGCGGAATTATTACGCTTATACACCTTCTCCTGATCCTGCAAAACACTTGGCTAAGTGCTAGCAGCCTCTCTATTGTTTTCACCAAGGTGGCACTAAAGCTCAATTTTGCTGTTTCTTTGTGACCCACCAATCTGAGCCAGCACAGCCTTTTTCTGCATATCCTCACAAACCACCTGCCAAAGTTTGCTGCCTAGGGAGTGTGAACACGTATGTGGTACAGGATCAGGGTGTGTGTGTGAGAGAGAGAGAGTGAGTAAGGCTAGAGGTGTGCTGGGAAGTACCCTGTGGGCAGTGGGAAGATCCCCAGAAACTCACGAGCAGGCTTCTTCTTCTTTTTTTTTTAAGATTTTATTTATTTATTTGACACAGATCACAAGCAGGCAGAGAGGCAGGCAGATAGAGAGGGGGAAGCAGGCTCCCTGCTGAGCAGAGAGCCCGATGCGGGGCTCAATCCCAGGACCCCAAGACCATGATCTGAGCCAAAGGCAGAGGCTTAACCCACTGAGCCACCCAGGTGCCCCAACAAGCAGGCTTCTTGATGAGTGCTATGAACACATTTGGTAGGAACCATGTTTCCTTCAATATCTTTTGAGGGTCCTATCTGCTGCTCCCCTACCTGCTTTCTGTCTTTCAGTCATGCAGTTCATAATTCAGTACTCTGGACGGAGCAAGAGAGAATTGAACCTACTTGGCAGTGTCCCACACAGCTGGGGAACCTGGGTGTGTACTCACATACTCTTGTTACCCCTGTGGGGGGAATCATGGGCTGAGAAGATCTCTCTTGGCCCTAAGCTGTGCTACCTTGTGATGTGAGTAGAATGTTATAGTTTCTCTTATCTCCTCCAGTGCATCCAGACTACAATTTTTTTCTCCTCTAGCACTGTGCTAGAACTTCCCTGTTGGAAATTTAGATTTCCACCAAGGCTCTGTCATTCATGGGTGATTGTCTTAAATAGTGTTTTCCATTGACTCCCAGATAGTGGCTTAGAGCTGGTTCAGAGGGCAGTGCAGGGTCCAGAGTTGGGACTGAGGTCTGTGTGCCTATTACCCAATACATGGCTGGGTGAGACTCCTCCTGGATCTCTTGGTGTATGTATGGTACTGTATCCCACAGTTCTCACAAAGGCATTTTGCCCATGAATGAAAGGCAGATTTTTTTTTTTTTTTTTGGATGTTGTTGTTGGCAGGGGGACATGGACAAGACATGTCTTATATAGCCAAGATTCTGATGTCACTCCTGGTTAAGATTAAGTTTATGTATGGTTTGAGATTAGGGTCAAGGCTTATTTTTTCCTTACATCAGTACCTAATCTAGCACCATTTGTTGAAAAGAGTTTCTTTTCCTCCTTGGATTACTTTGGTCCCCTTGTCAAAAGTCTAATGACCATATAAGTGTAGATTTATTTCTGGTTTTTTTTTTTTTTTTTTTTTTTTGAGAGAGAGCAAACACGCCAGTGGTGGGAGGGGCAGAGGAAGAGGAAGAAAGAGAATCTCAAGCAGACTCCACAATGAGCATGAAACTGGACATGGGGCTCAATCTCACAATCCTAATATCATGACCTGAGCCGAAGACAAAGAGTCAGATGTTTAACTGGCTGAGCCACCCAAGCACCCCTGGGTTCTTACTCTGTTCCATTAATCTATTTGCTGATTCTTACACCAGTACCACACAATCTTGATTACTATTACTTTATAGTAAGAAAATCCGGTGGTATAAATTTTTCAACATGCTCTTTTTCAAGATTCCTTTGGATGGTCTGGGCCTTTGCTTCACATAAATTTTAGAATCAATGTGTCATTTGCTACAAAATAGCTTGCTACAATTATGATTGGATTTGTTTGAAACTACAGATCATATTAAGGAGGATGAAAATCTCAACTGTGTTGCATCTCCCAGTCTGCTAGTAGAGTACATCTTTCTAATTATTTATATCTTGTGAGATTTCTCTTACTAGTCTGAGTATACATGTATTACATGTGTCTTGCTAAATTTATTCCTAATTTTTCATGACACTATTGCAAATTGAATTGGTTTTTAAATTTTCATTGTCTCATTGAGCTGGTGAAGGTTATAGAATATAAGGTCAACACATAAAAACCAATCATATTCTTTCTGTAAGTAATGAACAACTGGTAATAGAAATATGAAAAACACTGCCATTACAGTATCTTGCCACCCTCTTCCTCCAGATGAATTACTTGGGTATAAATTCATCCAAACACTTAGGTTGTGAACATTGAAAACAACTATAAAGTGCTGCTAAAAGAAATCCAAGACCTAAATAAATGGAGAGACACATTCGCTTTTCGTGCATTGAAAGACTTAACATAGTAGTGATGTTATTTTTCTCTAAAGTGATCTATGGATTCACTACAATGCCAATTTCACAGTGCCAGCAGGCCTAGTAGGTATAGATCAGCTAATCTTACAATTTTTGTGTAAGGGCCAAGGAACTTGGATAGTTAAAACATTTGGAAAAGAAGAACCAAGTTGGAGGATTCACTTTAGTATCAGGTTTCAGTAATCAAAACAGTATGAGCTTGGGGGGAGGGATTGATGTATAGATCAGTGGAGTAGGATAGAGGGTTGTGAAGGAGAGTGCATGAATATAGCCATCCCATCTTTGACAAAGATGCAACATCAACTCATTCAACCATTGTTTTTTAAGAACGGGTCTTCCATATGTGAAAAAAAATGAACCTTGATCAAAACCTCAGTCTTATACAAAGATTAACTTGAAGTGGGTCATAGATGCAAATGTAAAACATAAAGGTATAAAACTTTTAGAAGAAAAGATTGGAAAAAATGTGCATGACCTGGTGTTAGAAATGATGCCAGAAGCATAACCTAGAACAGAAAAATTAAATTGTACTTCATCAAAATTAAAAATTTTGCTATGCCTTAAATACTGTCAGGAGAATTAAGAGACAAGCTACAGAATGGGAAAAAATATTTGCAACTCACATATTTGACAAAGGACTTGTATCCAGATTATATAAAGAGCTCTCCAAACTTAAGAACTCTCAAAACTCCAAAAACTCAACTTAAAAATGGGCGAAGGACTTGAACAGACACTTCACCAAAGAGGATATAAGGATGGCAGATAAACATGTGAGAAGATACTCAGCATCATTAGCCATAGGGAAACGCAAATTAAAACTGTGATCGTGTACCACTACACACGCATTAGAATTGCTAAGACAGAAAATAATGACAACACCAAGTGCTGGCAACTGGGACTCTCATGCACTGATGGGACTGAAAAATGCTACCCCTCTCTGAAAAGTCATTTGACAGTTTCTTAGGAAGTTGTAGATACACTGACCATGTGACCCAGTAGTCCTACTCCTGGGTATCCATCAGTGAAATGAAACCTTGCGTTCAGTCAAAAATCCATACGTGAATGTTCTTAACAGTTTTATGTGATGGCCAAAACCTGGAAACAGCCCAGATGTGCTTCAAAGGATGAATAGGTTAAGTGTGGTTCATTCACACAATGAAATAGCACTCAGCAATAAAAGCAGTGATACACATAACTTGGACGAAACTCAAAGACATTACACTGAGTGAGGCAAGCCAGGGTTGAAAGGTTTTATACTTTTTGATCCCTTTTATTTGACATTCTTAAAAAGAGAAAACTACAGTTCTGGGATACAGACTGGTAGTTGCCAGAGGTTGTGCATGAAGGTGAAGGTTTGTAGATCAGTGAGTTGTACCAGGGAGCTTTTTGGTTGTAGGAACTGTGACATCCCCTCTTTGTGGTGGCGGTTATACAAATGCATATGTGTGTTGACATTTACAGAACTATGCACTAAAAAAGTCAGTCTTACCATATAATAGATGATTTTTTAAAATGTCAAACTTCATTCTGTTTTATGAATCTTTGTAGGTAAACTTGTTTTTGTTTTGTGTTTTATTGTTTTTCTCCCCTCTTACTTTGCTTTGGTATAGATAATTTTCATATACTGTTCTCTCTTCTTGGTAAGCCCTTTTAATTTGGAAACCCATAT
This sequence comes from Mustela nigripes, assembly GCF_022355385.1. NCBI lineage: Eukaryota > Metazoa > Chordata > Mammalia > Carnivora > Mustelidae > Mustela > Mustela nigripes. The sequence goes on along the minus strand of NC_081575.1, from coordinate 111,189,904 downwards.
TCTTCAGTTCTGAGGGTTTTCTTGGTTTTTATTATTGTTGTGTTTTCTCCATGTTTCTTCCTCACCCACCCACCCCCACTCCCCTGCCCATTTTCTCTGTTCTCGCTTGCTGATATTTTTCAGATGTTGAAACTCTTAGCTTGTTGGTTCTCTAATGTTTTCATATTTTCTCTCCTGTTTTCAGTCCTTCTTTATTTTTGTCTTTTTGTCCATTTCTGAAGACCTAGTTAATTTTAAGTTTTCAAACGGTTATTTAATAACCAAGAGTTCATTTTTTGTTCTCTGATTGTTTCTTTTTCAAGGTATCCTATTCTCATTTCTTTGTTGTAATATCTTTTATTACTGGTAGTATTTTTCTTCTTCCTGAAAACTTTTCTATTTTCCTGTTATGTATTTCTTATTAGATGTTTCCCTTCACTATCTGATGGTCCTTTGCTTATGTTTAGGAGAAGGATGCAGGTGCTCACTGGGCGGGCATAGCATGTTATGGGGCTTGTCAGCTTTGAGCTTCGTCCTCCAACAGTCTGGTTGGGCTGTATAGTTGGGGATCCTTTCAAGGCAGTATCATTGGTGCTTTCTTTTTAATCTGATAGAATTTCCGGAGAGATTTTTTTTTCCTTATCTCCTACATGGGGGGAAAGATCTGGCTCAGTGGAGAGAGAGGGCTGTGGGTCTCAGTATCTAGAATATTTATTTAATCTCCTTAGTTCCAGTCCAGTGTCTCATCCTCAACTGTATCTCTGTACTTCTAATCAAGAGGCTCTGTGTTTTACCTTTTCAAGGAATAACTCTTCAGTATTCTGTCCTAGTAGCAGGAAGAAGCTGGGGAACTAATTGCTTATGAAGCTAAACTTTCAGCCAACACACTCTAGCCATCCTCCTCCCCTCTTCCACTTCCACTTACGTAGGTATCTGGCGCTGCCAGCTTGACTCTTTCAGAGACTCTTTTCTGTAAAATCAGGTGGGTTCTTGTTTTGTCCCCAAGCTTAGCTTAGGTTTAGTTTTCTATACTTGATCTGTATGAGGGAAAATGTCCTAGCTCAAGTGATGCAGGACCCTTGAACAAAGGAGTATTTGGGTCACTTTATGGACAGACCCCACCATGCAGCAGCGTAACAACTGGTAGAATGCCCACATTTATTTTGCTTGGATTTGCTGAGTCATTTATTTAAGTCATCAGTTTGCCTTCCTGCTTGCAAATTGTATTGGTATCACTTCTTTCCTTGTGTTTGTCTTGTTCTTTTGTGTTTGTGACTTTAAAAAAAAAAACAATTTTTTTTTCTGTTGTTTTAGTGGAGTTCTAGTTGGGACTGAGTATGCCGTGTGTGTTCAGTTCTATCTTTCACCTGCAACTTCTGTCTATATTCTTTTGCTAGATGATACACAGTCTCAGCACTTTGACGATCACCCATAGTCTGGTGATCCTCAATTTCTGTCTCAAACTCTACTTCTCTTACCTCTGGTCTTTGGACATACAATTCTAACTGCTTACTCGCCATTTCCTCTTAATGTATCTAATACACACCTCAGACATTTCATTCCCAACCGTTTCTTTGAAATGCCTATTTCTTATCTATTCTTGTTCTCGGTACCACTTACTGACCACCCACTTGTGTAGATCCCAAATCACCTTCTTTCTTTCCTACATCTGTACTTGATCTGTATGAGGGAAATGGGACCTTCATCAGCAGGTCCTGTCCATTCTAAATTCAAAATATATCCAGAATTCATCCAGTTCTCTCCATCTTTGTGGCTGCTACCCTGATCAAAGTCATTTCTCACCTGGGTCCATGCAGTAACCCTGCAACTCCTCCCTGCCTGCACTCTTGCCCTGCTCTACAATCCACTGTCTACACAGTAGCCAGAGTGAACATTTTTATTTTTATTTTTTTAATTAAGATTTTATTTATTTATTTGCCAGAGAGAGAGAGAGAGAGAGCGAGAGCGAGCACAGGCAGAGTGGCAGGCAGAGGCAGAGGGAGAAGCAGGCTCCCCGCTGAGCAAGGAGCCCAAAGGGGACTCGATCCCAGGATGCTGGGATCATGACCTGAGCTGAAGGCAGCCGCTTAACCCACTGAGCCACCCAGGCGTCCCCGGAGTGAACATTTTTAATTAAAAAAAATTTTTATTGTGTTAGTCACCATAAAATACATCATTAGGTTTTGATGCAGTGTTCCAAGATTCATTGTTTATGTATAGCACCCAGTGCTCCAGGCAATCCATGCCCTCCTTAATACACATCACTGGGCTCACCCAGCCCTCCACCCCCACCCCTCTAAAGCCCTCAGTCTGTTTCTCAGAGTCTGCAGTCTCTCATGGTTTGTCTCCCCCTCCGATTTGTCCCAATTCACTTTTCCTTTACTTCTCCTAATGTCCTCCATTTTATTCCTTATGTTCCACAAGTGAAACCATATGATAATTGAATAGCAGCAATGGCCACAGTTGCCAAACTGTGGAAAGAGCCCACATGTCCAACAGACGAATGAATAAAGAAGATGTGGCCCATATATACAATGGAGTATTATGCCTCCATCAGAAAGGATGAATACCCAACTTTTGCATCAACATGGATGGGACTGGAGGAGATTATGCTGAGTGAAACATTTTGAATTCCAAATTAAGCCACTGATTCAAAACCCACAAAGCTATCCCCCTGTATTGTGAATGGCGTCCACATTCCTGACTGTTTCCATAAGATCCTTGCCTAACTCTCAGACTTCAGCTCCTACCAGTGTCTTCCTGGCTCCTTCTCTGGTGACACAGGCCTTTCTGGTATCCAACACACCAAGCTTGTTCCCTCCCTTGGGGCTTTTGTAGTTGCCGTTTTGTCTCCCTGAATATCCTTCCCCCATGTCTTCATATGGCTCACCCCTCCATTCATTCTAATCTCTGCTCAGATAGCATCACCTCTGAGAAGCCTTCCCTGACTAGCTGCTCTACCTGTCTTCCAGATTCCTCTATTACCTCATCATATTTATCTCCTTTTGAAAGTATGTCATTCTTTATTGTCTTTCTCTAGCCATTTGAGTATAAAGCCTATGAGGGCGTTGGTCTGATCAATTTTGTTCTTTGCTGGTACCATCACACCTAGAGCAGAATCTGGCTCATAGCAGACAGTTAATCAAAGACTCTTGGACAGCTGGGTAGGAGGGGGTGAATAAATGCCTTTTGAATTCTGGTGGGACGGTTAGCAAGCTGATTCTTCCTGGGCATCTCAGAATCGAGCCTTCCTAGAGTTCGTTCCCATCTTAACTGATTCTACTTCCGAATGTCTTTAACTGTCTCCCCGTCTTCCTACCAATAAGTTTCTTTTAGGACCGAAAGCTTAATTCCCAAAGAGCAGATGGCTGATCCTGTTTTTCTTTCTCCCTGCCTTTAGCCATGCAGTCACACCTTCAGCTGTATTTTGTGCAGGAGCCAAGATGGTATTTTGGCAGAGGGATGGCCAGTGCATTTGCTCATCCCTCAGACCCGCCAGGGTGTGGTACTGGACTAGAAATGAGAGATCGCAGCTAGAAATTGAGCCCTGCTGGCTCACCTCTCACTATTAGCATTCTGCTTTTGCTTTTCTGCTCTCTCCCAGTGTCTGTCTTTTTATTTTTAACATCGACTTCTGCCAGCCAGTGATCCTGTTAAAACCGCCAATGAGATTGAGGCTGGGGTGGTGTCAGTCAGTTTCATTTCCTCATCTTCAGAGAGGAGCTGCAAGATGACAAATTGTGAAGCCGCCTCTGTCTAGTCACCAATTGTAAATCCAATGCCTTCTAGTCAGCTTGTCCTAGAGTCGTGTAGTAGTTCAGTGTTTGTGGGTTCACCTACAAGTGTCTTTTTAATATCTGATGAATTAGGGATGAACCCAGGAAATGACCCCTTTGCTTTTTTGTTTTCTTCTCTCTGTTTTGTACAAATCAGGAGGTTCATCAAGAACGGATTGCATTGGAAAATCAGTTGGAACAACTGCGTCCAGTCACTGTGTTGTAACCCCCAAGATTCAAGTAACAGTGGGTGACTTTTTCTGCCAAGATATTTCCTTTGAATATTTCAACCCAACTACTTGTCATAGAGATGTCCAAGACTGGGTGAAAAACTGCAAGCCGCGGAATATAATCCATATTTCCTTTTCTCTTGTACTTCACTTACACGTTTTACTCTGGTGGAAAAAATACAACTGATGATCACACTTGAAACTGTAATTTCAGTGGGATTTATCTCCCATTCTTAAGTACTTCCTCAAGTTGTTAGATGTTGCTCCTTACCAAAAACCAATCTTCTAGCAATTAAAAACAAGTAGAGCATTATTTATTTAAAGAATTTATGATTTGTATAAAACATCAATACCTTCAGGATGCTTGTTTTATTTTTGTATGTATATCAAATACAGTAGGTTGGTTTCCTGAATAATTGGGATTCCAACTGGCTAGTCTTTGGCATGATGATAATAAAAGTGAAAACTAAAACAAGAACATCAGATTTAGACAGGCACTGTGCCCTCTGCCACCATATGCCAAAAATTGCTTCTCTAGTGCCATTTTGACATTGTATCTAGCTATAAATAATACATAACTATTGTTTTCTGTTGAATGGCAGAGATTTATTGGGTCTTTGCACCTCTGTAAAGTGGAAGTTTTGTCAAAGATCTATTTACCTTGGCCCAGCTAGGCCATCAACTCATAGAACTCAGTCCTTTCATGTCAATTTTTGGGCAAGAGCAGTCTGCTTTAAGCGCCTCACCTGATCAAATTAAATAAATAGTTGTCAAATTTCTACTTTTATCCTGCATGGGATACCATGTCTGTGAATGCATGATTTTGGAGACCACACATCAGATGTGAAAGGCTGAAGAGACTGTTTGGACTGATCAATATTTGTTGCTTGAACCCAGGTACCCACCCTGGAGAAGAAGGGGAAATGGTGGTTACCAGCAATCCAACAACTCTGGTAGTTATTTTTGTCTTTGTTATTTTAACGCGGATTGTGATTGTATTGAGTATGAAGGAATAATGAAAGAAGACTGACCTTCACTCTGGATATACAACTGTTTGTTCTCTGTGAAGTGTACCTTGGGAAGTGATTGGTTTATGCACCGACTAGCAGAGCCCAGCTGTCTCCAGTGTATGTGATGTAAGACCGTGAGCTCAAATCACAGAAGCCAGTATGCTGTAGAAGTTTTGGTCACCCACTCCTCCTGAAAGCCCAAGGTGAAAGTGGGAAGTGAGTGACCCCACAGGGATCCGGGCACGCCCACTCTCACATCACTTTGAGAGACTGATTACAAGAAATGCTCTCTCTTGTGCATTTTGCTAATTTACCCATTCTTAGAGTAGAGGTGTGGGGTGTGCCTGGGGTCCTTTTTGAGGTGGTTTAGGATAAGGGATTAAGCCTTCGGTTGCCGTAGAGTTGACAGCTTTTAGAATAAGGAGGTGTTTATTTAATGCTCCCTTATTTTATTTGCAAGCTTTATCAATAGCTTAATGGTAGAAGAGAAAGGCTCAAGCAGATGTTGTTTTCCCAAAGAAAAGCAAATTGTTGATTCTCTTCTGTGCATATGAAAAGATTTTGGAATTGATTTGATTTTGAAAATCCCAGAGTTTGAACCGTTTCTCTAGTCCCCCTTTCCTTCCCTTTTGGTTGTTTTTTCTATCCCTTGGGAGGAGTTTGGAGCCATTTTAAATGCTTCCTAAGATTATGAATGGGCGGTGCAGACTTTCGAGGTAACCTCTTTTCCCGTGTCCTGAGATCTAGGGGCTAAAGCTATTTTTATCAGCAGTGTCCTTGCTGCAGACATTCCATGGCATGCTTAGCTTTTGTTACATTCCACTCAGGAAGGATCGTGTGCACTCTGTCTCCTCGTCTTCCATACCGATGCGCTCCCTCGAGATAGCACTGTGTGTCCAGTAAGGAGGCATACGAACTCAGGAATATTAGTCTTTCGTATACATTTAAAAAAAATAGTGCTGTTTTTTTTCCCCCATCAAATCAGTGCCAGAGTGAGAGAAATTAGGAGGTGGGCTTTTGTTTAGCCGGCTTGGTTTTTGCTAAAGGAACAAGCTCACATTGGATAATTCAAGTCCCATGAGTTGCATAGTCTCACCAATATTTTAAGATGAGCATTGCATTAAAGCATACATCAATGTCAATGACCTCTGACTGCACTTAGTGGTGACCGCAGTGTACTAGTTGCTTAGAAGTGGATTTAAAACAAACAAATGCACACTATTATTACTACCTGACCAGTGCACTTCTTCCATGTCTCTGTTTTCTCAGAATGTGCACTTCTAATTTAGGATTATAACTCCTGTTAATGTTTCTGTGAGCCTTCGCTGTGGTGTATAGGAAGGCTGTGTTCTTGAAATCACCATTATACCTCTTCTACAGAACTTCTCCAAAATTAGATCTGCTTGTTGGGTAGAATTCAATGGACACAATGTCGATGTTGCCCCCATCCGTGGGGGTTTAATAAGCTTGTTGTTCAGTGTTCTTCCTTCAGAGGGGTCCTGTCGTCCCAAGGATGAAAGCACAGCAGGAATTGATAGTGGGCGGATGGGGTGCCTCATTGTCTCTTGTAAGTGGTGTGTTGCTTTTGCCCTCTCCTTGTCCAGCAGACATGAAGTAAAACCGAGAGGTAGATATTTGGAATGGAGGTGCGTGTTGTAATCAAGGCAGACATTTGGACTTGCTTTAGTTGGAAAGACCTAACTGCTTCGTGAATGTTGGAGAAGTGCTTTGGGCCTAATTGGGAGGGGAGACATCTTAGCTGGAAGCTAGGCCCATTTTACTCTCCTTGGAGAATAGGATGGCAGAGCTGAGAGGACTTGTACCTGTCTTCTGCAGTTTGCTTGTGGGGAAACCAAGACCATCAGACACTACATTTTCTAGCCTAAGAATTTGTAGAAAGATAAGTAGTGGCAGAGTTGGAATGCCAGCTAATGCTACAGATTCTAAGTCCCATCCTCTAGCCTCTAGCAGTACTAAAAATAGACAAGAAGGCTTCCTTCTATTTACCGTATTGAATTTTATTTACTTAGTAAGTCTTCAAGTATGAAAACGTGTTTCAGTGAGTTTTAGATTTAGATATTTCTCTTGGATTGAAGCAAAAAATAAAATCTGAAGGGAAGAATATGATTGAACTGTTTGTTCTTCTGAACACCTCACCTTTCATGATGCAATAAATTACTCCAAGTTTTTTGGCAGAACTTTTGACAGCTGTTGCTTTGAATGGATTCCATTCCTATATTCCTTATGGGAGTTTGTTTTTAAAATAGACTACTGCGATGGAAATGAACTCAGTATGTAGTAAGTTACAGTTTTCTTCGATATGTCTTTAGTTATGTGGGTTGCAAATGTTCGATTTCAGCATATTTTAGGGGGAGTAATCAAAAACATGCATTTTTCTTTGATTTCCTACCAGTGTCTGAACTGTCATAAAGCATTCTTCTCTTCATATGTGACTTGATTCTATAGTCTCTTTATAAATGATAATCTGTCTATTTCTTAAATGATCTCTCAACCATGGTAATAATAGAGGTGTACTTGAAAGATCAATAAAAAATCATCTGGAATGGGTGTTTTTCTTGCAATTAAGACAGGCATTTGCAAATATCTTCTTCTAAGCAGTAGTCGGAAAGATCTCAGTTACAGCATAACACCTTACAGCTAAAAAATTTTTTCAGCACAAACTACAATCACACCTCCTGACTAGACCTCACCAAAGGAATGTAATTTTGAAAGTATAAAAAAAGAATTCCAAACATCATAGCAACCAGATATTCCCGTATTATTGACTAAGACTTAGTAGTTCATGGTTTAAACATTTTGAACAAAATGTAATATCAGTTTGAAGAAGGAAAGTCTTTTTCTCCACTTGTTAAATAAATAGAACACCAGCGACTTCGGTTTCTCTTTCCAACTGGCTTATTCTGTTGCATTCTTTGAAAACTCTGATTTCGAAGGATCTCTTGAATTTACACTTTCGTGATGGGTGTTTTGTTATGTTCTTTTTTTTTTTTTTTTGCATCCATGACTTAGCATGGTTCAAATTACTAGAAGAAGTGGGGATTTGGGTTTCTGGAGTTCTGAGGTGGCACCTCCCCTGTCAGCACAGGCCAAAGGCTACTGCCCACCAATGCCAACAGCTCGGTCACTGATGGCAACTGGCCTGTGAGTCTTAACTCTGCGAGCCACCCACTTTGCTTGTTTACAACGAGAAGTGCATCTGATTTTGTGACCCTCCCAAGAGGAACTGTAAGACCAGGCATGGAGGACCAGACTTGAAAAGTAGCACAGAGCCTAAGAGCTGCTGTCTCCCTCAGCAACAGGCATTCAGAGGCTGCCTTACAGGTGTTCCCTGAAACAGCCAGTCTGTTGATGTGAACAGGAGATGCCAAGTACACAGTTGCTTTTAGGCTTAGATAGTTAATTGTCTACATTTGCTAAACTACATGATGATAAAGTCAGGGTTTCAACTGGGAGGACTCGTCCTAGTTACAGAAGCCTTGCTCCATTCGTAACAATGGGAAAACCTTTATTTGTGTGTGTGTTTGGTGAGTTCTCCTGTCTTGCTCTAAGCTAAGTTCATGGCTGTGGGAAGTTGGAGAAAATGGGTTTGAGACTCTGAAGACCAGAGGACAAGGGACTTACAAGGGGGCTTGTATTGGAATTTGAGGGCTCTACTAGGGAAAGTCAGGGACCAGTTCCGTCCTACTTAAGTACTCTGTTGGACAACAGGACTGGGTCCTAAATGTCCTTCACAAAGCTCTGCCCTCAGAACGGCGCAGTTGATGCAAGTACCCCATCATACGGCAATTGAATTGGCTGAGATTTGTTGTTTTTGTTTCATCTTAAGTCAACTTGTATGAGGACTTCACCTGTACCTATCTTGGGAACCGGGTGTACCTTTTTCTTTAGCACTGCCATTCTTTTTGTCTTCAGCGCAAATATGTTCAAGAAAGCCAGAGGCAAGAAGGGCCATTATAGTCTTCATTGCAGTGGGCCAGGAGAGAGAATGAGCTGATGGTCTAGTTTAATCTTGAGAATAAAAGTGTTTATTTTTTCACTACAGGTACATTGAACAGTAAAATGAATAACAGCAAAGTATATATTTGATGCCTTCTGTCTTTTCATAATGTGCTGACAAGTTGTGTTAATAGTTTACTTAGCCAGAGTCTTACTCATTTTCTAGGCCTTAGGAACATTATGTATATTGATCTTCAACATAAATAAATATAGGGTAACCTGTATTTGGATTGTAACTTGTAGACTCTAACCTTACTGCCTCTTTTTCACATTTGTTGGAAAGTCTGTGAAGAACATAGGTTAAAAGTCTCCTACTTTGGGAAACGTACATGATGTGAAACTGGGGTGCTATGTTAAAAATAAATGTATGATAATAAGTGTGGCTCGTCTGGAGTCTTGGTGTTGATATGCTGCGGCCTGCATTTGTGTATTTCGTGGAGGTGCCGTGGAAAAGAGTTGGAGGTCTTCCCAATTAAATCAAAGCCCGAGGTTTGATTATTTTTACCTCCTAGTGATCTGAGGTGGGCCCTTAAACATCTGTACATGGTAAACACTGGGCGATCATGGGAGATAATGCCTAACTCATAGTGCATTTTAAAGATCACTGAATTGAAAACTTGACTTAATGTGGGGTCCAGGTAATTTGCTTCACCTTGTCAGTGTTCTTTTTGTTCAAAACTGCTCCCATCATCATCTCTTCAGTTGGAGTGTAGGGATGAAGGGGGGCGGATCAGGAAGAGTGGGCATGAGAGCCTAGCCAGGTAATCTGACCTGGCAGCTGGAGTTTCTTACTTTTAAAATTTGAATACTTTTAGGAGTCCACCAATCTCCTATTATATGGGGGTTTTATTCTGCTTGGTGAATGCATATGGTGGGCTACACATGGGGTATTTCTAGTAACCTAGTAGTTCTGAATACCAAGTGAACTCTGGAAAAAATCATCTACGATCTGGCTCATAAGCTTGGGCACTGGAGATCACCTGGCCCTGATCTTTCCCAAGCACTGGTGAGGACCACTGTGCCGCTCACTTTGGACATACAAGAGACCTGAGATCCCCTAGCCCAGTGGTACCCAAAATGTGGTCCCTGGACCAGCAGTGTCAGCATCATTGGGGAACTTCTCACTGAAGAACAGTGGATCCGGGACTCTGGGAGTGGGCCTGGCAGCATTCAGGATGACAACCCCTCCATGGGATACTGATGTCCACTAATACTGAACTACTGCTCTATCTAACTTCATTTTACAGCCAAAGAAGCCGTGGCACAGAGAGGCAACATGGACTCACCTAGGTCGTGATCAGTTAATTGACAGCAAAGGATCAAAAGTTTCCCAGGGCAAACATTGTCCAGTGGCCAGTCATGAATTCATTCCCTCTCCTGACCCTTCCTCCACAGATACCTGCCGTGCTTCTGCTGTGCGTCAAGCACTGTGTCAGGAGCTCAAGGTGAGACCTACAATACAGGATCCCTACCCTCGAGTTGCTCACAGACCCCTACGCTGGAACTGCAGTGCAGTGTGGGACAGTGACTAAGATGTATGAGGGTAGGCTGACTGCTGTAAGAAAGAACCCCAGGAGTAGAGTGGCTTGACCCAGTGGACGTGTATTTCTCACTACAGTACAGAGTGGATGTTCTTAGTTGCGCCATTTTCTTTGTGGTTACATGGGGATCCAGGCTCCTTTCATGTGTGCTTTCATCTTCCTCTAGGGCTAGAGAGTTTTCTCTTTTTAGCCCATGTGTGGAGAAAAAAAAAGATACTATGGGAAAGATACAATTTCTCTTCACAGAAATGCTGCACATCACTTCTTTGCATACTTCATTCCCAGAGCTCAGGTGACAACATGTGACTGTGACAGAGACTGGGAAATGTGGTCTAGCTGTCTGCTCAGGCGGGAAAAGTTGTAGTGAGCACATTGTCCACCAGGAGGCGCTGGGCCAGTGCGCTCCAAGAATGCGGGCTGTGCGGGTGGGACATCTGATTGGGACTGTGGGGATTCAGGAGAGCTTCATGGAAGAGTCATAAAAAAGGGATAGGCATTAACTAAGAAAAAGAGAGTGCTCTGGGCAGAGGGAGCTGCGTACTTTAAGCCACGGCAGTATAAGAACATGGAAAGCTTCTCTAGAAGGAGGAGCCAGAGGAGGGTGGAGGGGAGCACGTGGCAAGAGTGGGTACGGGGGCGCTGGATGTGAGGGCACGTCATGAGAAGACAGAAAGCCTCCCGCAATTCTGGCCTCTTTCAAGATTTAAGCACAAATGCATGAAGTCACTTCACTAATATTCAAGGAGTGACTTGTGTTCTCTCGATTTTTATCTACCCCCTCAAAAGGAAATGCTTCACTGGAAGACTGTAAACCAGTGTTTGTGACGTGAACCAAATCTGTTCATTGGATTCGTTACCCATCTCTGACATGTGTTTGTACAAAGGACCAACGCCCAGAACACAAGGGACTAAACCCTGCTAGGCAGGAGCTCCGTTGGATGACGGGAGGCATTTTCCATCCACAGTTCTTTCTTTTTGGGGGAGATAATGGGCACTCAGATGACCAAGAGGTGCAGGGATCATCTGTCCCTTTTCTCTTTCTTTCTTTCTTTTCTTTTCTTTTCTTTCTTTCTTTCTTTTTCAAGAAGGCTTAACAAAGTGCAGAAATGAAATAACAATTTGTTTGGAACATGAGTTCTCATTTGAATTTATTTAATAATTATGAAAATCCCTGAGTCTGGGGGAGAAGTGCTCCCAAGTATAGCATCTCTGTGGCATACTCCAACTTCAAAGAGTACTGCCATATTGTTTTTCAAATAGGTGTCTTGGAAGTGCAGGCATTGGTGTTGGCATGCCTAAGTGATTTTCTTACTGCATTTGTCTTTCGATCATAGAGTAAATATGTATATATAAATACATATATTTAATATTTATGTAAGTAAAAAAAAATATATATATATAAACAAAAGTAACCACAGTAATTGTTTTGAATATAGGCCAACAGAATATTTGGGAGGGTGCATTTTAGCATTGGCCAGTATCTAAACAAGTTTAGAACCACTAGCACATGGTGAAAATAAAAGACTGACTTGTGGTCAGTTTTATTACTGTTTTGGGTTTTTTTTTAAACTTTTTACAAAGAATGCACCCCAGTTTCTTGGACTTGGGGTGGACCACTCATGCCCTAGATAGACCACTGTGGAACAGAGTGCACGCCTCCACCCCTGGATTAGACTTACTCAAAGCAACAAAGCTGAAGGAAAGCCAAGAGGAAGAATGATAATGCTTGGGGAATGAAATAAAGGAAAGCAAAGAAAATTAAATACAGATACAGAGAATTGTGATGTAGGACCTTTGAAATGCAAATGAAATTGGCTTGAACCTCAGCCCATGTGTGGTGAGAGCCTGCATCTCAGTCCTTCTGGAGGTTGTGAGAGGCAGAGGTAATGGTAGAGGAACTGATGTTTTTATCCTTGTCACCTCTGGCTCAAATATGTTTCCTAGGAATTAGTTTGATAGATGGACCATCTCTTTCCCTGCAGAATATCATTAACATGAGGGGTTTGTGTGTCTGTGTATGGAAGATGGGGCGGAGTGGGAAGGGGGCAGAATTTGTGGAATATAGTCCGTGTCCAGGGGACGTTGTTCACGTTGAGTTCTGTGTGGAAGGTGCCCCTTGTCGGTTGTGCTGTGGCCGTTCACAGCTCTGAGCCTCACAGTGCACTGAGTGTTCCTGTCCCTCTTCATGGGTGTGTCGTTCTGCTTCTGCTGGCAGAGGGAAGGTGGCAGGTGGGAACTGGGGAGGTCCTGCCAGTGTTTCTGTTCTAACTCAGTGCCCAGACCCCACTGCAGATCTTTTTTCTCCCCTTCCTGTTTCTCGGCTAGGTCTGGACCCATAGGTCTCAACTGGGTGCACTTCTGCCTCTGCCCCCCAGGGAACCTTTGGCAATATCCAGAAACGTTTTTGGTTGTCACACCTTGGGAGGGCTTCTGGGGGGTAGAAGACAGGGATGCTGCTGAATGTCCTACAGTGTGCCACATGACCCCCACCACAGAAAATGATCTGGCCCCATGTGTTAATAGTGACCGTGTTGTGAAACATGCTCTAGGGAAGCCCCTGAGGCTTCATGTCGCCTGAATTATTCAGAGCAATGTAGCCTCCCCGTCCCTGCCAGGGACAGCCCTTCACACGGTCAGAACGGAACAGAACCTACATGAACAGGTTCTGCTAAGTTAGTCCATTAATTTAAATACTCCCAGGGTTGGAACAGCAGTGTGAATTATTGAAGTGAGTCAGAGTAAAATGAGAAGGGGCGCTGGCTCATCCATCACAGTGGTAGGGAGCCATAGATGGGGACAGTGACGGATCAAAGCTTGCATACCCACCTATGAGGGCAAGTCTAGGTTATTGCCATACAGGCTCCTGTGTTGCTTGATTTCAGATTCCTTGAGAAAGGCTCATTTCCTTGAGAAAGGCTATTTCCTCTCCCTTATCCTCCAGGAGGTCTGTTTTGTGTTACCTACTTTTTAATTGAGGTATAACATACATGTACCAATTTTAAGTCTTCATCCCAATGAATAGCCAGGATAATGTTGAAGAAGAACAGAGTTGGAGGACTTACTGGATTTCAAGACTAGCTATGAAGCCACAGTAATTAAGAGCATGGGATTGTTGCAGCTGTTCGGCGAACAGATTAATAGTGCAGAATAGAGATCCCAGAAACATATTCAGAAATATATAATCCCTGGATTTACAGTAACGGTGTTACCATAATTCAGTGGGTGAAAAAGATGATCTTTTCAATAAATGATGGTGGAACAATTATATATCCATGCAGAAGAAAATGAGCCTGAATCCATACCATGCAATTAATTCAATATGGGCTACAGATCTAAATGTGAAAGGTAAAACAATAAGCCTTCTAGAATAAAGCATAAGGTAATATCTTCATGAATTTCATAAAGAGTTTTTTTAAACAAGGCATACAGAGAACTAACCATAAAGTAAAAGATTGATAAATTGGATTTCATTAAGATTAGAAACTTCTGTTTATCAGAATTCACAACGAAGAGAGTTTTGGCAGGCTGCGGCACGGTAGAACTTACTTGCAATACATCTGTCAAAGAGTTCTTGCCTATTTTTTTTTTTTTTTTATATGTTGGCAACTATTTTCAATTTAAAACACTGAGGGAGGAAAACCGACTGTGCAGGCTAACATTATGCAGGCCAAACAAAACATGTCTGTGAGCCAGCTTGGGCCTACGCACTGCCAGTGTGCAACCTCACCTTTCACAACGTTAGAAGAATGATAGAAGCTTTAACATTTCTGTATTTTCTCATTCTTTTCTTGCCAGCCTCTGTAAGGGGAAGAAACAATGTAGACATACATTTCTTAATAATAAGGATTTTTCTCTCAGATGGCAGCCTGGCTGGTTATAGTGATTTTAGGTTTTAAGTAGTACTTTCCTCCCTCTGATAGACACAATAATTAAAATAGTTTAAAATATAATTTAATCAGTTTTTTTTTCTTAATTGGCTTCCACCGTGTATTCAGCCTGCTCTCTGAAGACCATAGCTGATTCTGTTTTCACTCTGCTCTCTGGCTAGAATTTCTCAGCATTTCTGGAAGTCAGCTTTAAGCTGCCATGAGCAGAAGACATGGAGACACAGACAGACTTAAACTTTGAACACTTTGAGCCCATTAATGTCCAACTTCCATACTTTCTAGCTCCTTCCCTAACTCTGGTTTTGGTCACCTCATTTTCTTCTCCCAAGCACCTCTCTTCCTTAGTTCTCTGCTGGCCCAGTGGAGGAAGTAGGGTGGGGCGGGGGGACAATCTCCTCTTGTCATGTCTTGTAACCCCACTGTTGGGGTGAGTAAGAGGAGGTGGCCTGGAGGGTGGCACTCCAGCAGTGTAGCAGAGTGGTTAAAACATGAGGTTGCAAGGCTGACTGCCTGTATTCAGAGGCTCATCCCTTAATAGCTATGTGGTCTTCGGCAAGTTCCTTCCTTCTCTGTGCATCACATCCTCATCCATAACTTACCATTAATAGTGCCCGTATGTTAATGTAAAGAACTTAGAACAGTGCCTAGTAAGCAAAATGCTAGATGTGTTTGTTAAATTAAAAATTGATGATTTGTTGTTGTCAGGCCTTGGCATTGTGTCCAGCATTGGGAAATAGACACAGGGTCCCCTGTCTCAGGATCATCTCAGGGATCATCTCAGAGACCACCAGCCTGTGGCTGATCTCAGGACAGGCAGACAGCTTGACCAGACTGCACCCCCTTTTTTGAGCTGGCCGAAAATGGACCACCAGATAGTTTGATGACATTCTCCTCCTCCTCCTCCCTCCTCCCTCCTTCCCTCCCTCCCTCTTCTCCTTCCTCCCTCTCTTCCTCCTCCTTCCTGTTCTTCTTCTCTTCTTGGAGAAGGAGAGGGGGAAGGGCAAAGGGAGAAGGAAAGAGAGAGAATCTCAAGCAGGCGCCATGCCTGTCGTGGAACCTGATGTGGGGCTCGAACTCATGACCCTGAGATCATGACCTGAGCTGAAATCAAGAGTCAGACACTTTTAACTGACTGAGCGACCCGGCACCCCAGTTTTGATGACATCCTTCTTGCGGAGCCTGATAATGGCTGAAATCCGAAGTCACTCAGGAGATAATTAAGATCATTCCATGGAGTATTCTCTAAAATTTAAAACTAGTATTATTCATGCAAATGAATAAATTTTTAATCCTGAGAAGTGAAGTAACTTGCCTAGGATGTGGGAGCATGATAGAAAAAAGCCTAGATTGTCTTAAATAGACTGTTTGTAGAAATGTGGTTATTAAATACTGTTGGTCAGGGCTCAGAAAGATTAAGGACAAATCTAGAGAAATCCTAATCACCATAAAGAAAGCTTAAATACCATACGGAGACTTAGTACGAAACTGAACTTGAAGGCCATGTGCAATGGGTGGGGATCATGGGGCCACCAGAGGGTAGATTGTGCCAAACAGAATTTGGAGCCCCCCTATTTTCACCCTCTTGTTTTCTAGTGTTATTCCCGTCCGTGGTCATGCTGTGTTACCTGGCAAAGGGGATTTTGCAGATGTAATTACATTTGCTAATCAGCTGACTTTAAAACAGGAAAATTATTCTGGATTTTCTAATAGGCCTCATGTGATCACATAAGTCCTTTTAAAAGCAAAAGAGGAAAAAAATAATAAAAGCAAAAGAGGAAGGCAGAGATGTGAAGCATGGGAAGGGCTTGCAGATGGAGGCGACGTGATGAGGAACACAACTGGCCATAAAGGGCTAAGAGAGGCTTCAAAATGACAGCCAACAAGGAAACAAGGACCTCAGTGCTGTCATCCCAAAGCACTGAATTGTGCCAACAACTTGACTGCGCATGGAAGCAGAGTCATCCCCAGAGCCTCCAGAAAGGAATACAGATCTGCCAATACCTTGGTTTTATTTTAGAGAAACTAAGCAGAGGACTCAGTGGAGCCATTCTCTACCCAGACTTCTGACCTTCAGAAGTACAAGATAATGAAGTAATGTTGTTGCAAACCATTAAATTTGTAGTTATTTGTTATGGTAGCAGTAGGAAACTGACACAAAGTTCTTATTTGACTTGCAACGTTATGGTGTCTACCAGCAATTTTCTGGGGATGGGATAAGTAGGGATGGGGGAGAGACCAAAAGCTATAAGGCTCTTTCTGACCTCTATGATCATTCATGTTTTTAATGAAAAACATTCTTTTGAAAAATGAAAAAAGGGGGAGCACCTGAGTGCCTCCGTTGGGCATCTGCCTTTGGCTTAGTTCATGATCTCGGGGTCCTGGGATCGAGCCCCACATCAGGCTCTCTGCTCAGCAGGAGTCTGCTTCTCCTTCTCCCGCTCCCCCTGCTTGTGCCTGTGTGTGCACTCTCTCTCTGTCAAATAAATAAATAAAATCTTTTAAAAATAAAATAAAAATGTGGAAAAGGTCCTAGAGGTATGGTGGGTGCTTCTAGTAGGTTTCTAAAGGAAATTCTGTCCTTACCTCCTTCAGTCCTGCCAGGTTATGATTTACTTCCCAGTTCGTGAGCCTGGCCATGAAAGCAGCATTTCTCAGTTCAGTTACAGGTAGCGGCTGTAACGGTCTGGTCAGCAAATGGAACATCAGACAGCCTGGGCTGTGGGGTCTGAGTTAGAGGAGTCCCTGGAGACTCCCAAGTCCTTCCAAGGAGGACTCTGAGTGCCAAGGACTGGCAAGCTGAGCCCCAGAATACAGCAAACACAAAGAGAAAGAGACCCAAAATCAGGAGGCCTGGGCTGGAGGCCATGTGCAGGCAGGCTCTATGTGCAGTTCATGGCTCCTCACTTCTTGACTTCCTGTTATAAAGCGGGGACAAGAAGATGACCTCTTCTGAAGAACTGTAGCCCCAGTTAAATAGTGCGATGTCTGTGGGAACATTCTGCAGCTACGTGAGTCATAGTTGGGATAAGTTACACCTGACACAAAGTTTAAATCAACAGATGTCGTTTGAGTTCTTCATATGAAATATCTTGACTAATACAGAGGAAACCCTGCCTTGGCTCCTACCAAATGATGGAGCTGGCAACGTGGGACCCCCACAAGCACAGCTCAGGTAGCCCTGAGGATTTCCGCCTCCTTCGTGGCTCCAGTGCAGTGAAGGGCAGGAAGTGGCAAGCTGCCTTCCTACCTCCTCCTTTTGCTTCCGCCTAAGGCAGTTTTCTTGGGACATGGGCTGGGGTATTACAAGATAGAGCTATATTGAGGGATCTGTGGCATTGTGATTTTTGAGTAATTTTTTAAAAAGATTATAGTTATTCACCTATTAGAGCATGTGAGCAGGGGAAGGAGCAGAGGGAGAGGCACAAGCAAACCCCGCACTGACCACAGAGTCCTCAGGGGTGACAGGGGGCTCGATCCCATGACCCCAAGATCATGACCAGAGCCAAAATCAAGAGCCAGACACTCAACCAACTGTGCCACCCACGAGCCCCTATTTCTGACTAATTTTTAAAGTAGAAACATTTCTGAAGGAACATGCTGTGAAGTGTGTGCATGTGTGTGCCCTTCTAGCAGTGGGGAGAAGAAGCAGCCCCATTAGCATATACAGAAACACTAAAATTAATTGAGGTGAGATTGAGACTAAAAAGAAATCCATTTTGTTGAAAGTCGGGTTCCTTCAGATTATGGAATTTCAAGTGCCCATGAACTGCACATAAGATCTGGACAGAATGTACCTGTGTTCTCTCCTGCTCCAGTCTGTCTCTGGGAGGTCTGGAATGGTTACGTTCTAAACGGGGTTAGGCTCACAGCACTTGGCTTTTATACAGCAGGAATGGTGCATGTCTGGTTTCTACAGGTAAGTAAAATGGAGCATTTTCAAAAGCTGTAGTGTCTGAAAAGAATAATGGGGAATATCTGGAATCATTTAGGGAAATTTCCAGAAGCCGGCCACCTTCCAGACAGCAAATATAAATAAAGGAGAGAAAATAAAAGCATTTGGCAAGCATCCCATTCCTAAGACTTCTTAATAGGGGAATTAATTATCTCACAAAATAAGACGTCTTAAGGAAGAATGGTTTTGTGGCAGATCAATTAAACAACTTGAGAACCCATCCAAACCTGGGTTCCTACCATCTTTTTGCTCTGCCATCTTTGGAAGATTTTTATTTCTCAGACTTGCCTGCCCGAGGGTGGCTTGGGCAGTTCTAACCACTTTATTCTTTTTTAAAAAATAAGATTCCATTTATTTATTTGTCAGAGAGAGAAAGAGAGAGAGTGCACAGGCAGGCAGAGTGGCAGGCAGAGGGAGAAGCAGGCTCCCCGTCGAGCAAGGAGCCTGATGTGGGACTTGATCCCAGGACGCTGGGACCACAACCTGAGCCAAAGGCAGCCACTTAACTGACTGAGCCACCTAAGCGTCCCATATAACCACTTTATTCTTAACAATAAGGTAGAAAAAGCTATTTTTTCTCATGTGTCTTTTTTTAAAAAAATGAAATAATGAAATAAAATTTACATATCATGAAATTAACCATTTTAAAGTGAACAGTTCTGTGGCAGTACATTCATAGTGTTGTACAATCACCACATCTGTCTAGTTACAGAATATCTTCATCCCCCAAAAGGAAACCCCATATTTTAAAAGGCATTTAAATGAGCAAGCACTGCCCATTCCCTCTCCTCCAGTCCCAGGCAATCAGTAATCTGCTTTCTCACTCTATGAATTTGCCTGTTCGGAACATTTCAGGTAACAGAATCATACAATGTATGTCAGATTTCTCTCACTTAGCATAATGTTTTCAAGGTTCATCTACATGGTAGCGTGTACCAGTATTTCATTCCTTTTTATAGCTGAATGCTATTCCATTGTGTGGATAGACCATAACTTCTTTATCCATTTATTCCTTCATGGATGCTTAGGTTTCACGTTTGGGGCTATTATGAATAATGCTGATATGAATATTCACATACAACTTTTTTTGTGTGGGTAAATGCTTGTCTTTGCGGGGGGTAGATATTAGAAGTAGAATTGCTGGGTCACAATAATTCTGTTTAACCTTTTGAGGACCTGCCACACAGTTTTCTTTAGTGCTGTACCATTTTAGATTCCTACCAGCTGCCTATGAGGATTTCAGTTTCTCCACATCCTCACCAACACTTACTTCCCCGGTTTTTGGAAAATCTCAGTGGGTGTGAAGTTGTATCTCATTGTGGTTTTGATTAGCATTTCCCTAATGACTAATTATGTAGAGCATCCTTTTATGTGCTTCTTGGCTATTTCATGTGTCCATTTTTAAGTTTCCCTCTAGAACTCACAAGATGGTCATACATTATTTCTCTGAGCCATGGAGAAATTCTCTTTTCCTATGTGTTACTGGTGGAACTTTCATATCTGATGCTCTTGATGTGGTTACAGGTATAAAGTAAATGCTGAGTGAATGAAGAGACACAAAGACACTGCCCACCCATCTGTCCTAATATTCTTTGCTAAGAGAGACCCAGTTTGATCTAGGTAATGGGTAGTCACATGATTCACAGAAGCCTGAACTATCCAGACACCATTTGGCTCAGTATATACACTCCAGTGATGAACTCAGGGAGGAAAAAAATGATGTCAATAACAGGGCTGCTTTAGCTTTACATTAAGAAAAAAAAAGGTAGTATTATGCCTTTAGGCTTCACAATTGTACTTTGGTGCCTATGGCACAAGCAAATAACCAAAATGAGAAAAAAAGTTGTATGGGTATAATCATAGCCTAGGAAGAGAAATTTTTGTATTCTTTTTTTAAAAAAAGATTTTATTTATTTATTTGACAGAGAGACAGAGCACAAGTAAGCAGAGCAGTAGGCAGAGGGAGAGAGAGAAGCAGGCTCTCTGCTAAGCAGGGAGCCTGATGCAGGGCTCCATCCCAGGACCCTGGAATCATGACCCGAGCCAAAGGCAGCTGCTTAAACAACTGAGCCACCCAGGCACCCCAGATTTTTGTAACCATATTTTCTTTGCCATTGATTGGCCTAGAGTAGACATGGGACTAGTTCTGGCCGATGGGATGTCAGGAGAGTTCTGCTTAGGAGACTAGTGGGAAAAGCTTCCTCACACATCAAAAATAGACACTTTGGGGGGCACCTGGGTGGCTCAGTGGGTTAAAGCCTCCGCCTTCGGCTCGGGTCATGATCTCAGGGTCCTGGGATCGAGCCCCACATTGGGCTCTGCTCAGCGGGGAGCCTGCTTCCTCCTCTCTCTCTGCCTGCCTCTCTGCCTACTTGTGATCTCTGTGTCAAATAAATAAATAAAAATCTTTAAAAAAAATAGACACTTTGGGATGTTAGCATGTGGGGATGTGATGGTTGGAACTGCTTCAGCCACCTTGTGCCCGGGAACAGACAAGCCTGAAGACAAACCCAGCATGCTTAGGATGGTGAGCAAAAAGATGGAAAGAATGTGGATCTTAGATGGAGTCATGGAGCCATTAATGAGCCTCCTCTTAAACCACACTAGCTTTGAACTTACTACATGAGGCAAGAAATCCCCCTGCATTTAAACCAGTCTCACTTAGAGTCAGAAGCTTCCCGAGAGACACAGCATGAACTGCATGCCTCTTCTCCCTCTAGTTTTCATCCAGAAATTTAAAACTTAGGATATAATAACTGGCCTTTTTATTTCCCTTTAAGTTTTCACTTGTTCAAATAAGTGCCAAGATGTTGTGGCTTTAGAATGTGTCTACCTGGCTAAGTGGGTACCCCAGTTCCTAGAGTTCCCCTCCCTGTATGTTTCTAGTTGGAGCAGCCAGAAGTCTGCGGGCTTTCTGGAAGGTGGAAGGGAAGCAGGGGCTGTGTTTGTTCTCAGGAGGTCAGCATGGGTGAGGCCATGTTACAGCTTGAGCCCATTTTCACGGGTCTGCTGGTGCACCTTGTATCTACGGCAGCAGCTGGCCTTGCACTTGTAGTTGTTGTAGACTCTTCTCCCTTAACTTCTCCAAATCCCAGGCTAGGTGACAGGGTGGCTTCGTGGCAAGAACACCAACTTCTACAGATTACCTAAGGTAGCAAGGTTGGAGGCTTGGAGATGGGGAAAGGCCAGAGCAAGTTCCAGCTGCTTCCTTACAAGTTTCAATTGGCCTGTCCTTGCCTACCTCATGCCTACTTGACTTCAGGCTCTGCACCAGATGCAGAAGAAACAACCAAATGGAGACCAATGTGCCAGTTCCCATAATTGCTTAAGGTCAAATCCCTATGACAAATTATTTTTTTTTCTTTTTATGTTACTCTTCTTTTAAAATTTAATTTTATTTTTTCAGTGTTCCAGTATTCATTTGTTTATGCATCACACCCAGTGCTCCATGCAATACGTGCCCTCCTTAGTACCATCACCAATCTCATCCATCCCCCCATTCTCTTCCCTCCAAAATCCTCAATTTGTTTCTCAGAGTCCACAGTCTCTCATGGTTCATCTCCCCCTCTGATTTCCCCCACTTTACTTTTCCTTTCCTTCTCCTACTGTCCTCCATGTTATTCTTTATGATCCACAGGTAAGTGAAGCCATATGATAATTGACTTTCTCTTCTTGACTTATTTCACTCAGCATCATCTCCTCCACTCCCGTCTATGTTGATACAAAAGTTGGGTATTCGTCCTTTCTGATGGCTGCATAATTTCCATTTTATATATGGACCATATCTTCTTTATACATTTTTCTGTTGAAGGACATCTTGGCCCTTTCCAAAGTTCGGTGATTGTGGCCATTGCTGCTATGAACATTGGAGTACATATGGCCTTTCTTTTCACTACATCTGTATCTTTGGGGTAAATCTGTATCTTTGGGGTAAATATCCAGTAGTGCAATGGCAGGGTCATACGGTAGCTTTATTTTTAATTTTTTGAGGAGTCTCCACACTGTTTTCCAAAATGGCTGTACCAACTTGCATTCCCACCAACAGTGTAAGAGATTTCCCCTTTCTCCACATCCTCTCCAACACATGTTGTTTACTATCTTGTTAATTTTGGCCATTCTAACTGGTGTAAGGTGGTATCTCAATGTGGTTTTGATTTGAATCTCCCTGATGGCTAATGATGATGAACATTTTTTCATGTGTCTGTTAGCCATTTGCATGTCTTCTTTGGAGAAGTGTCTCTTCATATCCTCTGCCCATTTTTTGACATGGTTATCTGTTTTGTGTGTGTTGAGTTTGAGAAGTTCTTTATAGATCCTGATATCCAGGATCTATAAAGAACTTCTCAAACTCAACACACA